>NC_132863.1:18152500-18457500 GCF_048164855.1 Canis lupus baileyi
TCCAGGTGATATTAATGTGTGGCTACAGCTGAGAATCAAGGCTGAAGAGGCTCACTTAGTACCGTCAAACCAACCATCAAGCTCATCTGCTAGCAGAGAAAGCAACCCAATACCCCAACCAGGCCCACTTGCTCTCAGAGACCATTAGATTCTAGAATCACAGAAAATCCCAAGGAGCATGAAAAAGAACATTAAATCTAATTCCTTTTTTTTTCTTTTGAGGTATAGTTGACACATAATGTTACATTAGTTTCAGGTGTACAACATTATGATTCCATAATTCTATACCTTATGCTATGTTCACCACAAGTGTAGCTACCATCTGTTACCATACAACTATTAGAGCTAGTTCTTGATGTCTGTTTCCAGTCCCCTGGTGGTATGGACCATTAAAAAAAGTAATCCTGGAAACACAGAATGTATTTATAAAGATGTTATCAAATTCAGCCTCAAGTTAAACATGTAGCTAAGAGTAGACAATTCATTAATCTGTTTTGACATTGGATTTACGTTAAGGAATTAAATACACATAGGGCTGAACTCAGAAGCATTTTAAATTCAGGAACATGGAACAAAAAATATACAGATATTCCTAAATAAACCACCACTGAGTGTTCAGTACTTTTCTTCCAGATTCTCAGGTCCCATACAATTTCACAGATGAGATTTACTTTTTCCAGTGTTTATAAATATTTAACACCTTTAAAGATGCTTTTCTGGATCAAACTCAAGATGCCATCGAAGAGAGGCTATTATATGTGTTTTGAGAAAAGTTGGCTAATTTCTTCATATAAAGTCCAAAACAACCACTTAACTCAGTTCTTTTTGTTTGTTGCTCTTTGCCTTTATAATTTGAGGAAATAGTGCTTAAATATATGATTCTTTCTCCAGCTGCTCTTTTATAATATTTGCATTTTCTTCCACCATAGAAAAGTACAGAAGGTCTTTATCACATGATTAAAGTTTATAAGCAAAAGAAAAATATATTAATTTACTCCATTACTATGAAAATTCTTCCAGACTCTACTCATATCACCTCTCAGAGAGGCCTTTCCTGGCCATGGTGTTTAAATCACATCCCCATCTCTTATGTTGCATTCTCATTCCTCAGAGTACCAGCTGATATGTTATCTTTGTTTTGTTGTCTCTGTACCCCTTCTCTACCCCCTCCAGCCATGACCACAATAACCAGAATAAAAGCTCCTTGAAGTCAAGGTCTTCACTACCTTTTAAAGAATCCAATCATCAAGAGTTCAGGTAAACAACCCAGAAGAGCACAGAAAAAGCTGAAAAGAACTCAGTACATTGTTGGGGCATGATACCCTGTGAGAGTGATGCATATGACAACGTTGCCTCTCATCAACATAACGATTTACACTGAAAGGCAGAGAGACAGACAATGTAACTGAGTGGAAGCTTGGCATAATCTACTAAAAATATAATCCACAAACTTTACAACTTCCAGTTGCCTATTAAGCACCAGAGCAGCGCAAGGAGTGCTTTATGCCCTATGCCCATCAAAGTGTCCCAGGCACTGGCCTCTAGACTCATGGTAGGCCATGATGAAATTCTCACCAGTCCGTGGCCAAGTGAGAAAACTAGCAACCACCGAAGGCTGATCTTTATTTTGGGATTAGGCCTTCCTTCCATTTTGCAAATTAAAATAGCCTTTCTTGACACAAAGATCTGAAGGGACACCTGCACCCCCAATGCTTACAAAATCAATGTCCACAATAGCCAAACCATGGAAAGAGCCCAGATGTCCATCAAAAGATGAATGGATAAAGAAGATATAGTGTATGTATACAATAGAATACTAATCAGCCATCAAAAAAAGAAAAAGAAAAAAGAATTCTTGCCATTTGCAATGACATGGATGGGACTAGAGGACATTATTCTAAGTGAAATAAGTCAATCAAGGAAAGACAATTATCACATGATATCACTTGTATGTGGAATTTAAGAAACAAAACAGAGGATCATAGGGGAAGAGAGGAAAAAATAAAATAAGATGAAATTAGAGAGGAAGACAAAGCAACAAACTTTGGAAACAAACTGAGGGTTGCTGGAGGGAGGAAGGTTAGAGGATGGGGTAACTGGGTGATGGACATTAAGGAGGGCACGTGATGTAATGAGCACTGGGTATTATATTATATGAGACTGACGAATCACTAACCTCTACCTCTGAAATCAATAATACATTATATGTTAACTTACTGAATTTAAATAAAATGATAGATGGTAGTAGTGTGATTAATAGCTATTGCTTAGAGATTATGCTGAATGAAATTTAAGAGCCCTTCCTTCCAATTCTAAAAATTCTGGTATCACTGATTAAGTGAATGGGTGGCCTCCTGTAAGATAGCAAGGTTATTCTTTTCTGTGGATTACATTTCCTTTAGTGGAGAGATTTTTGTTCATCCTTTCAAGGAATGATTATTGAGCATCTACTATGTGCCAGGCCCTGTGCTTGACAGTGAACAAAATAGGTGATCCCAGGACCGGGATCATGACCTGAGCCAAAGGCAGATGCTCAACCACCGAGCCACCCAGGTGTCCCTAACTTTTCTTTAAAAAAAAAAAAAAAAAAAAAAAAAATTAAAGGATGACTATGGCCTTCATCATAAGTATTATAACCATCCTACGTATACCAAAATGGGGACCATCCTCCAAAGACAAGTAGTAGTAAGTATTCAACAAAAAGAAAGATACAGTTTGGATTTATTCTCTGTAGCTCATTGCCTGAAATCCCGGATGGATTCTAGGGAGCAGGAATCCTGAAGCCTGACAAAGAAAGACTATATCCTCAAAAAGGAAGTTGAAGGGGTGCCTCTTTTCCAGCAATGTCAAAATAATTCTAGGGCATTTGACTTGCCAAATGTGGAACATTCCACAGAAATAGGACTCTAACTTATGAAACTGCTTTGAATAATGCAGTGTTTTATATATATATATATATATATATATATATATATATATATATATATATATGGATGGATATTATAGAAATACTTTCGGAAGTTAGGAGTTTATGTTATATTTCTGGATTATAATCTTTTTTTAAACTGATGATATCACTGGGCCAGTTCTGAATCACAGTTCAAGCACAATCAAATGTGGCCAAGAGCTGCCCTCAGCCCCGCAGAGGAGAGGGACAGGAGGCAAAGGCTGGCTGAGGAGATGCACCTCTCTGTGGGGCTCTAGCTGAAAGCAGTAGGCACTGCCCTGACACACAGCTGCCAGCCCACTGATTCCTAAGCCAGTGTGTCCAGGAGCAAAAGAGAACTCAAAGCAGAAGATTATGGGTAATGGTGACAAGACCACTCACTCTCAGACACTAAAAGCAAGTGTTGCAATAGAAAAATACAATGTGTGGCAACCAACACAGCTACCGTTCCCGCATCTCCCCCACCCCAGGTCACTCAGTTCATAACCCCTAGGTGCACCAAATCCCAAACACAGGATGTACTAAGGAATGTTGGTACCTTGCCTGATACGCTTATCATGGGCAGGCCAGATGGCTAGGAAAACTAACTCTCCCATCATTCTACAGTGACATGTTGATGCTGAAACCTCCCTGCCCATGGCTGGTAGCAGATGCCAGGAACCTCAACAGTCCCTGGGATACCACCACAGGCCTCAGTGCCACTTCTTTCAAGGTAATTGGTTTCTTTTCAGCCTAAACCTAATTCCTTCAACACTTAGGAAACTGCTTATCAAAACTGCACGCCTGACAAGAGTGGAAATGGACACATTTACTGCAGAGAATCTGCTTCCTCACACGAATACAGGGAAGAATCAGTGCTTCCTAACTATTACAAGGGATGGCACATAGGAACTGGAAGAAAGAGACAGGCAAATGTTCTCATTTTCAATGGGGTGGAAGAAGATACAATCTGTAAGTGCATTCATTACAGACCACTGAGCCTGATACCTGAAGATTTTAAAGTGTGAGGTGGGACTGCCATCTGTGACATTTTGTGTGCCCTACTCTATTGGGTAGGTATTATTATCCCCATGAAACAGATGAAAAGACTGAATTATAGGGAAGTTCTTTTTAAAAAAATATTTTATTTATTTATCCGAGAGAGAGAGAGAGAGAGAGAGGGAAAGAGAGAGAGAGGCAGAGACACAGGCAGAGGGAGAAGCTGGCTCCTCGCAGGGAGCCTGATGTGGAACTCGATCCCAGGTCTCCAGGATCACTCCCTGGGCCAAAGGCAGGCGCTAAATCACTGAGCCACCCAGGGATCCCCGGGAAGTTCTTTAACATACCTAAGGACACCAAATAAAAAGTGTTAAAGCCCTTCAAACCCCAAAGGCTGTACTTTCTCCCCATTTGACAGAGAAAGGGAGTCACCAGGCCCAGTCATCTGTCCTATCACATTAGGCCCACCTCAGTCCTATCATAAACTTAGCTGAGTTCAAGTACTTACATTCCTGTTTTGTTGTCTGTCCCTAATAATCTACCTTTCACTCTTTTTTAAGGAACTGAATGGATGTTAACTAGACTTTGTGTGATCCTTTTGCAACACGTTCAAATACTGAATTATGTCATACATCTGAAACTAATGTTATATATCAATCATATCTCAATTTTTAAAAAGATATTACATTTTAAAAAGCAAGTGATACAATGTACTGCTGTAGAAAAGCCTAATTTTTTTTTTAAGATTTTATTTATTTGAGAGAGACACACAAAGCATGAGTGGATATGGAGGGGCAGAGGGAGCAGGAGAAGCAGACTCCCTGCTGAGGACATGGAACTTGATCCCAGCACCCCAGGATCATGACCTGAGCTGAAGGTAGATATTTTAACCAACTGAGGCACCCAGGCACCGAAAATCCTAATTTCTTAAAGAATCCAAAAGGGAACTTGGGGGCACTGATTGACAAAGAGTAAGAACAGGAGGGACGCCTGGGTGGCTCAGTGGTTGAGCATCTGCCTTTGACTCAGGGCGTGATCCCAGGGTTCTGGGATTAAGTCCCACATCCGGCTCCCTGCATGGAGCCTGCTTCTCCCTCTGTGTCTCTGCCTCTCTCACTGTGTCTCTCATGAATAAATAAATAAAAATCTTAAAAAAAAAAAAAAGAATAAGAATGGGAAACACCATCCTATCACTGAAGCTTCATGACCCTTCATGACCAAAAGTGAAGGACTAAAGGTACAGCCTGCCTAGGTTGGGACAATACTATCTTCTTAGAGGGAAAAAGGGCAATTGGGCTTCATGCTGTAAGATTTTATTTTCCTCTCAGCTGATCGCTAGAGCCTTGCCTGGTTCCTGCTGCCTGGACCCCACCGGGATACCCTGCACCACCAGGGTAGAGCTCGGGCTCTATCCCACTACCAGCACACAGCCTTCTTTCAGGCAAACAAACTGCCAGGGAGTCTTTGAATATGTGGAGTCTCTTAGGTTGTTTGCTCTTGTTCTCCCCCTTGCCTTCAAACACCTTGTTTTCCAAAAGTCTACAGGAAACATCTTGTGCAAAAGTGAACAAAATCCTGCTTCTTCACAAATTCCCCGTAGATGCACCAGCATGTATTTCCATGTAGGCACAAAGTGTCAAGCGGCACTGGGACACATGCCCAGGTGACAGGGATGGCTGATAGATGGACACCTTCCTCTCAGGCAACTTCTGCCATGAAATTCCTGGGTATACCTTATGTCAGGCCATGATTGGGATTTTTGTTTTTTTTTTTTTAAGGTTTTATTTATTTTAGAGAAAGAGCATGGCAGGGAGGGGCAGAGGAAGAGAGAGAATCTTAAGCAGACTCTCCGCTGAGCACAAAGCCCAATGTGGGGCCCAAGTTCATGATCTGGGCTGAAACCAGGCATTAGGCACCAACTAATCCACCCAGGCTCCCCAGGCCATGACTGAGATGTTCTTGTGTAGCCACAGATCAAGGGTAAGATAGTGAAAATTCACAGACCCTGAGCAAACAAAACTGGCCTGCAGGAACTGATAACGTTGCGTAAAAAAACACAAAGGAGACACTATTGACTAGTTACTTTTTTCTTGCTCTATCCTAATGTTTTGCATTAATTTAAATTTTTTACATTTTTTAAAAGATTTTGAGAGAGAGAGAGAGAGAGAAAGAAAGAAAGAAAGAAAGAAAGAAAGAAAGAAAGAACGAACGAACATGGGGAGTGGGAGAAGCAGACTCCCTGCTGAGGATGCAGGACTCAATCCCAGGAACCTGAGATCATGACCTGAGTGGAAGGCCAACACTTAACCAACTGAGCCAGTCAGGTGCCCCTATATTTATTTTTATAAAGATTTATTTGAGAGAGAAAGGGAGATGAGAGAGAATCTCAAACAGACTCCCCACTGAGTACAGAGCCTGATGTGGGGCTCGATCCCAGGACCCTGAGATCATGATCTGAGCCAAGATCAAGAGTCAGATGTGCTTAACCAATTGAGCCACCCAGGGGCCCCTCACATTAATTTTATTGATCTAGCATAGGAGCCAGAAGCTTCCTCTTTTGATTGAAGAGGGAGGAGACAGGCTCCCAATACCCGAATAGCAAGCCCACCACCACCTACTCTTATTATTTTTGTTTTATCCCTTTAAATGTTAAATCCAAAGCTTCAGCTTCTCAGGGAATACCTCTGAAACCACAGGCCACATTTGAAGCCGCCCCCTCTTTTTTTTTTGCCTGAGGAAAGCTTTTTATTCTATCAGATTCTCAAAGCAATCTGCAATCAAACCAAGGTAAAATACAAATGTCTTCAAGCCTTCAAGAATGTTGTATTAAGACACGGCCCCTCTTGAATTACAAGTGCTGTGGGCTTAACTGAGTATGTACTGAGGGCAGGAATAAGCCCAGGACAGTAAGAAGGGACAGCCAGGGCTGGTAATCAGGCCAGATGGGCACCAGAACAAAATGTAACTGGTCTTTGCATTTCACTTTGTCTTTGCATTGGCCCTAGCCCGGAGTATGCATGACAGAGAATTTTATGATATAACCTCAAGAAGTAGGCAACCATCTCCAGAGCTTGGTTGCATGACAAGGCTGTGGCCTGAAGGAACCACCTGGTTAGGTGGGGGGGGGGGGGGGGGGGGAGACAATGTTGCAAGCAGTGATCAACCAAGCTCTGGAGATGGCTGCCTACTTCCACATGGCCTTGGCTAAATAACCTAGCTGGGCAACAGTTTTCTCAACTGTCAAATGGGGATATAAATAGTACATCTCCCCTTGCTTATTGGGATAAGGCCAAGTAAACACTCAATAAATGTCAGGGATCATGATTACTATTTAGAGGAGACTTTATACTCCTTTTGTAATCATTTTCTTGTGTGACCTTTGCAGTGAACACTTCCTGAGGGTATGAGATTTATTATTATCTTTATGTTGTTTCCCCTTTAAGTACTTGCAGCCACATGTTTTAAAAGCATATCCTTTGCTTTGCTGCCTATTTCAGAACTTTTATCTTCAAAGGACCAAAGCAAGTGCACCTCCTCCACATTTTTCTTGTTTTTTAAGGTTTTTATTTTATTTTATTATTTTTTATTTACTTATGAGAGACACAGAGAAAGAGAGAGAGGCAGAGACACAGGGAGAGGGAGAAGCAGGTTCCATGAAGGGAGCCTGACATGGACTCGATCCTGGGTCTCCAGGATCAGGCCCTGGGCTGAAGGCGGAACTAAACCACTGAGCCACCTGGGCTGCCCCCACATTTTTCTTATATTCCATTTTCTGTAAATATCACATGAAGTCAAATTTACAATGATTTGAACATTTCTAAGCTCGGCCAACAAAATGACAAAATGGATTTTCCAATCTCCACCGTGGATAATGCTTTCTGGCTAAAAATGTCTTGTGTGTTATGATGCTTTGACCTTCTTCCAGCACTTTCATAACTACTCCTTATTTTATTTATGTGCTTCTTTATTTATTTATACCTGTACCTTATCCCACCAAGGACTGAAGGTGGCTTTAAGGACACAGAGAAGTTGACAAGTTGGCCTGAAATAAAGGTAGAGTCAAAGAAAAACAAGAAAGAAAGCAAACCAAAACCCCTGAGAAAAGAGAAGAAAAAGGCACTATTTCTATTTCACAGAGAAGGAAACCAGGGCACAGAGCCACATAATGCTTTTTGAACAATGTGGGTTAAAAGCAAGAAATAAGCTGACATGAAGCCAGCCCTACAAATGATTTCCTGGGACTCTGAGGTATTGGGAAACGGACTCAAAACAAAACACACCAATTCAAAAAGACCACATCCAGCTCAGCAAAAGTGGGTCAGAGAGATGGGGACTCCTCCTGGGAGAAGTCCTGGGAGCTGGATGGGCTAGAGCTTAGGGGAAAGATGCCCTTGACAGCAACAATGATGGTCCATACGACAGATCAGGTATTATTAGGAAGGGCCAGGTACCATTCAAAAGCCGTCCTCAACGTGGATAGATCTGGAGGGTATTATGCTGAGTGAAATAAGTCAATCGGAGAAGGACAAACATTATATGGTCTCATTCATTTGGGGAATATAAAAATTAGTGAAAGGGAATAAAGGGAAAGGAGAGAAAATGAGTGGAAATATCAGTGAGGGTGACAAAACATGAGAGACACCTAACTCTGGGAAATGAACAAGGGGTAGTCATAGGGGAGGTGGTCAGGGGGTTGGGGTGACTGGGTGATGGGCACTGAGGGGGGCACTTGACAGGATGAGCACTGGGTGTTATGCTATATGTTGGCAAATTGAACTCCAATAAAAAATAAAAAACAAAAAATAAAGCCGTCCTCAAGAGTATCACCTCATTTACTACTCACCACAGTACTCTATGACATAGCATGAGTATTCAAGTCTTGCAAAGGAGGCCCAGAAAGTTTAAGTAACTTGCTCAAAGTCATAGAGTTGAGTGGGTGGCAGATTTGGATGCAGGAGGTCTGACCCCAGAACACCCTCCTAACCTGTCTTCAGAGACCCAATGAAGACAGGCCACCAATGGGAGGGCTGAATGACCAGGGATGGCCTCTTACAAAGCTGAGAGGGTAAGGAAAGCAAGCATGGTGGGTGGGTCAAGGAAGTTGCAAGGGAAAATGAAAACTCAGCTAGAAAACAAGGAAGTCAAGATCTAAATCCCCATGATGGACATGTGTCTTATTTTGATCCTCGCAGCTTGCTAGAGAAATTCCTGAAAGTGACCTCATAAGGAGTCAGGATGCTGACTGGTCCCCAAAACCCACCTTATCCATTGGACAGAAAAACAGGATGATGTTGTTGATGTCAGTGCTGATAATGATTTAGGATTATTTAGGATTATTATCATCACTACCATCATCATCAACAATAGTGTTTGCTTTTTTTCTATGGTAAGTTTAGTGCTGCCATTCAATTTGATTAGTATTTGCTGAGCATATACTGTGTACCAGGCACTCTACTAGGCACAATGATTTTGAACACAGAACTTTATGTAATTTCTACAGCACATTAAATATTATTTTAAACATTAAAATTTTTCTAAATCAGGGGCGCCTGTGTGACTCAGTTGGTTAGGTGTCTGCCTTCAGCTCAGGCCATGATCCCAGAGTTCTGGGATCCAGTCCCACATGGAGCCCCACACCAGGCTCCCTGCTCAGTGGAGAGTTTGCTTCTCTCTCTGCCTGTCACCCTGCTCGTGCTCTCTCTAGATCAAATAAATGAATAAAGGAAGGAAGGAAGGAAGGAAGGAAGGAAGGAAGGAAGGAAGGAAGGAAGGAAGGAAGAAATAAATAAATAAATAAAATCTTTACAAAAAATTGTTTTTCTAAATCACATCACACATTGTTAGATGCAAGAAAGTTTCCTGTTATAACTTTGAGCAAAAAAATAGAATCCAGAGCTGTTTTTTAATTCCCAGTTCTTTCTTTCTTCAATTCCAGTATAATTAACGTACAGTGCTTTATTAGTTTTAGGTGTACAATATAGTGTTCAGCAATTCTCTACATTACTCAGTGCTCATCATGATACATGCATTCTTGATCCCCTTCACCTATTTCACCCTCCCCCTCTCCTTTCCCTTCTGGTAGCTATGTTTGTTCTCTATAATTAAAAGTCTGTTTATTTCTTTTTTTCTTCATTCATTAGTCTTGTTTCTTAAATTCCACAGATGAGTGAAATTGTGGTATTTGTCTTTCTCCGACTGACTTATTTTGCCTAGCATTATACTATCTAGCTCCATCCATGTTGTGGCAAATGACAAGATGTCATTCTTTTTTGTGTCTCTTTCTTCTCAGTTTTTAATATGCTGAAAGACATTCAGTATCCTTCTTAGTTTTCTGGTTAGTTGCACACATCAACTTCTCATGCCTGTTGAAGGTTAAGTTAATATTTGGAAAGTGATATGTGGTTTATAGTTTACTACTGGCAGAGACCAAGTCTCCTTGAGCTCACCTCCCATGTCCTAACACCCTGCCTGTGTTTGCTGAGTGCCCACCACGTGGGTAAACACCATGTCACCTCCTCAGTAGATGAAATCAGGAAATAGATCACAAGTAGGAAGAATCTGTCTAGACTGATGTAAAGGTTGCAGGTAGTGGCAAGCATTGTGGTAACACTCTAGCAGTAGAAGAGACATTTCCCTTCAACCATCCTGTAAGGTACCTGGATAGCCAATAGCAAGCACAGTGTTCAGTACAGAGTATGCACTTATTCAATGCTTACTGGATGAATAAAAAGCGTTAAATAGACAGCAATATGAATGTGTGCAAATAATATTAGGCAACTGTGTTCACTGTCTAAAATAACTAAAGTAGGATTATCTGATATTATTGGTTCATACTGACCCCACAAAATTCACCTGAATACATAAAGAAAATTCTCATTTACAGGCACCTGGGAGGCTCAGGCAGTTAAACGCCCAACTCTTGATTTTGGCTCAGGCCATGGTCTCAGGTTCATGGGACTGAGCCCCATGTCTCACACTCAGCAGAGTCTGCTTGTCCCTCTCCCTCTGATCCTCTTCCCACTCTCTTTCTCATTCTTTCTCCATCAAATAAACACATTTTTAAAAATTCTCCCTTACAGCATTATGTAGATAATTCCAAATTTGTTTTTCCCAATTTCTAAATCTTGCTATCCCTATTTTTGCTCAGGCTGCTATGTCTTGGAGCTGTTGGAAGTTACCAGATAATCCATAATCATCAGGTCCAGATTTGAGAGACAACATATTTCAATCAACTCAATTCTTTGAAGGAAGAAGACACGATTAGCCACAGACTTGGCACAAAGACCAATGATCTTCTCATCTTCACAAAGTAACTCAAATTCAAATTTAGGGAATTAGCTGAAAATTTATAGCAGACATAAAGCAGTGGGAACCTGTAGGGCATGTCTCGGATGTACAATGAAAGTAAAAATTCTACTGTACCACCTTAAATCATAATTGAGCAATCACCTGTTTCTTATTATGACTATTTCTCCATACTTCATTAATAATATATCAATAACATTAATAAAATAACTATGGCCAATAAGGCAATTTAAAAAAAATAACTTAAAACTCTACAGGTAATTTTGAAAGTACCCACAATAAGAAAACTCTTGAGGTCTAGTAATAAACGGTTATAAAAATGTTTCCTCCAAGATCTGATTAAATCTTGCATTATTGCTCTTCTCTGGAGCATTGGTAAGTATAAAATAACATGCCAATTTCTATTCCTTAAGCTGTATCTTCCTAGCATCACTCAGAATGTAGTAGCTTCAACAGCTACTCTTTTTATAGAGGATTCTGACATAAAGATATTTGCTCATCCTGAATAGATGTTTTTTTCCTTAAATGAGTATATGCACATCTACTTGTTCTATGCATCTATGAAACCTACATTGCCTGATTTTAAGTGTTGCCTTCACTCTCAAAAAAACAGAAATCATATTCTATATTCTTAGTTTTGGCTTTAGAGCTAGACTAGTCTGGGTTTGACCTTGACTCTGATTTTAAGTTTATGTATCATATTTTTACAACTAGACCTCCAGCTCCTTGCATACAGAAATCATGTGTTCCCACTGTTTTATGTCACTCTCAACCTAGAGCATGGTGCTGGATACAAAGAGGACAACAGCAACAAAAAAGTTTCATTCCAGGCATTAGGAATGGTTAGGTAGGTCCACCTAACCACTCCACTGGTTAGGTGGACCTCTAACAAACATGACATATAGGGGCACCTGGCTAGCTCAATTGGAGGAGCATACAACTCTTGATCTTGGGGTCATGAGTTCAAGCCCCATATTGAGTGCGGAGATAACTTAAAAATTAAATCTTACATGCCAGAGAATACATTCTCACCAACATAATTCTCACAAATGTGGTTTTGCTTAAAGACACCTCATATTAACTGAGATCCTTCATCATAAGATGATTTGTGGAGACTACATGGAAGCATCTCCAAACACAAATCAAAGCACTTGGCAAATGAGAAGCCATCTGCTGACATATGCACCTTCAATGAAGAGAACAGGATTAGATTATTTGCCTAAAATTATACACAAAGTTAGGAGAAAACATATATACTAATAGCAAATGCTAGGAAGTAATTCTATGGATACTCTGAGTCATTATTAATCAGAATAACTTCCCTGTAAAGGCTCTGTGCCAGTACAAATCACTTTTTTGCCCAGTACTGAGCAACATAAAGGATGAGAAATCTCCTCCTGAAAGGAGCTCAACAGATAACTAGAGGTCTAGAAACACCTGTGGGAGCACCACTAACTGTGACAGCAGCAATAGTAATGACCACAGGCCTTTACTAAGTGTGCTGAGCTCCGTTGCCTCCCTCAATCATCATGACAACCTAGGAAGCAGGCAGTATTATCATTTTCATCTACAGATGATGAAATTGAACAAGACAATGTGTAGCAACTTGCCCAAGGTCACAGTCAAGGTCAAATCCAAACTAGTCTGGCTCTAAAGTCAAAAATAAGAATACAGAATATGATTTCTGTTTTTTGAGAGGAAGGGCAACACTTAAAACCAGAGGGGTGCTTCTACACTAATAAATAGCATTCATTAAGGGATGCCTGGGTGGCTCCATTGTTTGAGCCTCTGACTCTTGGTTTCAGCTCAGGTTCATGATCTCATGGGTCATAGGAATCAAGTCCCAGGTGGGGTTTCCTGCTCCTTGGCGTGTCTGTTTGAGATCCTCTTCCTCTGTCCCTCCCCCCACATACTCGCACTCTCTTTCTCCCCCTCAAGTAAATAAAACTTTAAAATAAATAAATAAATAGCATTAAGATAATCGGCTCCCATTGGGAAAATAATAAAGCTATCACCCTGCCTCACACCTTATACCAAGATATACATTTTAAAGTTAAAAAAAATTTTTTTTAACTGTAAAATTACCAGGAGATACCTATTTATATAATGTTGGGAATTAGAATGATTTTCTAAACATTGCACCAAAGCAGAGGCACTGATTGATAAAATTACTACATAAAAATCTAAAATCTCTATACAACAACAAAAAAACCCACATTTACTTATAGTAGCCAAAAATGGGAGACAGACTAATGACCATTAATAGGGAGAAAGTTAAAAAGATTGTAGTGTATTTGTACTCCAAAATATTACGCACACCTTAAACTGGCTGAGGTATTAACAGCTAAAGAATGGTTGTGATAGAATGTGGAATTTTAAAAAGCAAGTTGCAGAACAATATGTTTTTGTTGGAGATTTCTGGTTTGCTAAAATCAAACACAAACAGTGACCAGACTTGAAAATTCCCTGAGCTGACACAGCCAGTTAATCATACATGCAAAGCTTAATTTAGTTTATTTTACAAGATGAGAAAGGCTAATGTGACCTGGGTCACTTCTTACTTATGCCTCTGAAAATCAGGAGCAAAACTTAAATTGTTCCCTGCAACTGACAGGTGGTAACCACTAACCAATTCCTTTACATTTAAGAAAATTCTAACACTGTAACCAATTATTGCAATGAATAGTCCCAGTCTCCACATTACATACACTGCTTTATAACAATATACTTCTGAGCCTCATTCCATATTTTGGTTTGAGCACTCTCAGTTTTTGCAAACTGTCTTTTTATTGTGCGTACAATAAACTTTTACTAATTACTACTTCAGGGATTCATTAGTTTTACTTGTTTTGTTGTATTTTTCTGAATTTTTGACAGGTTAAAAGCTATGCATAATCAACTGTACTAAAATACATATATTTACATATATGGTTTATCAACATGGAGATAGATATATTTATAGTATACTCCCCTAAGAATATACACAACACTACTGGTTACCACTAGGAAGGAGAAAGGGAGGGTGTGAAGAGAAAATGTTCTCTTTTGCTTCCTTTTGATATTTTACTTTTTTTTAAAGTACACATTAGGGCAGCCCGGGTGGCTCAGCGGTTTAGTGTTTGTCTTCAGCCCAGGGCCTGATCCTGGAGACCCGGGATCAAGTCCGACATTGGGCTCCCTACATGAAGCCTGCTTCTCCCTCTGCCTGTGTCTCTGCCTCTCTCTCTCTCTATCTCTTATGAATAAATAAATAAAATCTTTAATAAATAAATAAATAAATTTAAAAAATAAAGTACACATTAATTGGGTCATTTTAGAGAAAACATTTTAATCAGAGTATATAAAAATTAAAAGGCAAAACTGGGAAAATTATGGCAAAAAACGCTAAAGATTTAGTATTCTTGATGTATAAAGTACCCTTATGAATTAGTAAGGTGACAACAATTCCAATAGAAAACAGGCAATCTATAGAAAAGAAAATGTCCAAGAAAATACAGTATTTCTTTACACTATAATCATAGAAATGCAAATTAAAACATGAAAATTGCCCCCCCTATAATTAGCAAGGTTTCAAGAAATTATAATATTAGTGTTGAAAAGAGTCTTGGAAAAAATGATTTGCATCCCTTGTCTAGAGGACAAACGAGAGCAATTTTTCTTACAGAAATTTAGCTTGAAGAATAATTTAAGATAAATATAAGGGCTTACCCAGAAGGATGTTGAACACAGCCCTCTATAAAAGCAAAACCTCAGAAACAATGAAAATGATCAAACATAGGCAACTGTTTATTTGTATAATGATTTCTAAAGTTGTTTCAGGAGAAAAAAAAACACAATTATTTCAGAGAAACATAAGGAAGCAGAGGAAAACAAGGAAAAGGTGATCTCACAAGCACTTAAAAGAAAAAGGGCCTGGGGTGCCTGGCTGGCTGGGTTGGAGGAGCGTGTGACTCTTGATTTCAGGGTCATGAGTTCAGGCCCCACATTGGGTGTAAAGATTATTAAAAAAAAAAAAAAAGCTAAATAAACTTTAAAAAAAAATAAAGAAAAGAAAAAAGGGCCAGGATTTTTTTTGATGCCCAACAGATTATTAAAAAAAAAAAAGATTTATTTATCTGAGAGAGCAAGAAAGAAAGCACAAGCAAGGGGATGGGGCAGAGGGAGGGGCAGAGGGAGAGGCAGGCTCCTCCTGAGCAAGGAGCCCCTATGGGGCCTTGATCCCACCCCTGGGATCATGACCTGAGCTGCAGGCAGACACTTCACCGACTGAGCCACCGAGGTGCCCCTCTACAGTTGGGTTTTGACAGTTTTTTATATACTGGAGACACTAGTCCTTTGTTAGACAGCAGATATGCAAATATTTTCTCCTGGTCTGTACCTTGCCCTTTCAACCTCTTAATGTGGGCTTGCAGAGAGTGAGAAAGTTTTTAATTTTGAGGAGGTCCAATTTATCAAATTTTTGGCTACTGTAGATTTTATTTCAATCATTTCCATTTGCTTTTTTTATAACTTGGATTTCCTCACTGAAATTTTCTATTTTTTCATTTGTTTCAACAGAACTTGTAATTGATTGTTGAAGAGCTTTTATGGTGATTGCTTTTAAATTCTTAGCAGTTAATTCCAATGCCTACTTTGTCTCAGTGACTTGACTCATTCAACTCGTGACTTTTGGCTCTTGGTCAGACGAGTGATCTTGGTCCTATTTAAACCCTTTAGGATCCCTGGGTGGCGCAGCGGTTTAGCGCCTGCCTTTGGCCCAGGGCGCGATCCTGGAGACCCGGAATCGAATCCCACATCGGGCTCCCGGTGCATGGAGCCTGCTTCTCCCTCTGCCTGTGTCTCTGCCTCTCTCTCTCTCTCTGTGTGACTATCATAAATAAATTTTAAAAATTAAAAAAAAAAAGTTAAAAAAAAAAAAAAACCCTTTATTTTAGCACAGAGCCATCCTGTTTAGGTTTAGCACACAGGCCATGGGCTGCTTTTATGGGTTGTGGTTCTAAGGACAGTTTAATTTTCAGAGCCTTTGCTGTTTCCTTGGTCTCCTTGATTTATTGGGTACAGTTAAGGCTCCCACAGGTCCCCGCTAGTGCTGCCCGAGGGACCAGCCCAGCCTGTGGGTGTCTCTTGGGGGTGGCTGATCTCAGGCCCCCTTTTCCAGTGCCACTAGCTGCTGCCCAGCTGGCCCAGTGAATGTAAGAGGACAGGGAGCAAGGGGAGTCTCAGGTCCACAGAGACAAAGGGGCTTCTCCAGCCAGGTCACTTATTGTGTTAACAGAATCCCGCTGCTCACGCCCCGGCCACCTGGGCCTGTCTTAGCAGAGGTCTGAGAGGAGAGGGCTTCCTCTGGCCACTTACTCTTACAGATTTTCTACAGATTCCCTCTTGTTGGTTGCTGGGCTCTCCTGGTGATGTAGGATGACCAACCGGTCAGTCCTGGGGAGAAATGAGCCTACCTGGGCCCCTTCTAGCTGCTGGGTTGCAGGCTGAAATGCACCTCCTTCTGCTGGGTGGGAGGACAGAAGACATCCTGCCTCTGCTGCTCCTTCTTTGGTCCTAGAGCCCAAAAAGCAATTCATCTTCTTACCATTGCTCAATATTCTTCGACTGCCTCTCACGTTTCCATGGTTTATAGTTGTATTTAGTAGGAAGTAATGGCTAGGCCATCATGTCAGATTAGAAATCCCAATAGATTTTTAAAATCTCATTACCCTTTCATGCTGCTATAACTTCATCAAATAGGGCAAATTTAAATCCTTTGGTCTTATCTTTGCAGAAAAGCACAACTTTTTCTTGCCAAATGCAAAAGAAAAATCAGATATCATTTTCTACCTTTGTTTTCTAGCCTCCTATCAATCAAGCAAGATAAATGAAAACGTGTCCACAAATTACACAACACATGTACGGTCACTAGACTTAACATTGGTAGCCTTAAGACAAGTTAGCTTCTCAGATTCTGAGAAAATAATCTCTAATAATTTGGAAGCTTTATCTCTAGTAGGCACAAAAACTGCAAAGAATGAATTATAAAAAGGCTTAAATTCTTGTTCTTGGTAAGGTTCAGGAATCTGTAAAAAGTTGTCACTAGAGGGCAGCAGACTCAAACACTGCCCCAAAGCAAGCAATTGCCGGGCACCATCTCCAGATTGTAGACTGAGAACAGCTGCTTAGGTTTTTACTGGCTAAAAACATGGAATATTATTTTAACCCATTCTTCCTCAAACTTGACTTCTAAAATGGCACTGGCTCATGGGTAACTTCCTCATTCTTTTACTTATACTGTGCCCAATATTCCCAGCATTTTCAATATTCCCCATATTTTCCAAGAGTTCTTAATAGAAGAAAATTCTGGATCTATCAACTGAATATATTGTAAAGAAATGGAGCTAAATCTCTTGGCTTGTTTGTCTGTTTTTAGAATTTATTTAAATTTTCCACTCAAGTGCATTATTTTGTGAGCAGGAACAAAGTCACAATGCTATAGGATGTAATAAGAATAGTTTTCTTGGGGTGCCTGGAAGAGTGTGTGGCTCTTGATCTTGAGGTCATGAGTTCAAGTCCTATGTTGGGTGTACAAATTACTTAAGTAAATAAACTTAAAAAAAAAGAAAACAGTTTAAAACGCAGTCTTTAGAGGGTGCTTTGCAAGGGAACTTGGCATGAAGTTGTAGCAAGACAGCAGCTGGAGTTACCACCTTTCTGTTCTATTTGCAGCTTCCCATGTTCCCATGGCCAAAACAAAACAAAACAAAAAATGCTCTAAGTCATCTTCAAGTTCAAAGGATTCAGCAAACAATAGCAAGGCGGAGGCACCAGAAACGGACACCTGATTTCCATGACACATATGGTAAGGCTGTATTAGCTAAAGAAACCATTTTCTGTGTTGCATATACAGCAACACAAACTGGAATAGAAGGGGACCTATCCCCTGTTGGCAGAGTTACCCCAAAGGAATGGAGAGATCAGTAATCGTCCCAGCTGGTGTAATACTGTATTGTCTCAGGAATGACTCCTGATTGATGCCAAGTGAAAGCACTGTGCACCCATTAAAATATGGCACGATTGAAGAAATAAAGTACATGTGAAACCTTCAAAAAAATTAAAATCAAATTAAATAAAAAGCAGTCGTTAGAGATATCCTTAAAGCCACGGCCACATGCACTATAATTAGAGAAATATTCCCTAGAAAAATGAGTTAAAGAAACAACTCTGCTTGGAACATACTTTCTTCGAAATGGAATGATAATTTTCTGCTCTCAGAAGCACGTTATCTCCTCACAGATGTTCTTTTCTCTGCTGTAGTCTCATCAGGAGAAAAGCCGAGGGCTTTAGAGAGGCCAGTATGGGCTAGTCTGAAGACTTCCCAAATGAGAGTCAGGCAAATCTGCAGGGATTAGGTAAGAGTAGATGGTATTCAACTTAGAAGCTTTCTCATCCTAGAGTCCACATAAGATTAATCACAAGCTAAATTTGATGACAAAGCTCTAACGTGGCAATCAAGGGACTGTGAGACTTTATATCATTTTCATACCTTATCAAAATTACACTCATATATGTTTTTCAGGCATTCATTCAACCAGCCTTTACTGAGCACCTACTATGTGCCATGTGCCAGGCACTATATGCCCTTATTCTCTGCTCACACGTCAGGGTCTAGGTTTAAAAGGCAGCAGCTGCAAACACTGTGTGATGAGACAAAGAACAAAATGTGAATCTCGAAAGGCTAGCATGGGTGACCCAAAATGGAAAAAGTGCTTACCCTTAAAAGATATGTTCCAATAAGCTGGGTTTCTGTAACTTCAAGCATGTTAGCAAAACCCAGCTCCACAAAAAACTCTAGGGAGCCTGGAGGTAAATAAAGGGCAGCCACTTGGCAAACAGCATGATTTATAACTTCAATGGGCAAAGAGCCAAGTTTAAGAATAGTTCCTGGGCCAGATGAGAAAATTTCTTCTGGACAGAAAAGTTATGAAGGGTTGTACTCACTCCAGCAAGCAAAGTGAGAAGACTCATTTTCTTCCCTCAGGTTTAACATAAGAAGTTGGATCCTACCTCGTGTTGAGAATAGTCTGCCAATGGTTAGAGCTTCTTCAATGAAAGGAAGAGGAGAGGTTGAAAGGCAAGCTCAGGGAGCAGTGGACATAACTCTGGTCAAAATGATCCAGAGTTCTAGTCACTCCTAGGATGGTGCTGATACTGAAGATATACTCGGGGTTAGCAGGGTTAGCAGGAAGAAGCTAGCAGAGACTGAAGGAGAAATACTTAAAACTTACTACTTAGCACTTACTCATACCTGAATGTTTGCATTTCTTTAAAGTTATGCCTTTGAAGTCAGCCTGACCCAGATTTGAGTCTTGGTTTTCCACTATTCTTTGGAAAACATATCAATATAGAACCTCTATAAGACTATTTCCTCCTGGGAAACATGGAGATCATGATAGTACTTGTTTCTCGGGGGCAGATGTGAGAATCAGAAAAAATGGTGGATAAAACATGCATAGCACAGCACAGCATCTGGAATGTAAGTGTACAATAAACTATTAATCTTTCTGTCTTCTCAATTCAATATAGTCTCCTTTGTCCTACAAATACATAAAAGTGAATTGTACTGATGACGGTGACATTTGACTACTTCAATCAAGTTGTTTTCTGATATTTTAAGAAGACACAGCTGAGTGACAAGTCATGACTGAATGCTTACTTGTAGAAGCCTGGAGAGAGAGCTCTCAGGTCAGACCCTGTACACCTGAACTGCAAAGATAAATGCCCGTAGGCGTGGCTCTCAACAGGAACACAACCTGTTTTTCAAATCAGTGGGGATTTCTTTTTAAAACTTTAAGTGCGGGCAAAGTACACAGAAGCAAACAAGCTTCTCCCATAGCAGATGTCTTTGAAACTCAAAAGAGAGGAGCAATGAGAGATGTTGCAGATGGCAACTGGCATACTTGAGCCTTTGAAAACAATTCTCCTCTTAAACTAGTACTTCTAATGACTATTTAGTGTTACCTACACTTTAGCAGCCTAAAATAGAGAGCTGTATTCTTCTCTTTTTAGAAAAGGGATGGAAAAGTCACAGTTAAATCTGTACAGAGAGTCACTGAAGAGATAGAGTTGCCAGGTTGCTATGTGACCTTGGGTGACCTTCTTCATCATCAAGCCCCACTGTCCCTTGCAGAAAATGACATATCAAGGTGAGCTGGGGGGTTTTCAAACTCTTTTTGGCCCTGACATCCTTTCTTTCAATGACTGCTCATCTGGAAGCCTATAACACAAATAAGTTGATATGGGGAGCAAGAGTGGAGAGGCCAGGGCCCCCAGATGTTCAGTCCTGACCTTACAGCTCCTGAAGAGTGGCCTGGAGCTGAGTTTTAAAACCACTGGCCAGGGGTACCTGGGTGGCTCAGTGGTTGAGCATCTGCCTTTGGCTCAAGTCGTGATCCCGGGGTCCTGGGATCAAGTGCTGCATCAGGCTTCCCACAGGGAGCCTGCTTCTCCCTCTGCCTACGTCTCTGCCATGTCTCTGTCATGAATAAATAAATAAAATCTTAGAAGGAAGGAAGGAAGAAGGAATAAAGAAGGCAAAAAAGAAAGAAAACCACTGGCCCAGTGGTTTTCTCTTACTCTGTGGGCCTTCGTCCTCTGCACTTACTATGCTTCACTACTTGGGTCACACAATGAGAACACACTGCCGCCTTAAAACAGTAGCAAGCAAAGAGTTCAAAATCCTGTTTAGGATCCTAAAATGAAGCCTAAGTGGCTAAATCTGCAGATGCCACCTGAGGGAGCTCTGCCAGATGGCACACTCAAACTTTCCAAATAAAACCCATCAGCTGGACAGGGGATAGTAAGCACAAGATTTTGTTCTGAGATTTCTCAGAGAATTAGTTCATCAATCTCCTTCTTTCCCTTCCTCCCTATACCTTAGGTCCAGTTTAGAGGTCGCTGGGTCACTAGCCACTAGGTTGGGTATCATTTAATGCACTATAAGGAAAACATCTTTAACATTATTTACATGTCTAAAATAAATCCTGACTCCTATATAAAATGACACCACCACATTGGGAATTCTATAATTATTACATAAACTCTATTTTGAGATTTTAGGTTTAAGAGCTTAAAATTTCTTATGGAAATAAGATTTTCCAGAATTACAAATAGGTATATGAATCATAGAAAGGAAAAAAGACATTTTTATCTATTCTTAAATAGCAACTTCCTTGGATGAAATGCCTAAATATCCAGGTTACAAAATGGCCTTTGAAGATTGGGATGTTGACAGATTGCAAAAGAAAAATAAGAGGACATTAAACCACTATTTAACTTTAGACATATAGCTAGGGCTGTCAGCTAGGGTTTTTAGTCATCAAAGAATTATTACGCTTAGCATTCAATTTGCTGTATACATTCAACCAATTTCTCAACAGATGCTCTTAGAAGTTAAAGTTTAAGGAAAGGGCTCACCACCTCCATACTGCAATGTGTAAGCAAAAACTTCAGAAGAGCTCTTTGTCCTGTATTGGAATGTATCTGGGGTGCTCTCCAGAACAAAGGTTGCAGAGAGCCCTGATGAGATCACCAACACAAACTATGCAGACTTTCTCACGCTATAGTAGTACACACAGGACTTCACCGCCAGGAAACCTTGGTGACTTTGCTATTGAAGGGTTTATCCAAGACCAATGACCACCTCACTTGGTACTTCTGTTTACTCTACACTTTTCTTAAGCCCAATTAAAAAAAGAGAGAAAGGAAGCAAGTATCTAAGAGGCAGGGAGTCTAAGCCTATCAATAAATGTGTACTACAGATTAACTGACAGACTTAATTCAGCAGTCTCTTAAGTGGCCTGGAGTTGACCAGAGAGGAAAAAACACATTTCAAGGATGGGAACAACGCAGCTGAGACACTACGGCCTGACTCAGCATAAAAGCAAGCCCAACAGGAGTGGCAGGCCTATGCTAATGAGTAGTTAGACACCCATGAACAGGAGCCTGTATTCAGCTGGCATGCCCCTGTATGTTGCCTGGTACCTTGCCAGTTATTAAAATATTGCAAAATACTGCTGAATTGGTCATTAAATATTTTGAACAAATGCCCTGGGCATGCGATTACACATGGCCCTGAAAATGAGGCACAGGAGCTTTGATGAGAATTGGAAGGAAAGTATATACAATGACATCTCAAAGAGACTCAGAGGAATATGATGGATATGCAGTTTCAAGAAGACCTTTTTAGCAGTGTGGTCTTCTGCTGGATCTCACCAGGAAGGGCAGAGGGGGGCAGTTTCCTACTCTTGTACCTGGCTTAGGCGACAAGTGGCTTGTTCTACCATCACTTCATAAAGAGTGGCTAGACGACACTTGCTCAAGACACCAGTTCAAGACAGACGAGCTAAAACAAAACAAAACAAAAAAGACAGACGAGCTGTGTTTATTTGGACAGAGTTCAGCCTCTCCTGCCTTTGGGTATCCAGGCTGAAATGACCAAGGCTTTGAGGTTTTTCTGACTAATATCTCAGATTGCTATCAACTCATTATTTTCTAGAAAGTGCTCTTAAGTCTCATGTCTCTTGCCACTAATATCCTCCTCCAGGGCATGAACAGTGATATGGCAGTTGGGTATACAAGATAAGAGCTGAGAAATATCCATTAAGGGGGGGTGCCTTGGTGGCTCAGTCAGTTAAGTGTCTGACTCTTGATTATGGCTCAGGTCACGATCTCAGGGTCCTGGGACTGAGCCCCTCCTTGGCCTCCACACTCATCAGGAAGTCTGCCTGAGATTCTCTCCTTCTGCCCCTCCCCACCCACTCACGGGCACATGCATGCTCTTTCTCTCAAATAAATAAATAAATCTTTAAATTAAAAAAAAAAAGAGAGAGAGAGAAAGAAGTATCCATTAGATTTAACTCCTAGGGAAGATCACTGGCATCTGAGCAAGGGCAGGCTTGGTCTAGTGAGTTATGGGGGTAGAGGACATGTGCTCAGGAGTGAGGAACAATCGTTAAGAGGAACATGGGATGGAATATAGGCAACCCTTTCAAAAAGCTTCACCAGGAAGAGCAGGTCAGTGATAAGCCAAACCCAGAGGCCGCACAGTGAAATGGGGGATGCTTTACAAAAGTGAGGCTTAAGCTCGGGTCCATATCCTTACAACCTGGCTTTTCCAGTGGTCCCTGCCATCTCCCAAAGCTAAGACCACTTGTCCCTTACCTGCTCTTCTTCAAGGGGTTACAACTGTGATGCTGACTTCAATCTTGAAGTTGGGACCTTGCCACTCATTGATAAGCCACCTGCACACTGCCTGCCACCTGCCCGGGATTTCTGGGTACTCTTGCTGCATTACCCCTTGGAGGGCTGTGCTCTGCTACCAGCGGGTACCCTATACTACCACTGTGGCTCCACCCCCTTGCTAACTGTGTGTCTGAATTTTGACTGCAGATTTTGACAACTGGGCTAATTTGACTGAGTCTTAGTGGTCAGCTCCTGGCTCCTATTTCACCCAGCAGCTAGAGCTCCAGGTCCTGGGTTCACCTTCAGACCTCCATTCCACTGTAAGTAAACCTGCCATACTCTACCAGTTCTTAGTCAATTATATTGTGAGCCAAGCACAAGCTACATGAGAGTAGCCAACAGCAACAGAGTACTAGGGTGGGTACAGCCCAATGGTGACTATCAGCTGGAAACCTTTGACTGTATTTACCAATCTCTAGAAGATCAACTTCCTAATAACACACAATAGCAAACGAGCAAACCAAAAATGCAGTAGGCTTGGGAGCTAGATATGTGAAAAGTCTGAGACAGAATGGTAGCCACCAGAGCACCAAGAGAGACTAATGTAAACGCAGGCTCTGTCTCTGAGCAAATAGATCCAGTGTTATCAGAACTAGATTAAACTGTGGGCAAAATCTGCTGAAAGGCATGGGGGAGGGAACCTACAACTAAAACCACCCATGAACACGATAAAGGGTAGGAAGGTGGATCCTACTTACAAACAGAAAATTAAAACTAAAGACCCTGGACAATTTTGAGAACATGGAGGTGGAAGATGATCAGCCCAGAGCAAATCAGTTTTGGCAGTTAGGGCAGTGACTTCTCCCAGAGTTTAGGATTGTCCACCTGAACCATTTCATTGGTTGGTAATGGCCAGATTACCAGTGACAACCCTTCCTCAATTTACTTTGTAAAACATCTCTTTCTGGAGCGCCTGGGTGGCTCAGTCGGTTAAGCATCTGCCTTCAGCTCGGTCATGATCCTGGGGTCCTGGGATCAAGCCCCGCATCAGGCTCCCTGCTCAGTGGAGAGTCTACTTCTCCCTCTCCCTCTCCCTGCTGATCCCCCTGCTTGTGCTCGTACTCTCTGTCAAATAAATAAATAAAATCTTTTTAAAAAATCTCTTTCTCACAACTCAAAAATATTACAACAAAATAAATAGTCTTCCAAGCTGTGTAAACTTTACCTAGTGATATTAGAATGAAGTTCCCTTTTGGTGGCGAAAGCTGAGTGGATTTATTTCCACTTACCATAAACTATCAGCTATGAAGCTACTAAATACAAAGGTGGCTGCCTTCCATTTGATCCTAGCATAAACCCTGCTCCCATCATGGCTGAAAGATATAATTTTCACTAGTTCTTAGGAAGCTTTAGGTGGATCTGGTCCAATTTTAAGTAATCATAATATGTACTGTTGAGTAATAGATGGCATAGCATATAAAGGTATTGCAGAATGGTGGACTGCATAGCAAAATAAAATTGCTTTTAAATATTTAATTCTGGGCACCTGGCTCAATCCATTAAGTTCAGTTGGTTAAGAGTCGGTGCTCTTGATTTGTCTCAGGTCATAATCTTGGGGTCATAACATCGAGCCCCATGTTAGGCTGCTCACTCAGTCAGTGCCAAGTCTGCTTGAGATTCTTTCCCCCTCCCTCTCCTTCCCTCTCTGCTCCTCCCACCACTCCCTCAAATAAATAAATAAAATCTTTAAAAATAAATAAATAAATATTTAAGTCTGAATAAAATAGTACTAAAAATTTAACATTCCTCCCTAAAATTACCCCCTCCCAAAATGAGTTGTTTGCAATACCAAGCTAACAAACTTGCCTAAATTTATTTCTGGGCAGCTCCTTATTGCAGTGATATCCTCTACTTGGTTATTTTTGTTAGAAAAAGCAACTTTTGGGACACCTGGGTGGCTCAGTGGTTGAGCATCTGCCTTGGGCTCAGGGCACAACCCCAAGTCCCAGGATCGAGTCCCATATCTGGTTCCCTATGGGGATCCGTTTCTCCCTCTACCTGTGTCTCTGCCTCTCTCTTTGTTTCTCTCATAAATAAATAAAATCTTTAAGAAGAAAGAAAAAGCAACTTTTTTCTAATAAAAATGTGATTTAGAACAGTGCCTTTGGGGTTCAGCCCAGCTACCCCATTTACTAAGTGACACTGGCAAGCTTCCTAAAGTCTCCAAGTCTACATTTCCTTATTTATTTATTTATTTATTTATTTATTTATTTAAAGGTTTTATTTATTTATTTGACAGAGGGAATACATGAGCACAAGCAGGGGGAGGGGCAGGCAGAGGGAGAGGTAGAAGCAAGCTCCCTGTGGAGTAGGACGTCCAATGTGGGACTTGATCCCAGGACCCTGGGATCATGACCTGAGCTGAAGGCAGACACTTAACCAACTGAGCTACCCGGGGCACCCCTACATTTCCTTATTTATAAAATAGGGTTGCTTTCTACTTCTCAGGTTTGTGGTAAGAATTAAATGTAGCAATCTTTGTGAAACACTTAGCATGGAGCCCAATGACACAAAATCTGACAGGGAGCAAGCTCACCATAAATGGGACTGATCAGTATCCACATATTCTAAGACATTCCAGCATCTAGCTATACAGAGAAAAGTAATTGTAGAACCTTCCTTGGGGTAGTACATGCAAACCAATGTGAGTGTTTTAAACACAAGCTGCAGATGATGATGAGACATAGCCCCGGGGAAGAACAGGAGATAAAACTGGATGCTAGGAAGGGTTTCGTTTGGAAAGGTCAAGTTGGGGTACATGGGGGAGGAGGTGTGTGTGAGAATGTGTAGGTAAAGAAAACATGAATAGGATGCATTTTAGGAGCATAAGAGAGACAGAGCCTCCAAATCTCTCTTCTACCTGTCCTTGATTCCTGAAATTAAACCATTCTTTTAGGGCTAGGTACTCTTAAACAAAGACCCTCTTGGAAAAGCTAACACTTGAAGCTACAATTAGTCATTTATCTTTCAGTCCAAGTTTCAAACTATTTTTTGGGAGGCTTTGATGGGTGACATGTGGAGGCCCTGGGCACCCAGGGTTGGGGCAGAGGCTCAAGCAGGGAGGAGAAATGAGAGCTGGGAACATGAAGGGCACGGACCTAGAGGGACTCACCTGGGTGTGGGGTGCACATTACACACCTCTTGTGTTCTATCTTGACAGAAACAGCACAGGATTTATACCATTGCACATGACTTGATAACTCGCTACGCACACATTAATGGCTGACAGTTTGGCCACGTCTCCATCAGTTACATACAGTTGGACAATCTCCTCCAACACTGATGGTGCTATGGGGCTAAATTCAGGCTTCACCTAATTCAGTGACTATGACTATGACTCCCACTCCTTATACATGGAACTTTCCAAAACTGCTCATCATCAGCCTTAAGCTACGTGTGGGGGTGTAGGGGGTGGGGGAAGAGAGATGTTTTATGTTGGGATCAAGTTCAGCCCTAAATCCATCTAGGTATATCTCATAATGAAATAGTAATAGCAATTAACATTTATCATTCATTCCTCATACAAGTATTTATTGAGTACCTGCTATCTTGGAGTTGATGTTTCAGTGAGGGGAGACCAATTAAGAGTCATACCTGGTGCCCAATGGTACTCGTGCTGTGGAGAAGAATAGAGCCTGGGAAGAGTATGACAAAAAAAACCTCAGCAGGAGGGAGGGTGGCTGGCTCTTAGACTCGAAGGTAAGGGTGAGGGTGGCTGGCTCTTAGACTTGGGAGGTAAGGATGGACCTTGTGAAGGGTGAATGCACACTTGGTGTGACAGCGGCCCAGCCCAGTAAAGGCAAGGAGAATGGTAGAAGGTGAGGTTAGAGAGGCAGCAGGCCCAGGGCCCAGACAGCATGAGTGCCAGGTAAAGACTTCAGCTTTTGCTCTGAGACAGATGAGAAGCCAAGGGAGTTCTGTACCAAGGACTAACATGAACTGATTTATATTTTAGAAGGATCTTCTGGTGGCTGTGTTGAGAAGAGACTGTAGAAGGAGAAGGGTGGGTATGGAAAGAGCTGGTTAGGAGACAACCATAATCCAGAAGACACACAAAAGTGGCCCAGACTAGTGTGGTGGTCATAGAGACGAACAAACTGTTTAGGTTCTAGATATTCAGTGGAGCTGACAGTGATGGGCTGGATGTGAGAGAGGTTGAGAATGACTCCTAGGTTTGGGCCTAAGTGAACAGATGGATAAAAGTGCTTTTTGGGATGAGAAAGCCTTGAGGAATAGGTGTGCATATACAAGGTGGGGAGGAACTGGGGACAGGTAGAGGAATTAGCAATTTGGTTTAGGATATATCAAATTTAAGAAGTCTAACAGAAATCTAAGAGATGATGTCAAATACACAGAGCTCAGAGCTGTTAGGAAACGTGCCCCAAGTCCCACAGCCAGTAAGTGGCAGGGCTTTGAGTCCAGGTCTGTGGACCTCAGGGTCTGGGCTGGGCAATGAATAGGGAAGAAGATAAGGGCTTTGCAACCAGAGATGGTCACTAACTATGTCAAGAAATCATCATTAAGCTTAAATAATAGGCTTTTTAGCAATTCAGTCATGGAAATTTGTAGAAAAGTTGTTCCCAAATACAGAGTATACTTCCATGCAAGGAAGACTAAAGTCCCCATTACATGCTCTGTAACATGTAACAGGCTCACATTGCTACTTTCTCAAGTTTCAAAAGAACAAAACAAGAAACAATTCCACCCTCTCCCTGTTGAGTCTCTGAATGCAGCTGGACAGAGATTAAAAAGGGACTCAGACACAAAAGGCCTCCAGAGGGGCACCTGGGTGGCTCAGTGGTTGGGCATCTGCCTTCAGCTCAAGGCATGATCCCAGGGTTCCAGGATCAAGTCCTGCATCGGGCTCCCTGCATCGGGCTCCCTGCATGGAGCCTGCTTCTCCCTCTGCCTATGTCTGTGCCTCTCTCTGTGTGTCTTAAATAAATAAATAAATAAATAAATAAATAAATAGGCCTCCAGAAAACAGTTCCTTGTCCTAGTTATACCAGAGAGTTTGTCCTGCGAAATCTCTCCCCACAGCTGTGCTAGATAAGATGTTTTCCACCCCGAGACAATGAATGTTCCTCAGAGAGGTGCTATCGGAAGGGAGAGAGACAAATGAACAACGTACCCATATTTATCAGGGTGTTTCTGTGTGTGTGTCAATGTTAGCTTGTTTTAAACCCTGTTTCTTACCTGAATCCACATCAGAGGAGCAAGGAATAGAAAGGGCTTCCTCTGAGCTGAAAGCCTCGCTGCCGGCCTCCTGCTGGGGTCTCTGCAGAATGTAATCTCTTATGTCATAAACCGATGGCAAGTCCAACACACTGCTCTCCTCTGACTGGCTGCCTGGAGTGGCTTCCTGGGTCGCCATAGTCCTGCTATGGAAAAAAACAATTTTATACAAAAGGCATGGCGCAAGAGGAGCCGCCATTTTGGCCACAGCTTGAAGGGCAAAAGTTCCAGCCTCTGCCACTTAAAGTCCCAGAAGGCTTTACTTTCCTAACAGTCTTCCCTGTCCTACTTTAGACCTACTATGTGCTTACCACATTTCTTCATCAGGAAAAACAAATGCTCTCGGCACAGAAAGAAACCATTGATAATTTCAGTTGAAGGGGCGTCTGGGTGGCTCAGTGGGTTAAGCATCAGACTCTTAGTTTCAGCTCAGGCCATGATCTCAGGGTCCTGAGATTGTGAGGTCTATTTGCAGATTCTCTCTCCCTCTCCCTCTGCCCCTCCTGCTCATGCACTCTCTCTCTCTCCAAAATAAACAAATCTTAAAAATATATAAAATAATTTCAGCTGGAGAATAAGCTGCATGTCTGATAATGATGAAACACTGTGCGGCACTATAATCCAAGAACTACAAGAATACTTAATGAGAAAAGAAACTGTTTATGACATATCATGTGGAAAAAAGATTTCTAAACAATAGGTAGAATTTGATCCAGATTTTATAAAATACAATATCATGTGTGTGTTTATGTGTGAGAAAGAGAGAGAGAGAGCAAGAGAGAGAGATCTACAGATCTATAGCTTTTAAAAAAAGCATCTGGAGGGGTATATTCCAAATTAATTTCAATGGTAATTAATTCGGGGGTTTAATTTTTTTCTTTTTTTTTTAAGATTCTATTTATTTATTCATGAGAGACACACACAGAGAGAGGCAGAGACACAGACAGAGGGAGAAGCAGGCTCCATGCAGGGAGCCCGACGTGGGACTCGATCCCAGGTCTCCAGGATCACACCCTGGGCCGAAGGCGGCACTAAACCGCTGAACCACCCAGGCTACCCAGGGGTTTAATTTCTGAACACTGAGATTGTAGGTGACTTGTATTTTTATCTGTGGCCTACTGAAACATGCATTCAGTCAATTATTTAACATGCCAGGTCCTGGATATACAAAGGTGAATGTAATAGACCCTTCTTCAAGTTGCTCACAGTTTGGGCCAATCCAAAACAGAGACATACCATGTAAACAGAAGGACAAGACAAAGAAGAACCCAGAAAGGGACAGTGAGCTTTCTAGACGGGGTTATCCCCAAGCAAGGGGCAGGCCAGACCATGACCAGCAGACAGCATAAATACCAGTAGAACCAGCTTGGGCAACCACAAGTGGCATGAGTGTCAGGAGTTTAAAGTGAGAGTCAAAGGACAGTTGTGTGTGGGCAACTGGGGAAGGGCAACCCTGTGGTTTCAGCTAGATGACCGTGGGGCTCTCCCCTATCCCTACCTCAGCTCTGGGAAGGCAGCATGGTCTGGCTGCTGTCAGCAACATGCATATACACACTCTCCAGCTGAGTTGTAGACTACAAAGGTGGCTTACTGGGTTCACATTTGGACATTCCTTGTTAAAAATTAAGTAGGGCAGCCCAGGTGGCTCAGCGGTCTAGTGCCTGCCTTCGGCCCAGGGCATGATCCTGGGGACCCGGGATCGAGTTCCGCGTAGTGCTCCCTGCATGGGGCCTGCTTCTCCCTCTGCCTGTGTCTCTGCCTCTCTCTCTCTCTCTCTCTCTCTCTGGTCTCTCATGAATAAATAAATAAAATCTTTAAAAAAAATTAAGTGTTCCCCGGGGCACCTGGGTGGCTCAGTAGTTGAGCATCTGCCTTTGGCTCAGGTCGTGATCTCGGAGTCCTGAGATTGAGTCCCACATCGAGTTCCCCACAGGGAGCCTGCTTCTCCCTCTGCCTGTGTCTCTGCCTCTCTCTCTCTCTCTCTGTGTCTCTCATAAATAAATAAATAAAATATTAAAAAAAAATATTAGGTGCTCCTAAAAGAATAAAATAAAATAAAATTAGGTGTTCCTTACCTTCCCTCCCCTGTTCACGTTTACTTGTGGATGCTGGTTTCTCTGCTGGAGGGTTCTTTACAATGAACTCAGCCCTGCCCACCCCTATCAAATAACTATGGGCCTAGGGAGATCCTAAGCCCTCTGCAACTCTGTGTTTCATAAATTACTGTCATCAACAAATCATATTAGAGCATTTTGCCTGCCATGGGCCACCATGCACCATGCAGAGGAGCTACATGGTCAGATCTACAGATCTGGCAGCTGGATAGGAAATGGATTTGCAGGGCTTCAGTCCAGTGGCAGGCAATCTGAGAAGCAACAGGAATTCCTTCACTTGCCATGATCCTGGTAAGAGAGGAGGAGCCTGTGTACGAGGACAAGGTACACAAGAGCAGGGGACAGATTAAGTAACATATTTAGGAACTAAAATGAGATAGAACTTAATAACTGAATGGATAAAGGAGCTAAAGAGAAAGTGAGAGTCAACAAGGAGTGAGAGCTTCGACAGCTGGGTTTGTTTTATCTACTGAGTTAGAGAAAACTAGAGGAGGAATGGTTTTAGGAGGAGGCAGTAATCCAAACTATGGAACACTGAGCAGCTGTGAAAAATGACATCTGGAACTTGAAAGATCTCAAAGACACATGTTTGAATGAAACAAGCAATTTCAGAAAACATGAATAGTATAATAATACGACTAGATAACATTTATCCAGTGTTTGTTGGATGCCAAGCATTGTGCTAAGAGCCCTATGAAGCATGTCATCCTACTATTACCCTATGACCACAAGCAGACAGTCAGACCCAGAGGGAGGTAGGGTAATTTGCCCAAAGAAATTCATCTAAGAAGTACCAACCTAGGATGAACCCAGCTCCAAGACCTCCCAGGCTCTTGCATCTGCACAGCCCAAAGTACCACCTGATCAGGCAAAGGCAGGGGTGTATAAAAACAAATCAACAGTGAGGCCTGGCAAGATTCTTCTTGTTTGAGGACACCCGGTCACATGCTGCTGTGAACATTCACTTAGGCAGAGAGTGAGCCAAGATAGCAGCTGATTGCTTCTGAAAGAAGCAGAGGGATCAAGGTTCCCAAAGAAGCAAGAACATCCTGTCTCTTCACACATGTTATATCAGCCAATCAAGCCTGAAGTATCAGTAGACACCTCTGCCACAGGCATTGGTGTCTTTTCCTTCTCCCGTCATGTGACCAAACACTGCTCTGGAAGCTCCTGGGAGGGAAAAAACAGGTCAGTGAAGGACAGCAGTATATCCTGCCTGCCTGAAAAGAAGACTTTGATATTGACCCTCAAGCAAGAGTGTTGTTAGTGAAACAAATGGAAAAAATCCCTCTTGAAAACAAGTAGCACGGTGATGTGACATCCATCTTTTCTTTTAGAAGCATTTGGTATTAAACGCCAAATATGTTCCAAACTGGGCATTTGAAAAAGAAAGAAAGAAAGAAAGCCAGCCTACTGAAAGGCAGAATCCTGTTTATTACAAAGTCAGAGCCTGTGAATGCAAAATACCTGGAAGTCTGAGTTTGCACAGGAGAAAGCCAAGTACTAGGGACAGATGAGACCCTTTCAATGGTCTGCAAACACCTAAGCTGACAAATAGAATGCAATGATTATCTTTGCGCTACAACTTTCAATGGGTGGTTCTACTTCCTTCTCCAGAAGAGCTTATTATCCTCTCTTAAAAGTACTTTAATTACACAATGTAAGCATTCTTTTCCAATAATGGAGAGGTAGAGGCACAAAAAGTCTCTCAGTACGTTACAAGCTGCTTGCTGAGCAAAGACAGCCATTTTTCCGTGACTACAGACCCTTACAGACCTACAAATCCTAGTCAGTCAAGGTCCCATCTAAAAAACCATTTAACTTCAACTTTTTTCCCAATCACGGCTCTTCCTTCCCAACATTTTACATGAAAATGTTCGAACATGAAGAAAAGTGGAAAGAATCATCCAATGACCATCTCCATACCTGCTGTCTAGAATTTACAATTAACATTCATACTACTATCATACTACTATGATTTTCCTTAACACAAAACTATCCATCTACCCAACTCTCTATTCACCTGTTCATCTTTGTGTATATATTTCCGTTTAAATGTACTGAAAGCTTCTGAGTTAGTGTGTGATATGATCAATCTGTGTTTCCAATGCTCACGCTGTCAGCTAAATGAAGCATGGGTTGGAAGAGGGTATAAGTGAAGCAGGGAACACAACTGGGGAGCTCTGCAGAAAGGTCCAGAGATGCGTAGTGCCTTTGAAGTGAGAGACTCGGGTTTGCACCCCTGCTGTCACTTTTTAGCTGTGTCACCTTGGGCAAGTCACTCTCAGTTTCCTCATATATAACAATGACCTAGGGTGATGCCTGACTCTTGATTTCAGCTCAAGTCATGATCTCAAGGCCCTGAGGTCAAGCCCCAACCAGCGTGGAGTCTGCTTAAGATTCTCTCTCTCTCCCTCTCCTCTACCCCTCCCCCTGCCACTCACACTCATGCATGTGCCCTCTCTTTAAATACATAAATAAATAAATACAACCTTTTAAAATAATGCCTTGATGACTATGCTTACCTCATATAGTTGTCATAGGAATTATATGAAGTTAATGCATGTAAAATACTCAGTACAGAATGCATGCTCAGTAATGTCTAGCTCCAATAAGTGAAATAGTAATAATTAAAAAACAATTTACAGGCTCCTATCTTCCCAGCCTACCCTCACCATCTATTTGCCCTTCTATTTCCCATTCAGCACCCATATTACTTCTTTCATCCTTATCCAGTGTATTCTATAGTTCATTATCTGGTTAGTACCCTAAACTTCCCTTCCCTAGCCATTCTGTCCTTTTATCACACTCCTTTGACAAAACACCAGCCTAGATGAACTCAACTTACCTACCCACTCTCAGGCGCTAGCCCTGAGTCACTACATAGAACAAGCTGGCTCACCCTAAAATGAATGAGCATCAGCTTGAAATGGGCTGTCTGGCCACATGAATCTTGAGGTGTTTATCTCATAACCCCTTGACTCTCATGTTTTCTCCAGTCTTCTTCAAGTCAGACCCTTCCCATCTCTCACATACCTTTCTGCTCTTTTCAGTAGATCTGCTCACTTCCTGACAAAGGAAACGGAATCCTGCAGAGAGGAACCTCCTCCACTCCCCTATCAAACAGAGCCAAGACTCCCACTTTTGTCCACTACTTCAGTTCTCTTCACCATGGAGAGCTGTCCCTCCTGGGGCAGAGTCCAATGCTTCCACTTACTCCTTAAATCACACTCTCTGGACCCTTCATCAAGCCTTCAGTAATGACCCCCCTCTCCCACTTCTGCTCCCCTGGACCTACACTTAAATTTTTCAATATGCCCAAATCACTCCCATTTTCAACAAAACCTGGTATATAGGAGAATGTCCTTGTTCTTTGAAAATGCCACTCAAATATTCATTGGTAGGGGGACATGATGTGTGCAACATACTCTAAAATAGTTCTAAGTGTGTGTGTGAAAGAGAAAGAGAATGATAAAGTAAATGGATGGGGCAAGTAGAGACAATTGGTAGACCTGGAAAATATTATTTGGGAGTTCTCTATACTAATCTTGCAATTTTTTGAAGGTATAAAATCACATCAACATTAAAAGTTGCCAAGAAAGAAAAAAAGTGAAAAGAAAATCTTTGGCACCTGCCCTCCCCACAGCAAGTCTCCTCTCCCTTCCACAAACTTCTCAAGAATCTAAATTGGCTCATTTTCTGAGCTCCACCAACTCAATCACTCTTGTATAACTTCTAGAAACTCTGCCATCCTTTGTTTGCTTTTCAGGGAGCCTCTCTCCTGACTGTCCTCCCATCTGTTTGCCTTTGTTCCTTCCTGCCTGCTCTGTGGCTCATCCTCCATCCCCAACTGGACTTCCTCCACGTTTAGTCCAAGGCTCTATCTTCTTTCCTCCTCTAAGACATTAATCACCATCCAAAAATTTCTCTCTAGCCTGGATACTCCACTGCTTTCCAGGCTTCAAGCATTATGGCTTTCCTTCAAGTTCTCCAACAAGCCCCATTTCCTCCTACTGCACTTATCTTTCCCACGCCTAGATAACTCTACTAAAAAATGGAAGAGGAGGGAACATGTCCCATTTTAAGTCCAGGACAAAGATATCACAAAAAACTACAGATCAATATTATGAAACAAAAATCCTTGACAGAATACAGCAAACCAAACTCAGCAAAACATAAAAAGGATTTTCCATAACCAAGTGGAACTGGAACTTATCCTAGGAATTCAAGTTGTTTTAATGTCTGAAAGTCAATCAATGTAATACACTATATTAGAATAAAAGACAAAAACCACAACACACAGCATTTGATAAAGTCAAATACTTTTTCATGATCAAAATACCCAACAAACCAGAAATAGAAAGGAACTTCCTCCATCTGATAAAGAGCATTTTTTTGAAAAAAAAAAAAAAAAAATGCAGAGCTAGCATCATACTTCATGGTAAAAGACTAAATGTTTTCCCTCTGAGTTCAGGAACAAGATAATGATGTCTGCTCTAATCACTTCTATTCAACATTATACTGGCAGTTTTAGCCAGCACAATTAGGCAAGAAAATCAGATAAAAGTCTTCCATAAAGATCTTCATATATGAGAGAAGTAAAACTATTTCTATTAGCAGAAGATGTGATCTTGTGGATAGGAAATTCTAAGGCATCCTCTTTAGAAACCAGTAGAACCATTAAACAACTTAAACAAGATTGTTGGAGAGGTACCTGGGTGGTTCAGTGGTTGAGTGTCTGCCTTTGGCTCAAGTTGTGATCCTGGGGTCCTGGATCAAGTCCCACTCCCTCCGCCTATGTCTCTGCCTCTGTGTCTCTCATGAATACATAAATAAAATCTTAAAAAAAAACCACACAAGACTGTTGGATATAAGATCAATATAGTAAAAGTATATGCAAATGATTTTACACTAGCAAAAAAATGTGTAAAAATATTATGTAAATATTTACATATACTAGCAATAAACAATCCTACAATTGAGAACATAATTCCATTTACAATAGCATCAAAAAGAATAAAATATTTAAAATATAATTAATAAAAATGAGTAAGGCATGTACGATAAAAACTATATATATATAAACTATATATATATATATATATATATATATATATATATATATATATATATAAATTTTTTTTTTTTTTTTTGAAAGGAGGTGCCTGGCTAGTTCAGCCAGTAGAGCATATGACTCTTGATCTTGGGGTTAAAAAATCAAGTCCCATGTTGGGTGTAGAGATTACTTAAAAATAAAATCTTTTTAAACATGTTGAAAGACATGAAAAATCTAAACGAATGAAAATATATCCTACATTTATGGATTGGAAGACAATATTTTAAGATGTCAACATGGCTCAAATTGATCTACATATCAATGTAATTCTTAGCTGCATCCCGGTTGGCTTTTTTTTCTTTTTTGCAGACATTGACAAAAGTGCTTAAAAAATTCATACAGAAATACATGGGATCCAGAATAGCCAAAACAATCTTGAAAAAAGAACAAAGTTTTTTCTTTCAAAACTTACTAAGAAGTCACAATACTCAAGACTGTGCAGTCCTGGCATAAGGATGGACATATAGGCCAACAGACTAGAACTGAGAGTCCAGAAGTAAAATCTTACAGTCGCGGTCAATTGATTTTCCACAGGGTGCCAAAACAATTACGCAGGAGAAGGAAAGGATGGTCTTTTCAACACTGGGACAACTGGATATCCACACAGAGAAAGTCGTTGGCACTTAGAAAAACAGTTCAATAGTGCTTCAAAAGCTTAAATGGGGTTACACTTTAACCTGGCAATTCCACTCCTATGCATATGCTCAAGAGAAATAAAAATACATGTCCACACAAACTTTACACAAGTGTTCGGAGCAGCTTTATCCATAACAGGCAAGAAGTAGAAACAATCCAAATGTCCGTCAACACGAGTGGATGAATAAAATGGGATATATGCCCACACAGAATATTTTTCAGCTTTATAAAAATATTAAGTTCTAATACATGCCACAAGGACAAACTTAAAATATGATACTTAGTGATAAGAAGCCAGTGTTAGAAAACAGGCAACAGATCCAAAATGGTGTCACTTGTGCTAAACTCCACAACCAATCAGGAATCGCCTGATCAGCCCTCCTTAGGTAATCTGCCAGATAGATCCTTGCCATCCCCTACAGAGGAGTAACCTTGTGATAACCAACTTGCTTTTTTGGCCTAGTGTAACTCCTTGTTCCTGCTCCCTGAGGCCCTAAGTCTCATTTTGCTCGGCTTCTGAGAGTCCTTCCTACCTGCTAGACTGGCCACTGCCCAATTTGAATCGCTTCTGGCTCGAATTACTTACTCAGAACTTTAAATATGCTTCCGTTTATCTGATGACCACATGCTATATGAATCTATTTCTATCAAATTCCAAATTGATCGATTTATAGAAAGTAGACTAGTCTACTACTTAGACAATACGTCTAAGACTGGAAGATCACGGTGAATGGAACCCACGAACGGGTGCAGGAGACTTCTTCGGGGTGATGAAAATGTTCTCTAAAATCACGTTGTGGCGATGGCCGCACAATTCTGGGAATATCTGGAAAGCCACTGAATTTTACATTTTAAACAGATGAGTCTTACGGAATGTGAATTATATCTTTAGAAAGCTGTTTTTTTAAATAAATAAATATGTAAAAATAACAAGCTGGTTTTTAAAAAAAGGAGAATAAGAACGGAAGGGCATCCGGTCACACTGCCTGCAAATTTAGGTGATGTCCCCCAAAGAGCTGGCCGCAGAGGCCACGTGTTGTTGGGTTAAGGAGGGAGGGGGGACACCAGGAAATTGGAACCGTGTCAAGAGACGCCGCCATAACTTCCCAAGTATGAGAGAACGATCTGATGCGTTGCCCAGACCTTCTGCCTACTCCGGATCCCAGGTCACGCCTCAGCCCACCGAGACAAGTTAATTGAGAAAAACTGCAAAGTCCCCATTAACACTCACCGGCCCTCAAGAACAGCGCATCGAAATCCGGAAGCAGAGGCGCCATGTTTGTTATGGGAAAAGCCAGTTTGAAAGGAAGTCATTGTAGCCACGTTTGTTGAGGGCAAGGAAGGGCACTGGAATGTAGTCGCGGCCATCTTGACTGAGGGCATTCGCCCAGCCAGTGAAGTTTTGCGCTCTTGACAAACAGTTCGGACAATTTCTGAAGGCTTACTGATAAATGCTCTTGGTGGACGCTAAAGGAAACGGGAAAACATTTAAATTTTTAAAAATTTAAATTTTAAGAATTTAAATGTCTACGTTTTAAAAAACATGAAGAGTAGAGAGAAATTAACAAAGACAACGCAAGTATTTTAGTAGGTTGCATGCAGTTTAGCCGTGCACAACTGACAGAATTGCATGACCACACAAAGGAGATTGAAGGTTATTGTCCCATTTCACGATCTTCTTGAAAGAATCCTGTACATTCACATCTTCTACGGATGCCTATCTTAGGATAGAATCCCATAAATTTAAGGAATCCTTCACTTGACATGAATATTTTAAATAATGCTAGCTGAGGTTTGGTCAAACCATATGCCAAATTTGAAGGCGAATTTAAAGATAAAGTCAGAAGTAAAAACATATTCAGAAAAGTCTAACCCAGCAACTGTAAATTTCAGTTTGACTTCCAGCATTGGTAATTAAAGTGTATAGATGCACTTTTCACCTTTTTTCGTGTAATGTATCTCACAAAAACATTCTTCTAAACTAACATAGATTGTGAGCAGAGAAAGCCTGGAACAATACTAAGTTACTTTCCTGTTTGTTTCATAAAATGATAAACTCAAATATAATTGAATGAACTTAATCATCTGGATTATTATATAATCATTAAAATTGATAGAAGATACAGCAGAAGAAAATCCTAGATCCTGCATTGCATTCTCAGTTTTCATGTTCCTTTGGTCTCCTTTATTCTCCATTTCTCACCTTTTCTCTGTATTTCTTGCTGTTGACATTTTAAAATGTCTGATGCAAATTTAATTTGTCTGATGTTTCTACCGGGTTTTCAATGACATTGAATACCGTTGGTCACTCTTTCCCTCTGGAAAATTCTTGTCCTTGTGTTCCCTAATATTACCTTCTGGTTTTTCTCTTTCCTCTCTCAAAAATTCATCCAAATTTCCTTTACAAGCTTTTCTTTCTCTCCATTGTGGGCCTTTTCTCAGGATTCTGTCTTAAATCTTCTCTTCTCCTATCTATGCAGATGATTCCCAAACCACCAAGTCTAGTGTCCTCCCGAGAGTCAAATCAACATATCCTCCAGCCACCTTTAACTCAACCTTCCTCCATGTCTCAATCAACCTGCTCCTACCCCAAGAGCAGTCTCCTGTCCCAGTTGAGTTGGACTATTTAGTTGCCAAAGCCAGGAACTTTTTCTCTTCTTTTGTCAGCATGTCCTGTATCCATCCATAATCGAATCCTCCCCTGCTGATTCTTTCACTTAAAGAACTATCCACTAAACTATTCATTCTCTCCATCCTCGCAGCAACTTTCTGAGTATAGCTCACCATTACCTGCCACCCGGATGACATCTTTCCAACTCTCTTGCAACCAGGTGGGGTTTTGGGATTTTTTTTGTTTTGCTTTGTCTTATTTGTTTGTTTGTTTGTTTGTTTGTTTTTTATGAATAGTAAGTATACCACTCCCTGAATTTCAGGCTAAATCTCAAACCTCTTAACAAGACTTAGAGGACCCCTATGCCTTATCTCTTATCACTGTCCCCCAACCTTCCACCTATACAGGATTTTCTTTCCCTAAATACTCTGTACTTGCTCTCTTTTGCCTCTGAGCTTTTTACCTGGAATTACCAGGAATTTCCTTCCTTAGGGACACTCTTCTTTGGTCTTTCTTAGCTGTCAGATCTCAGCTTTGAGGAATTCTTCCAGGAAGTGTCTTGACTTTTCAAATGTGAGTTAGTTGTCCCTTCCAGGAATCCCTCCATTCCTCTATCTACCCTGATTAAATTCCTTTGCCTTGGGATGCCTGGGTGGCTCAGTGGTTGAGCATCTGCCTTCTGCTCAGGGTGTGATCCTGGGATCCTGGGGTCAAGTCCCACATCGGGCTCCTTGCACGGAGGCTGCTTCTCCCTCTGCCTATGTCTCTGCCTGTCTCTGTGTCTCTTATGAATAAATAAATAATTTTTTTAAAAAAATTCCTTTGCAAAAAAAAAAAAAATTCCTTTGCCTTTTCTGTTTCTCACTAACTGTAACTGCTCGGAGGGCAAGGACCATGTCTATCTCACATTTACTTGTAGTCCAGATCTCAGCCCAGTTACTCACACATAAGCAAGTGGTCAGAAAGGATTTAAAATTTTTTTTATTTTCAAAAAAGTTTTATTTAATTAAGTAATCTCTACCCCCAATGTAGGGCTCGTACTCATGGCCCCAAGATCAAGAGTTGCATGCCCTTCCAACCGATTAGGAACAGAGGTCTAGCTGAGGACAAAGCACAGGCTGATATCCCACAAAACGATCTCCCGCTCACAGTGGGATATGTGTGGCTTTCCTCAGGAAGCTTCCAGTTGTCTTCCTGTTAATGCCTTGCTAGAGGGAAAAAAACTATCTAACTTGTCAATGGCAAGGCCTCCACTATCTTGTAGGTTCTCCTTAGCATGTGAAAATCCTTTTGAAATCTCACTTTTCCTTACCTCCCCCAACTCCCAGGTATATAATCAGCCACTCCTCACAAACCCCAGGTAGCAGTTGTTCCTGCCCACAGGTCCTGTCCCTGTGCTTTAATAAAACCACCATTTTGCACCAAAGACATCTCAAGAATTCTTTCTTGGCCATCAGCTCCAAACCTCACCCCACCAAACGTCACTTATATTCCAGAACTTCATCACAACAGAGCCAGCCAGGTACCCCAGGACGCATTTTTATATGCATGAATGGTTATTTCCCAGGTATCCCCCATTCCCCACTCCTATCCAATTCAACCCATTCAACAAGTCTCAAAAACATAACTTCTTGGGGCACCTGTGTGGCTCAGTCAGTTAAGTGGCTGACTCTTGATTTTGGCATAGGCCATGATCTTAGGTTCAAGGGATCAAGCTGGGGTAAAGGACTCTGCGCTCAGGGGGAGTCTGCTTGAGATTCTCTCTCTCCTTTTCCTTGTGCCCCTCTTCCAGCTTATGCTCACGTGCGTGCTCTCTCTCTCAAATAAATAAATAAATAAAAACTTAAAAAAAATAACTTCTTCTGACCTGTTAATCAGTGAGACAAACCTTGAAACCTTTTGCCATTGTCACCCTTTCCCTGAAAAACCATTTGCTTACAAACTAATTTTTATTAGGAGAATACTGTGGCCTTTCCATGAGAAGTTTTATCTTTCTGATGGGCTTCCTAGAGCAACTTTCTGAAGTCTCAAGTGACTTTTCTTTGCCACAGAGCATGCCTCTGACCATCCTTTCTTACCACTTTCAATTGGTTAGTGCATAAGAGATGAAAACTAATTGAAGTCGTGATCAAGACAAAATAGAGACTTTAGACTTTAGAAAAATAGAGATTTTATCGCATTCCAAAAGTAAGGTATAAGTTATTTTTGTTCCCCTGCTGTTTTGATTGATTATATAATGGCTGTAAAATCTGGGTCATGTCACAATCTTATGAAACCTTTCTATTTCATGGTTGATTTTTCTGCCATCAGCTAAGCTAGCTGCTACCGCTGCCAAATCTCTTTCAGCAGAAAGAAGTCACTTTAGGTGAAAGACCAAAATAGCTCTTTCAAAGTGGGATGATGTTGTTTGCAGTTACCTTATCTGTCTTTGTCATTCTGAACCTTGACCTAATTACTCACCCATCTGGGGATTTAGCTTTAAGAAAAAAGAAAGAAAATCTTACGAAAGTTCAAAGGTTAAGTAGCTGATGAGTCTCAAAGCATCTTATTGCTTTTCATTCATACAATATTATAAAACCATAATTAAGCAATAAGTAGATAACCAAGGAAAAAAGTGTCAGATAGACTATAAGCTCCCAGACTAGACTGGAAGATCCATGAAAGTGAAGGTATGGATTTTCTGTGCCAATGGATACCCAGCATTTGGACATTGTATATTTATAATGAACAAGAGCTTGGACCTTAGTTTCTAAATTCAGTATCAGCGCAATGGTAAAGACTTAAAAAATATTGCTTGATGGACATCACATGACACTAGGGAAAAAGATCCATTTCCTGGCACCCCACACCAGTGAGGGCTTAACAAATGACATGCCATTTCATGATAGGGACAGACACATCTTATCTATAATTCAGAGCCACTCTGGACTAGCCACATTCAAAGGTGAAGAAACAAGTGCCCTTAGTGTAGAGTCAGGAGGCTGAGCTTCAGTCTTAGCCCTCATATTAACCAATTATGTGACTGTAGTCATTTACTCTTTGGAAGCCTTAATTTTCTTATCTGTACAGAGGGAACAATAACTGCCTTCCAGGGCTACTTAAAAAATAAATAAAAATTAAATAAAAATATAAAAAAATTCTAAAAGCAACTGTTTGATGGAATAATTGACAGACTGATGGCCAGCAATTCTAAATTCACTTTCCTCTCAAATAAATGATTTGAACAATGCCAGGTATAATAAAAGTATTGTGTCAGCAGAAAACAAATGGGGCTTGTAGAGGCTGTAGATTTAAACATTGATGATGCTTATGAATACTAAAGAAATAATTTGATTCTTTTATTAAAAGATTTATGTATATATGTATGTATGTATGTATGTATGTATGTATTTATTTATTTATTTATTTATTTATTTATTTATTTATTTATTTAAGAGAGGGAGCACACACAAGAAGAGGGACATAGGGAAAGAGAATCCTCAAGCAGACTCCCTGCTGAGTGCAAAGCCTGAGGTGGGGCTTTGCATGACATGAGCCAAAATCAAGAGTAGAATTCTCAGCCAACTGACCCACCCAGGTACCCCAAAATAATTTGATTCTTACACATTTACTGGGATGTGATGTCTGAGGTCTTAGTAGTTACTGCAAAGCCTGCAAATCATCAGATACAATAAATATGGTGATGAAGATTGTTGTGTTTATGTTCTGCCCATCTCCAAGAATTATTAAAGGAAGTGAATGAGCATTTTATTTGGGAACTTTTTAAAAAGATTTTATTTATTCGTTCATCACACACACACACACACACACACAGAGGCAGAGACATAGGCAGGGGGAGAAGCAGGCTCCCCACAGGGAGCCCAGTGCAGGACTCTATCCCAGGACCCCGGGATCATGACCTAGCCAAAGGCAGACGCTCAACCACTAAGCCACCCAGGCATCCATATTTGGGGACTTTAGACAATATATAATATATTCCATTTACAATGGCTGCATAATAAATTACCCCAAAACTTTGAGGCTTCAAATAGCAATTATCATTTATTATCTCTTATGGTTTCTGTGCTTCAGTTATTACTTTGGCTAGATAGTTCTGGCTGTGTCTCTCATGAGGACTTGGGCTGATGGCAGGTAAGGCTTCGATCTTCTGAAGGCTTCACTGGAGTTAGAGACTCCACTTTCCTGCTGATTCACTCATGACTAGCAAGTTTACATTGGCTCTGGGTGGGAGGCCTCAGTTTCTCTCCATACTAGTCTCTCCACAGGGCCAGCTGAAGCCCAGGACACTCCGTATACATGTCCTCACAGCAAGGTACCTGCATTGCTGAGAGCAGGGGTGGCAAACTCTTTCTGAAAGGATTAGATAGTAAATATTTTAAGCCTTGTGGACCACCTCCAGTCTCTCTGTCACATATTCTTCTTCTTTAAAAACAGCAACAACAACAACAACAACAACATATTTTAAAAATAGGAAAACCAACCTTAGCCCACAGACAAAATAATCTGCAGGCTGGATTTTGCCCATTAACCCAAATTCCAGTCCTTCTCCTAGAGTAAGCAACCCAAGAGACCAAGATGGAACCTGCCATATCTTTAAAGTCCTAGCCTGCCAAGTGGCGCACTATCCCCTCCATTGTATTCTAGGTCAATTAGGGATGATTCATTCCAGGAAAGGACTACCCAAGGGTTTGAGGGCTAAGCCAGAGGTAGGGATCATCAGAGGATATTCTGGTGGCTGACTGCTACACAATGCCTTTAAAAATAATATGTCTGAGGAGCATACTAATTGATTAACATGATAGACCACACAGAATTGTCCTTGCCATAAAATATAAAATATTCTGCTCCTAATTGCTTGGTGTTCTTCTAAATTATTCCCTGAAAGGTCTAGAAAATATAAAAGAATATAAACAACTATATTGTGAGTAGAGACTATCTTTTTTATCTTCAAAATCTCACAACTCCTAACAAAATTATTGTGACATAGTGGGTATTAAGTAAAGGTTTGTTGAGTTAAATAGATATAAATATTTATATATTTATAAAATTTATAATTATAATTGTATATATAAATTTGTAATTACGTTTAAAATTTTAAAGTAAACTTATAATTAAAATTTATAATTATTTATTGCATGTTATATATAATATTTATATTTAAAAGTGTATATAAATAGATAGTATACTCTATATATAGTAGTGTCTATAAAGCCTCAAAATAGGCCTTCTTTTTTTAATTGATCTGCTTATTTGGCATTCTGTAAGTCAAATATAAAAGATTTTTTAATTATTTATTTTTCAGCCAGTTGTGTTGATTTTATATAGACATAGTATGCATTTACTGAGAAAAAAGAAAAGTATACTTTTCATAAGCATAAGTAGTAAGATGTTTATAGAAATACCTCACTGTCAAGGATATAACAATCACTCAATCTTTTTCTTTGTAAATATCCACTTGTCTTTTTGGCAAATACCTTTGAGTGATGTTTTCAAAGATAGTGTCTCAATACCCACGTGTGAGCAAGTATGCAGAGGACTTGATGGAACTTGTCAAGAACTACTGGCTTCAGCTTGTTTTTTTGGTAATTTTTCAATCTCTCTACATGATTTTGCTGTCACAGTCTTTGACAATGACCTCCTGAAATTAGGTAAGATAAAGCCACCTTGGGACGCCTGGGTGGCTCAGTGGTTAAGCGCCTGCCTTCAGCTCAGGGCATGATCCTGGAGTCCCAGGATGGAGTCCCACATCAGGCTCCCTGTATAGAGCCTGCTTCTCCCTCTTCTTATGTCTGTGCCTCTCTGTCTCTGTGTCTCTCATGAATAAATACATAAAATCTTAAAAAAAAAAAAGCCACCTTCTTAGACTCCACACTGGTTAAATTGCAGGTTCAACTTTGAGCACCAGATTATTGACTTCTACTCCCCACTCACTCCACACCATGACCTATAAAAAGCCTGTGGGTGCCATGAAGAGGCCTATGTAGATTGTGGGGTGTCTTCACTCCTGCTTTTCTTGTCTTTAACTGAAGGTAGCATTCCCCTCGACACCTAAAAGTATTTCGGTCTTTGAACTTCTCCAGTAAAAAGTAAAATACACTCATGCTAATGAATCACAGATTTTAACGAATGTTCCAAAAGTTCCCTTGAATTGTGCAAGTCTTTGTTTTCCATTCCTGGGAAGTGTGTTTCTAAATGCGGGTCCCTGAGAAGGTCTTCCTATGCATTGTACATATCCCAAGAGGCGTAAGGAAAAGATCAAGGATTTGACTGTACAGAAATGTGAAAAGCTGCTCTAAACACATACTGGAGCCAAGGATGAATTAGACGAGGAGCTAATGCCCACATTGCATAAAAAGGGGGCTCCGGGGACCTACTCAGGAAGAATGTCCATAATCAGTTGTTAGATGGGACAAGCAAAGTTCTAAGGTGGTTGCATGAATGTGCATAGTAAAATCGCAATCAAGGGGTACCTGGGTGGCTTAGTTGGTTAAAGGTCTGCCTTGGGCTCAGGTCATGATTGAAGAGTCCTGGGATCGAGCCCCACATCAGGCTCGCTGCTCAGTGGGGAGTCTGCTTCTCCTTCTCGCTCTGCCCCTCTCCCTTGCTCATGCTCATTCTCTCTTTCAAATAAATAAATAAAATCTTAAAAAAAAAAAAGAAAAGAAAAATTGCAGTCAATATACAGTGGCTATCTCTAGAAAGTAGGACTGGATGGGGCTAAGTGAAGAGTGGACACTATCATTTTTTACTTTATAAACCTCTACATTATTTGGATTTTTTTAAAGCGAGTACATATTACTTTTGTAATTCAAAACAGTTATAATATGCTAACAATAGCTAAGTTTAGTACAGCACTCTAGACTGTGCTAAGGGCATTAATGACATGGATTTTTTCATATAGTCTTTGGAACAAAGCTGTGAGTAAGGTACTATTTTTATGTCTGTTTTTCACAGATGAGAAAACAGAGACACACAGAATGCAGGTAAACTGTGATAGAGCTCATAAATGGCTGGCTAAGATGATATTGAAATATATATAAACTGCAAAGAATATGATTATCCTAAAAGGAATCAGTGGCACTATTCCTAGCTCCCGAAAATAATTTAAAAATAATTTATAATTTAGAAAATGACTTAAATTTTAATTTTAAAAGGTGAATTGGAGCACATGGAGCTCATGATTCTTCTTCTTCTTCTTTAAAGACTTCATTTATTTATTTGAGAGAGAGAGCACAAGCAGGAGGGAGGAGCGGAGGGAGAAGGAGAAGCAGGCACCCCGCTGAGCAGGGAGCCCAAAGCAGGGCTCCATCCCAGGACCCCAGGATCATGACCTGAGCCAAAGGCAGATGCTTAACCGGCTGAGCCACCCAGGTGCCCCACGTAAATTATTTTAAAAAACATTATTACAGTAGAGCAGACATAGCCTCATGCTGGGTATCTGTGACATAAGTCCTTTGTGTGCTTTAGAAATATCCCTTGTGTGTACTATAAAAACCCCATGTCAGAGAGCCTTGTTGCTAAACTGGCTTGTGTAATGGCCAAGAGGGAAAATCACTTAGCAAAAGAGCATAAACAAGGAGAAATGTGTAATTACAAAGCTCAGATGCTCCAAACTGATTGATGTAGAAAATAAAAATGTGAAGACATCCTGTTCAATGGGCTTATTATCTTAAATTGGCTACCTCCTTTGTTGTGGATAGCCAGACAGACTCGTTGAGAGAGGCTGAGTGCTCACTTCACGTCTGTAGTGACACTCCAAGAGTCAGCACTTTTAGCTCCTGGGGTTCCTAATGTTCCTGTTCTATAAAAAGGAGGCAATAGCTGAGTGAAGTAAGTCAGTCGGAGAAGGACAAACATTTTATGTTCTCATTCATGTGGGGAATATAAATAATAGTGAAAGGGAATATAAGGGAAGGGAGATGAAATGTGTGGGAAATATCAGAAAGGGAGACAGAACGTAAAGACTGCTAACTCTGGGAAACGAACTAGGGGTGGTAGAAGGGGAGGAGGGCAGGGGGTGGGAGTGATTGTGTGACGGGCACTGGGGGTTATTCTGTATGTTGGTAAATTGAACACCAATAAAAAATAAATAAAAAAAAAGGAGGCAATAAAATCTATCTCCCCTCAGTACATGAAGGCAATGTGTGAAGCCTACTCTCCCTTTGCTATCAAAGTGATGAGAAAAGCATTTACCTACTGTTTTTACTGATAATATCAAGTTATAAATACCCATTATCAGTTGGTCCGTGGAGTGGACTGAAATCCACTAGCCTCTGAGAATGACAATGAGTTGGATGTTTCTGAAGTTCCAAAGGGCAGAGCCAAAGTCTCAAGAGGGCAAAGTAGGAGGCTACTTAGTCTTTGAACAGCACAGGGTAGAACCTCCTGTCCCCAAAACATCTTTGGTCACGTTAGGTACTTGAAGTCCCACTGTTACAAATTAATTCCTTTGAATTGTTAGAGTCGTTCTTCAGAATGAAAATATCTTCATATCAGCTTTCCACATAGGCAGTTAGTTCAAAGTTGGATCATTGGAAGTAACCCCTGGAAAGCCCATCAGTCCTCGAGTTAGGAGGTATGAGGAGCCTGCCCAGGAGAAAGACACAAAAAGATGTTAAAATAAATAAACTGCAAAGAACTCGATGATTCTAAAAGGAATCAGAGTTACTATTCCCAGCTTTTGGACCAACCCCAAGACTCCAAGAGCTCTAGTCTTTCCCAGGTCAATATGTCCCACATAAACAAAGCCTGGCTGGTCATCTACTCTCCAACTGCACAAATACGTCAAACTTTGGCTGGGTTCCCTCTGACGTCACCTCCCTCTCTCTCCACCTGGGAACAGCAATTTTCCAGCAAGTAGCTGGACTTTGTGCTTGGTGACAAACTGGTATTCTTTCCCTCTTCTGCTTTGAGGCCCTACAGACACAGAGCTGGACTCTGGCAGTGCCTAGATGCTAACGTGTCTTTCCAAGCAGGACACCTGACCTGCAGGAGATTGGCTTGTTTGTTTTTGCTTTTAAATGTTTTTACTGTCATCACAGATTTTTCTAATCCTTTCCATGGAGAATGAGTCCATATTCTGCTCTGATTAAGGATCTCAAGGTCCTAAACAGGAATACCACACCCCCTCAGCAAAAGAAACTCACTCCAGTCACATTCTTTCTCTTAGTGTATAAACTACCATCCCCTGAGCACCAGCGACACTAAACTAAGGGTCAGGGGCACCTGGGTGGCTTAGTGGTTGAGCATCTACCTTAGGTTCGGGTGGTGATCCCAGGGTCCTGGGATGGAATCCCACATCGTGCACCCCGTGGGGAACCTGCCTCTCCCTCTGCCTATGTCTCTGCCTCTCTCTGTGTCTCTCATGAATAAATAAATAGATAAAATCTTTAAAAAAATAAAAATAAGCTTTGGTCAGTCCCACCAGCCCTGGCTATGAAGAGGTTTTCATGACTGAAAACTATTAATGTATATTTAATTTGCAGACTGAATGGAACTGGAGTGAGGGAAGGAGAGGAAGCGGCAGGCAAGGAAGAAGAAACTAACAAAAGACCAATGTTGACATGTCTGTGGCACCTCCAGTCAGTCAGGAGACAGATACACCCCCTGTACCAACCCCTTCAGAGAACCATCTCAAAGATTAACAACATTAGGAAGCGTTAGGACTTTGAGCCATGAGCAAGGGTTGACTCATTCAATCACATAACAAAATGCAGTGAGAGCAAGCTCTGAATTAAGGTGGTAAGATAAACTTAACTCCTAAACCTCTCCTAGTACCTATCCCTAATGTTTCTCTCAGAACCTTTGGGATTTTTCTGCTCTCTCCATGTCTGACATTGTTCACCTATGTTTCCTGACAAACTTAATGAGTTGGTCATAATGGTTTTTTTTTTTTTTTAAGATTTTATTTACTTATTCATGAGAGACACAGAGAGAGAGGCAGAGACATAGGCAGAGGGAGAAGCAGGCTTCCTGTGGGAGTCCCGATACGGGACTCGATCCCAGGACCCCGGGATCATGACCTGAGCCAAAGGCAGACACACAACCACTGAGCTACCCAGGTGTTCCAGTCAATACTATTTTTAATATAAATTCAACTGTTTCTTGCTGACCATCCCTACATTTCCTCCCACTTCCTGGATTTGTAGGGAAAAAGTTCCCAGGATGATAGAGTCAAATTAGAAGGAACTCCTTCACCCCAAGAGGACAATAAAGAGTCAAATAACTCCACTCTCAAGGACTGCCAGGGAAAAGTCCCTCGTGGGGCACAATGGTCTTTTGTAAGTTCGCCCTCACCACCTACACTCACTCAACAGTCTCTGGTCAGTGCCGGTTCCTTCCCTCCACCAAGATTATTTTACATTTTCTTCCTTTCCCTCTCAGCTGCTATCTTGCTTCCTAATGCTATTAAACACCCAACCCAAATCAGACCCTCTTTCTGTCCATTTAACACAGAAGTTGCTGATAGTCCCTTGGTGTTTTTCTATGCCCTATCATCTGTCCTGGCCTGTTCACGGGACACTTACACTATTGATCTCTGCTCCTTCCCTTCCTTCCCCCTCCTTCCCTTTCCCCTCCCTTCTCTACCCAGTTGTTCCCTCTCTACTAGTTCTCCATATCTATATCTATATATCCATTCCTTTACCTGTAGCATGCATAATATATATTATAAATGCCCCAAATGTTTCCTCTAAGTTTGTCATTTGTCTTTTAACTTTGTACAATGGTTTTTTGTTTGCTTCCTTATTGTGTTTTTTTTGTGGGGGTTGGGGGGGCAAGCAAAGGTTTCTAAATAATAACATTTGTCAATCTTTTCTTTTACTGCATCTGGATTTTGAGTTAAAAATACCTTTCCCTTACTAACTACTTAAATACATACATACATACATACATACATACATATGTAAAAGGCCTGGCTGGCTGGCTCAGTCAGAAGAGCATGCAACTCTTGATCTCAGGATTGTGAGTTCAAGCTCCACATTTGGTGTAGAGGTTACAAAAAAAAATAAAAATAAAAAAAACCCTACCGAAAACAAAAACTTTTCCCCACCCTCTAGGTATCAAGGAATTCATATGTGCTTTCTTCCAGAATTATTTGCATCCAATTTTAGAATTTCCAAATGGCTGTTTTGTTCCCTTAGCAGCTTTTGACATTGTCGAACACTCCTTGCAATGCTATTCTGATTGGCCTGCAAGTCTCAACCATTTCCTGCTTTACCTCCCTCTACCTTAGCCAGTCTGACCCTGTTTCCTATGCAGGGTCCTGCTGCCCTACCTGGCCACCCAGGCCTGTGGTTCTCCCACTCACTGCCCCCCGCCCGCCCCTGCATACACCACCTAGGTGCTGAGTGGTCTCATTCCTGCCTGCAGCTTCCATTCAAACCAATCCATAGGTAAACCCACCCCTCTCTGCACCCCCCGCCCCCAGTTCCAACTTCTAAGTGAATCTAGATGACATTTTCACTTGGATATTTCAAAGGCATCTTAAAGTCAGCATGTTCAAAACTGGACTCAAGAAAGACCCATTTCATGTTACCCTCATCCCCAAATCTTATTTGTTTTCTTCCCATCTCACTAAATAATATCATCATCCATCAGGTGAAGAAACCCAAAAACCCAAGTGTCCTTCCTGCCACCTCTTCTCCCACATCCCAGATTCAAACAAGTACTAAGTCCTCTTGATGACTTCTCCTATTTCTCCTCACAACACACCTCATCCAGGCTATTCTCAACTCACAGCTGCATTCCTACCGTAGCCACCAAACTGGTCTCCCTGCTTCCTATTCTTCCTCATCCCTATATTCAGAGGGATCGATTTGAAATCAAGCCACTTCACTTGCCTCCTGTTGCTCTTAAAATAAGCCAAAGTTGTAATGTCTCCTCAAGACCTCCATGGTCTGGTATTTACTTATCTCTCCCATCCATCTCCCTATACCATGCTCCCTTTGCTAGGCTCCCGTTCCACCTCTTCTCCCCAGCCCAGCCCCTGCCACGCTGTTTTTAACAAAGACCAACACTCTCATTATATCTTCTCTGGGCCCCATGTATCTCCCCTCAGAAATGTTGTCATCACAGTTAGCATTTAATGTTTACATGGGAGATTTATTTTTACTATCCATGAGGACAAGACCACATCAATCATTTGTTTCAATTTTATCCCAACATCTACCTCTGGGGCTGACAATGGTAAACAGATGAATAAACTTAAGTCAACCTCTATTTCTTCCATGGTCCTTGTTTCAAACTTTTAAATAAATAAGATTTTGTTTTTCAAGAAGAGGGCTTTTTAAAATTTTATTTATTTATTCATGAAAGACACAGAGAGAGAGGCAGAGACATAGACAGAGGGAGAAGCAGGCTCCTCGCAGGGAGCCCGATGTGGGTCTCAATCCCAGGACCGGGATCACGCCCTGAGCCAAAGGCAGATACTCAACTGCTGAGCCACCCAGGCATCCCTCAAGAAGAGGTTTTTATGAAACATGGGTTGATGGCTTAGGGTGGAGTCTGATACTATGACCAGAATAGTGGGGATCAGGAAACCCTAGTTCTAATTCCAGTCTTATAAACTGCAGCAGTAAATGCAAAAGAGTTAAATATTGCATACCTCCCCAAAACATGTTGAATATGACTGCCTCGCTTCTATTTTCATTATGTCAGTTGCTTTCATATTCTTCTCTTCCACTGAATTATCAGGTTCTTGATGGAATACTCCATATCTTATTGATTTTTGTGTCTCCACAGTGTCCATCACTTCAAAGCACACAGAAAGTGATCAGTTGAATAAATGAATTAACTAATCTGTAATATACGATGGCATGATTTTTTTCTTTTTTTATTGTTTTATTTAAATTCAATTAATTAGGGACACCTGGGTGGCTCAGTGGTTGAGTGTCTGCCTTTGGCTCAGGGTGTGATCCCAGGTCCAGGAATCGAGTCCTACATGGGGCTCCCTGCAGGGAGTCTGCTTCTCCCTTTGCCTATGTCTCTGTCTCTCTCTCTGTGTCTCTCATGAATAGATAAATAAAATCTTTAAAAATAAATTAATTAATTTGGTTAATTAGCATATAGTAAGTATATCATTAGTTTCAGATGTAGATTTCAGTTATTCATCAGTTGCATACTACACACAATGTTCATTACATCACCTGCCCTCTTTATTGAGGGCATGATTTTCAATAGCACAATGAAAATAATACAATACTAAAAATAGCCGAGGAAGAATTGAGGGTATTTCCACTTCAATTTAATCAGAAGTAAAATATAAACAGAAGTGTCCCAAATATGATAAGCCTTTGGCCAGAGATTTGAATAAGCAGGGCTGATGCCAGGTCAAACCATGACGTAGGTGTTCAAAAAGATCTTACAGGAAGCATAAACAGGAAGTTGAGGAATACATTGGCATCTGGAATTGACAGACTATCAATGTAGGTGAGGGTCTCCAAGAGAGTAGTAAATATAGAAGTTTAGAATTAGCTTCACTTATATAAAACAGAAAATTGACTTAAACATAATAGAATATTTTTCTTCATGTAAATGACTTCCGGTGGTAGCTGGTCCAGTGCTGATATATTGGCTCCATGATCATTGGTACCAGTATCCCTTCTACCTTGTTGCTTTGCCATTTAAATATGTGACTTCTCTCTCATAATCCAAAATAGTTGCTCAGGTTCAAGCCATTGTATATGCATTGCAGCCAGGAAGGAACAGGAAGAGAGAAAGATAGCGAGTTAAGGACCCTTGTTGGCACTCTTATTCCACTGGTCAGTATTTAGTCACGTGGCCACATCTACCTGCAAGAAAAGCTTGGAAATACAATCTTTTTTTTTTTTTTTTTTTTTAGATTTTATTTTTAAATAACCTCCATACCCAATGCAGGGCTCAAACTCAAAACCCTGAGATTAAGAGCCACATTACCGAATGAGCTAGCCAAGTCCCCAGAAATGTAGTCTTTGATGAGGAGAGCCATGTGCCCAGTTAAACCTAATAATCAGAAGAATTAAAAGAAGAGTTTGTGTTGTAGGGAATGAAGTTAGGAGGAAATCCATGGATTGAACCAGTATTTACATTTCTAGTTCCTACACACAGACTGCCAAGGCTACACGCCTTGCATAATAGTGGCCAGCTGAGTGATCAAGCCTCAGGTGGATCTGGCATCTGGGTGAATCCAGTGCTGGTGCCTGGTCAGCTCCCTCCTCCCCATAAGTAGAGGCTGTTCCAGAGCTTCCCCACTCTTCTATAGCCTCTCTGATCTCTGACAACCCAGAGGAAATGCATGCTGTCAAACATGTGACTCAGTTTCCCATCCCCAAATCTACAACCTATCTCTCTCATTCACCACAATTGCCTACCTTCTAGTTGTGTGTTTGTTTTCTTTCATTCTCTGTTTTGTGGCACCTTTTCTCCTTAGTAAGATAAATCTTGCCTCTCTGGAAACAAGCCCCAGTGGATATTATGGCTTTTCTTTCTATCTTCCCTGTCCTAACACTTTGTAAACATTTTCAAGCCTCCCCTATCTTGAAAGACAAAAGCAAGGTTCAGGCATCCTTTGCCTGTGTGTTTCCATCAAGCTACCTCCCCCTTCTCTATTTGCCTACATAGCCCAAACTCCCAGGATAAACAGTTTACTTCCCACCTGACACTCTTCAATTCATTGTAATCCTCTTGCAGCCTGACCTCTGGCCCCTACTGTCTCTTGAAACTGCTCTGGTCAAGATCTCTGATGACCTACTAATTGTCAAATCCAATGTTCTCTTTTCAGGTTTCATCTTTCCTAACACTTCCTTGGTCCATGGCACTGTTGATACTTTACTTCTTCTAGAAATTCCTCTTACAGCCTCTTATGAGCTATATGCCCATTTCTTTTCCATTTTTCTTTCAGTCTCTCACTGGTGCTCCTAAGATTGCCCCAAGGCTACCTCATCCCTTTTCAGCATTTCAAATATGTGCTCCGTATGAGCTTGATAACTCCCACATCTCTAACTCCAGCTTCAGATCAAAAAGTTCAGCTTCTGGGACATTTTCAAGGATATTGATTTGCTTACATTTCTGGGAGGAACATTTGGGCTGGACTCAGCTAGGCAGTTTAATTGATCTCAGTAGAGTTCAGTCATGCAGCTGCAGTCATCTTGTAATTCATCTTGGCCTCCATGGTCTAAAATGGGCTCACTCATGTATCTGGTGGTTGGTGCTGGCTCCTGTCTGGGGTACTTCAGTTCTCCCGTATCGAGCTCACCAGGCTTACATAACCACCTCATTGTCTCAGTGTTCCAACTCTGGCTGAAGGAGAGCAAGCCTCCGTGTGCAAGGGCTTTTTAGGGCTCTGCTTATATTACCCTTGCTAATGCCTCATTCGCCAAAGCAAGTCACACAGCAAAGCCCCAATGCAAAGGGTGGAAAAATAAATTCTACTTCTTGATAGTAGAAGTAGCAGTCTCACAGCAGAGGGTTATATATACAACAGTAGATGAAATTATTGCAGTAGACAATCTACCATAATGTTCTTCCCATTCCAAACTTGTTTCTTCCTGTGTCTTTCCCATCCTAAGAAATAGTGCCAGTGTTTCCCTATTAGCTCAAGCTGGAGCAAGTCTAGTTTACTCCTTCCTCCCTTGTGGATGCTATAGATTGGAGGGCTTAACACCAATTTCTAATCTATTTCTCCACCATGGAGATGCCAATGATAAACACTTTCTCACATTACTTTGTAACTATAAGTGGTCATATGATGTGGTTCTGGTCAATAAGTAGAAGTCTGTGAGTGATTTTACAAAAAATTTGCTTTTTTATTGAAAGGAACAGACCCTACGGGCCTGAGTAACTCTGTGGGTTAAGTGTCGGACTCTTGATCTCAGCTCAGGTCTTGATCTCAGGGTTGTGAGTTCAAGCCCCACATTGGACTTTATGCTGGGTGTGGAGCCTACTTAAAAAAGAACAAAAGTTAGAAAAAAAGAGAGAGAAAAGGAAGGAAGGAAGGAATAGATCCTCTCTTTCTTATTTTGTCCTTCCATCACTGAACACAAACAAGGCATCTGGAGCTGCAGTGGTTACCATGTGACCATGTGGGGACAAGTATTAAGAAAAGGCCAAGAGAATCAGAAACCAGCCTTGATATTGTTTAATCATGAAACAAAGGCAGCAGTTGCCTGCATCTAAGACTTCTTGCTATGGGGAAAAATAAATTTATCTCTGTTCAAGCCACTCTAAATTGGGATTACCCCGATGTTTATAGCAGCAATGACCACAATAGCCAAACTATGAAAAGAGCTATCCATCAACAGATGAATGAATAAAGACGATGTGAGTATGTATATATATATGTATACACACACACACACACACAATGGACAATGGAATTCTACTGAGCCATCAAAAAATGAAATCTTGCCATTTGCAATGATGTAGATGGAACTAGAGGATATTATGCTAAGTGAAATAAGTCAGAGAAAGACAATTATCACATGATCTCACTCGTATGTGGAATTTAAGAAACAAAACAGAGGATCATAAGGGAAGAGAGGGAAAAATAAAACAAGATGAAATCAGAGAGGGAAACAAGCCATAAGAGAATCTTAACCATAGGAAATAACCAAGGGTTGCTGGAGGGGAGGAGGGTGAGGGAAAGGGGTAACTGGGTGATGGACATTAAGGAGGGCACGTGATGTAATGAGCCCTGGGTGTTATATAAGACTGATGAATCACTGATATCTACCTCTGAAACTAGTAATACAGTATATGTTAATTAATTGAATTTAAATTTTAAAAAAGAATTTTAAAATAAATAAATACATAAATAAATAGGAATTTCATTTTTTTGGTTACTTCTGGTCAAAAGAATTCCTGGCACACCTTCATCCCCTAATCCAATCAGTCATCACATCCTGTACCCTCTTTCTTCTGAGGTTTTCCCACGTGTACTTCCTTCATTCTATCTCTGCTGCCTCTGCCTTCATTCACACCCCCGTGGAGCTACCTTGACAACCTTCAATCTGGTTTCCCGCTAATCTTTTCTCCAACAAAATCCTGCTTATTGTCCAACTTGGCTCACTCAGGGCCAAGAGATTTCCAATTTCCTGTCATGTGAAGTCTTACTTACTTAGAATAGCCCCGAGTGCTTTTCTCAATTTAGCCCCTACACATCTCTCCATGATTCAGCAGGTCGAGGGTGGGACCTGGGAATTTATATTAACAACCTCTCCTATGATGATGCTCCCAATAGTGGGTAAACCAGTTTTTGAGTAGCATTGGTACAGAGTTCTTTTCCTTCAGAGTATTTGTCTTCACTTGTAATGATAGATTCCTTAATTCAGCAGTTCTCAAACATTAGTGCGCGTCAAAGTCCCCTGGAGGGCCTGTTAAATAAAGCACAGAACACTGCCTTTTACCACCAGAGTTTCTGATTTATCAGGATTAGGGTAGGGCCTAAGAATTTGCATCTCTAATGAGTTCCCATTTAATGCCATTGGTGCTGCCTCTCAGGGACCATACTCTGAGAACCAATGTCTTAGTACAGGGTTTATCAACTAAGGCTCTATTGACATCTTGGATCAGATAATTCTTTACCATGGAGAGGTCGTTCTGTGCATTAGCACAGATGTTCAGCAGCATCTCTGGCCTCTACTCAATAGATGCCCGGAGCAACTCCTCCAGTTGTGATAAAAAATGTTTCTAGAAATTCTCAGATGGCCCCTAGTTGGGAACCACTACCTTGGAGTGACAATTTGATCTCCATCCTTTTCCTTAATCTCTATGTTTCATAAAACCAGGAGTCTATTTGTTTATATTCCCAATGCGTAGTATAGCCACTCAACAGATATTTGTTCAATAAACGAATCTAATTCCAACAGAGCTTAAGGTCCTTTAATGCTTCCTTCTCCAATCCTTTTCTGGTATCTCTGAACAGCAAAGTAATGGTGATGTTTCCATTCTTTTATCTGCACTTTTATAGTACATCTGTGCCGTAGCAGTGACATTCTGGAAATAATATCTTAACCGAAAGAACAACTCAATAATGAGAATTTATGAATTTTGCCAGGAGGGTAGGAAGAGGATACTTTTGGTCAGGGTACTGCTGCTCCCCAGTAGCAGCATTATAGGGGCAGCTGCCTATGCCAACCACACATTCGAGTGGCCCAGTAGTAAACACAGGAGGCTGGGGATTCAGAACTCTGACAGGCAGTAAGGAGGAGCTGGGGAGCTTGACATGGTCTGTTCTTGCTCAAGCTTATTTGACTTTCTCTGACTTCCTCCTACTGCCACCTATCTCTACATCTGGGTGGCTTGGTGAGCTCGTGCTGCTCCAGCTAGGTCATTAGGGCATAAATTGTTCCATTCTGGGTTGCCTTAGACCACAAACACTTTCCTGTATGTGCCAACCAGGTCTTTAGGCCAGATTTATGAATGCCGGAGGGTAGTAGAAGAATTGTTTATTCACCTGTGGGGAAATTAGCAATCATTGTGCTTTCAAATCTTCAAGAAGGAAATTCTCACAGGGAATGTAGTGGAGCAGAACTTTCTGACTCACTGAGAGTGTGAGTGTAATTTTAAGATGATTTTCTGGGTTAATTGATTCTTTGATGGCATGTTATAGAAGTTATTTGAGAGGCAATGGAGAATTTATACCTAGATTGTACTTAATTTGGCATACTTCACAGAGCAAGAGCTGGGTGTAGGAGAACTTTAGGACAAGAGGGAGCCTGGAACAAGAAGCCATGTCTCTTCTCTGAGCCATTTTCCTCTTCTCTCTCCCTCTCTTTCTCTCTCTCTTTCTGTCTCCCATGCCTCTTTGTACCACCCCCCCTGCCCTGTCTTGCAGACTGGCTTTCTCTGCTTCTCTTACCCTTTGGTACACTTGAAAGGCTCCTGAGTTCATAAGTGAGAGCCGCAGCCTCCTGCAGACACTGACCAATATCCTCTCTATTCTAGTATAAGATTCCAGGGAAAGAGAATTTGATGGGTGCAGCTTGGGTCCAGCCAGCTGTGGGAAATATAAGCAAGATTGCCAGGGGTCCATCCTGAAGGAGGAGGTAGTTCCCAGATATCATGCTGTCTTAGATTGTATCTCCAAAAGCAGACTCTGAATCAAGGATTTGAGTACTACTCTATTTAGGAGGATATTGGAAGAACATATACTTCCACCTCACCCTTCTTACTCCCTTTGGCTACCTGCTGGAAATCTCTGCCAAAGTCTCAAGCCAGAAGGCAGGGAAGGCCAGAAAGTCTATTGAATTGGACCATGTTAAGCCAGCCTTCCAGGGCACAGAGCAGGGTGGAGAAGGCAACCAAGTTAAATCTGAAGAGGCAAATGGAGACATGATTTGGATGATTCTCAAAAGAATTGTGTTATTTCTATACCCTAACACAGATATGAAAAAGTAAAAAATTCCATTCTTTAGTCATAAGTAATTGTAGCATGTAGCCATGTCTAATTTCATAGTATTACTCGTGAGATTTGAATAGTCTGTTGACACTTGACATTTCTCATTGTTTCATACAACCTAGGGTTGGAAGTGTCGATAATTTTCTGGACAAATTTCAAACATATTTTCATTTACATAAATATGAACCAGGCCTGTTGTAACAAACTTAATCAGTTCAAGTGTCAAATATAATGTTTATGTTATGCTCCACATGAGTAGTTATGTCCTAAGCAAGAAGAAAGTTAGTTGTTTTTAGAACAGTGATATCAGATTTTGTTCTTCTCCACATCTTCATGTATAGCTTTCAGAAGTCACTGTCCAGGGCTTCATTTAAACTTCATTCGTATTGATTCAAACTCAATCCATACAGATTTATAGAAACATTTCTTTACCAAGCAGCTTTAACCAAAAGCCTCATGTCATTTCTGAAACAAGCAACCACAAGAAAAATAAGTTGTTTGTATTAATTTCCTACTACTTCTGTAACAAATTACAAAAAATTTAGTGGTTTAAAACAAACACATTTATTATCTTTAAGTTTTGGATGTCAGAAATCCAACATGGATCAACAGGATTGGATTCCTTCTGAAGGTTGTAGGGAAGAATAAGTTTCCTTGCTTTTTTTAGTTTCAAGAGTCTGCCTGCATTCCTTTGTGACCCCTTCCTACATCTTCAAAGCTGGCAGTTTAGCATCTTCAACTTTCTCTCTCTTTCTCTCTCTGTCTCCTTCTCTCTGTCTCCTTCTCTCTCTCTGTCCCTCTCTCTGTCTCTGTCTCTGTCTCTGTCCCTCTCTCTCTTTGACTTCTTAATCCATCATCACATCCCCCCAAAATCTGACCCTCCTGCCTCACTCTTCTAAGTACCCTTATAATTACATCAGTCCCACCCAGGTAATCCAGGATAATCTCTCCATTTCCAAATCTTTCACTTAATCACCTCTACAGAGTCCCTTTTGCCATGTAAGGTAACATACTCAGAGGTCTCATGGTTAAGGACATAGATATCTTTGAGGAACCATAATTCTGCCTACTACTGCTATTAGGATCATTCCCTTCGTACCACAATTTATAAATACCCCAATCTAATTAAGAAGGAGGATCTCTATCACTCTACACTTTTTTTTTTTTTTTTTAACTTTACACATTTTCAAGTGATGGTAAGAACCTCCTGGTGCTCAGGGGAGAATCTCAAGTATACAGCAGAAATTTATAATACAGAACTGCAATGGAGTGGAAAAGCATTCTCTCCCAGCAATTCACCAGAAGTATGTGCCTTTGGGGAGTTGAAGCTGAACTTGGGATAACACTGGGTGCCAGAGAAAGCAGAAGAAGAAAAATATGGAGGAGAAATTGGGGCAGAGAAACTTCTTTGGCCTAGATGCAGAGTGTCTGCTTTGAGACTTCGAAACACAAAATTTGGTTCTGGAAGGGAAGAAAGGATGTTAGGCATAAGCACCACATTAAACCCAAGGTTTCATTTATTAGCTTGTGGCTGATTCTTCAGAAAGATGTCTTGATTCATTGATACTTGACTTTACCAAGTTTGGCTTTTTTCCAGCTTCTCCCAGAGGGTGCTGTTGATCTGATGGAGCATTTTCTCCCACTCACTCTAACCCTCTTTGTTTAGTTTTAGCATATTCTCAGATTTCAAGGAGGACTCGTTATTATCAAAGTTTGTATATTTACCAATTATTCCCATTTTCTCTATCTTGGTCTGTGTTATTTTTCCCCCTCAGTGGTCTACAGAAAAAAAAGATACTAAATAATTATTTTCAAGCTAAGAGAGATTCAAGGGTTAGAGATATTTTTGTCCTCCACACTACAATATAAGAAAAGTTAAAATATATTTTATGCCCAGCGTGGCACCTTGTATTTACCAAAGATGGCCACAACATTTCCCTTCCCTCTCTTCTTAACTGATACTCAGTATAACTGACATAGAAAGATGTAGCCTATAGTCCCTCCCCTTTAATCTGGGTGGGTTTATGACTATTGTGGAATTGACACTGTGTGACTTCCAAGGCTTGATCATAAATGATGGCACAGGTTCACTCACATTGTCTTGGGATGCTCACTCTTAGAACCCAGCCACCTTGCTGTGAGGAAGCTCAAACAGAGACATAGAGAGGCCAAATGTTGACATTCCAGCCAACAGCCTAGCTGAGTTCCCAGCCAACAGCCAGCAAGGACTGCCAGACGTGTGAGTGAGCAGACCTTCAGATGATGTCAGCATCAAGTCTCAAGTCACTCCCTGCTATTTGAGATTTCCCAAATGAGGCCTCAGTTGTTGAGGAGCAGAGACAAGATGTCTTCACTGTGCCCTTTCTGAATTCCTGATAAAATAGTGGTTGTTTTATGCCAAGCTTGGCACAGCCTATGTCACACAAGAGTAACTGGAATATTTGGGTTGGTACAAATGTCAAAGGACACAGGCATTCTTGCCAGCAAACCCTATAACCTTAATAAGATGCCTGAACCTTACCATTTTTCCCTAGCTTGTTTCTGAAGAAAAACAAATGTGTCAACCGCATTAATCTAATCCAGAACTGGCCTTTTTTCTCCCTCCAATGCAATTCATCTTTTCCAAACTATTCATGTGGTCAGAACTCAGTGCTTTAGAGATTTCATGAGGCCTCATAGAAGGCAGAAACAAATTCCATTTAAAAGGATAGACCGCACCTTGTTCTTAAAATTAATTTTTATAAAATACGATCAATAAGGCAACAAAGCAGGGAGGAAACCCCTTTTCTTGAGAGGTGAAGGTGGCATGGTATTAAGGGAAGAAGGGCAGAATCAGATGACAAAGGGTGAGCATGAAGTTGCAAACGATGATATCCAATCAGGAAAAAAAAAATCCGATTTCTTAGTTATTTGTGGTTTCTTCATTCTTAGAATATTAGCAGTCCTAGATCTACTCACATGGAGCCTTTTTCAGATCTATTTTGATAGGCTCAGTCCCCCTCAAATATCTGCCCACCCTTCAGAAATTTCTGTAGACCCAGAGTTTAGAAAGTAATTGTTTCCTGATAAAGTGTTTTGTGAGATCAGCTATAAGGAGGAAGCTATTCATTATTTCACTCAGCAATTATTTGTGTTGGCTCTGTGGATAGGAGGGATAATAAGATGAAATGATGGTTAAGATGGGCATTTGGGGTGGGGCATACACATATTTTCATGAACCTAAAAATAAAGCTCATGTAATTTAATTAAGTGCTCCAATGCCAACAACAAAGAGTTTGCTTATTCCTCTGTATCCTGTGTACTTTGATTCTTTCAAAGAATGGGAAGGAGAAAATTGGCTTATTTCATGCCTCTTGAATAATTACATCAGGTACTTATTCTTTACCAATAGCTCAAGAACGCCAAGGCTGGCTGGCATGTGTGGATTGACAGATATAGACTGTGATTTTCATAACAGTTTGTTAACACTTGACTTCACTTAAAAACACAACTTATGGAAAGAGGAGGCTAAGAAAGCATGAATGATTGAAATCTTCTGACATTCTCTAAACCTCAGTATTGACATTGACCCACTCATTCTGTGAGCCTTGCACCGCAAATGCAATTTGCAAATAGTCTCATTGCTATGTGACTGCCCTCTTCTCCTTGAGCTGCTGCAGCTGCCGTAATTTAGCAAGAAAAAGGTGATGGCCTTTCTGATGATGACTAGGGATATGAATAATATCCTCATGACACACTGACATTTCTAAGAATGCCTCAGATTGTATCTCATTCGTTCTACCCCAAGCGGGGATCAGAACTTCAGAATTATTCATCCACTTAGTCCTTGTAACAATTATTAAGGGTCAATACTAGTACAACACCCCATTTTGATAGACAAAGAAACTGAGGCACATATAGGCTGAGTAACTTGCCCAAGGTCATCATGAGTGGGAAAGGCGGGATTTGAAGTCTGAATTCTGATTCCAGAGTCCATGCTCTTAGCCATTACACAGTGATGCTATTGAGAGTTTGTAACCCTCTTTATTTAAAAAGAAAAAACAAGGAGCACCTGGGTGGCTTAGTTGGTTAAGCATCTACCTTCAGTTCAGGTCATACTCCTGGGGTCCTGGAAGTGAGCCCTGAGTTGGGGTCCCTGCTCAGCTGGAGTACCTCTGTCCCTCTGCCTGCTTGTGCTTGCTTTCTCAAATAAATAAATAAAATATTTATATATATTATAAAAAGAACTACACAACAAAAATTCTAAGAGTCCGAATTGCTGATGCTTGATGCATAATCAATTAGTCTTTGTTCTAGGCTCACCTAATGTGCTAATCAATAGTCAGAAGCAATAATTCTAATCGTTTGTAGTTAATTTTGACCCAAAGAACACTAGGACATATTGTTTTGGAGAATCCGTTCTGGGAAAGGACATGTTTATGATTAGCAGACAGCAGGATCTGGTTTGCACAACATTTTCCAGTGACACAGTCTGTTTTCAGAAGCTGCCAAGGCTTCTGAAACAAAACCTGGGGCAATGTTCACACCAGAAATATGTAGAGGGCAGGAAATGGCTAACTTCTCACGAACATCTGAGGCAAACTGGGAGGGCTTAATTGATCAGTTATATCATTCCATCATATCTCTATTCACAAAATTACATAACACCATCTTTGTGATTGTACATTTATTGCTAAGGCCAAGTGGGAGGTTCAAGATAATTATAGGGTAAATTCAGTTCATGTATATTGTCAACATTAATTGCCTTGTCTATAGCACTTCCAGTGAAAATCTTTACCTTCACCTCACCCTCACCACCCTCCTCCCTCCTACACACACACACACACACACACACACACACACAAACAATGTCATAGATTCGGGGAAGAAAAGGCCTCAATGTTTTGCAATTTCTCCCATCAAGGGGTAGAGGGCTTGAGGGGAGGTGTGGGAGAGGGGTGCCTGCTGGCTGGCTCAGTCAGTAGAGCATGTAAATCTTGATCTCAGGATTATAAATTCAAGCACCATGCTGGGTGTAGAGATTACTTAAAAATAAATCTTTAAAAAGAGAGATAGATGGAGGTTTTGTGTGACTCAAATCTGGACTTGGCTATGTAACTTGCTTTAGCCATTAAGGTGCTGGCAAATGGGATATAAACAGAGGCTTGAAAAATACATCACATTGGGGCTTAACTCATTGCTGGGGGCTCTTATGCTGTCATGTGAACAAGCCCAGGTTAGCCTGTTAGATGATGAGTGACATGTGGCCAGTTCATCCTGTCACTCCAGCTGATCTCAAACCAAGTGCCAGACGTGTGAGTGAACTGCCTCTCCCTACTCCCCCACTCCCAACTCAAACAGCCTCTCAACCACCAGATAATTAAGTAAGGCAATCCTAGACCATCCAGCCCTAGCTCAGCAGGCAAAATGCCAATTTGACTAGAAAAATGTGAGCAGCTAAAATGATTGCTGTTTGGAGGTGGCTTATAACAAAATTGACTGACACCCATCCTTACCTTCCCACATGGCTATGTGGGAACGTGCTTTTTCTTTCATGGTTCTCCCTTCCTCCCTCCCTTTCTTCATCAAGCCACCATTGATTGGCTTAGAAATGGTGATGGACCTAAGTTTGGCCAAATGGATTTCATCCCTGAGATTTTTCAAACAACACATATGAAAAAAGTAGTCTCTTTCCAAGAGTGTCATTTGTAAGATGTGAAACTGGGGATTTGTTCATAACTCTGTTTCCTACTAGGTAGACAATGCTAGTCCACAGTAGATAGGAATAAAACCAACAGAAAGAAGTAGAAATGAGGGATGGTGAGAAAATTCCTTGGTGGCATTTCCATACTTAAACATCATTCCTGGGGCACCTAGGTGGCTCAGTGGTTGAGTGTCTGCCTTTGGCTCAGGTCATGATCCCGGGGTCCTGAGATCAAGTCCCACATTGGGCTCTCCACAGGGAGCCTGCTTCTCCCTCTGCCTATGTCTCTGCCTTTCTGTGTCTCTCATGAATAAATAAAATCTTTAAAAAGATATAAATAAAAAAATAAATATCATTCCCAATACTCCTGCAGTTGGATAAGTTAACTCTTTCTTGAGTTTCTTTTTTTTCTTTTTTTTTTTTAAGGATGAAGTGATAGTTTGTTTTTTAAAGATTTTATTTGTTTATTCATGACAGACACAGAAAGAGGCACAGACATAGGCAGAGGGAGAAGCAAGCTCCCTGCAAGGAGCCTGACATGGGACTTGATCCTGGACCTTGGGATCAGGCCCTGAGCCAAAGGCAGATGCTCAACCGCTGAACCACCCAGGTGTCCCATGTCTTGGTTATCTACTGCTATATAACAAGACACCCCCAAATTAGCAGCTGAAAACAATCATGATTTTATCACCACTCATGGATCTGTTGATTGACTGGGATCAACTGGGTGGTTCTTCTGCTGGTTTCATTTGAGGACTTTCATGTGGCTATAGTCAGATGGTGGTTGGGGCAGAGTCATCTGAAGGCTAAAGTCTCCGTTAGTTGGAACATCCAAAATGGCTTCTAACTTACACAACTGGCATCTCAGGCATCTCTACTTGGCCTTTATCTCCACACTATCCACAGCTTGGCCACAGGTTTTCTCTTTCCAGCAGGATAGCTAGACTAGTTACATGGTGGCTCGGGGCTGCCCAAGCATGTTCTCAAAGATTAAATTTCTTGTGACCCAGGCTTGGAAGCCACACAGCATCACTTCCACTGCACTCCATTGGTCAAGCCAGGCACAAAGTCATTCTGGTTTCCAGGAGAGGAAATTAGATTCTCACTTCTTGGTGATGAGAGAAAAGAGGTGTGACTCTTGATCAGTAGAGCATGCAACTCTTGATCTCCGGATTGTAAGTTTGAGTCCCACACTGGATGTAGAGATTGCTTAAAAATAAAAAAAGAGTGGCAAAGAAATTGCAGCCATTTCAACCTACCACAATAACTTTTGGATTTGAACAGATGTTATTTAAATTTCAGCTTCAAGGTGTGTGGTATTTGGAGATTCAAGGTATAAGAAAAACTTTTTAAAAAGTTAAAGGTCAATAAAAATAATTGCCCCTACAGCCTGGTATTTCTATGTCTATGGTTTTTATTCTAAAACTGGCACCTGCTTGAAGGTCATTCAGATTTTCTATTAAATATAACTTTCCCCAAAAGTGAGTCATTTGTATAACTGTGTATTTAATGTTGGCCTCCCTCACTAGACTACGAAGTTTGAGAAAGCAAGGGCCACATCCACTGGTACACAGTGTCTCCCTACCCCAGGAGGAGAGGCATGATGTCTACCGTATGATGAATATCTCCTCAAATATTTCTTGAATGGATGAATGCAGTGATTCTTACCCAAAGGTGATTTTGCCCCAAGAGGACAACTGGAAAGGTCTGGAGACACTTTTGGTTGTTACAACTGGATAGAGTATTGCTACTAGCACCTTGAGGGTAGAGGCCAAAGGTACTGCTAAGCATCCTACAATGCACGTGATAGCCCCCTACACATCCCCTTCTTCCCCTGGGAGAAGGGAGATGGAAAGGGGTGTTCAGAGCCAGGACTGGAAGCCCATGCTTAGCCCTTACCAGCCACCTCTCCTCCAACGGTCCTCACTGTCCTCCTTCTGTTCCAGCCTAGGAGTGTTGCCCTCAATTGGATGTACAGAACGATGTACAGGGTATCTTACATTTGTCCCTCTGATTCCAACCAATCTCTACCTTTCTCTTCTCTGTCCTGTGCCCTAGAAGGCTGCTAGAAGTCTTTGTGGACTGCTTCAATGGGTCCCTTCCTCTGGCTTCCCTTTGGATTCAGCCAAGCAGAGTAATGACAGAGGGAGAGTAAGATTGGAGAACTTACTGTCCTGAAGTCCTCCACACTGATGGCTGTGGATTGGCTGAATTTTTCTGCTGAAAGCCAGAGCTTCTCCCAAGAGGCTCCCATTCTCTTTAACTATAGCTGCGACTGCCTATTACCCTTTAGGCCTAGGTGTGGCTCCCCACTCTGGCTAGACTCATTGCACCACATCTTGCATTTTGGTTTCCCTTAACCATCCACATTTGTAAACAGTCTATGAAACTCTTCTCAATTACCCCATTTATATGTGACATCAGTTTCCTTCTGGGAAATACACTGGGAGTTTCAACACAGCCATTTCAGGGAAGACTCACTATCTATAAAGACATGTGCCTGGTCTCACTCCTTCGTTCTGATCATCTTGGATACTAACAGCCATGCTAACCAAGCTGAGTAAACCCTGCTCCTTTGGATAATGAATAGTCTGGGTATTATTTCATCTTGGGTTGAATCCTATAGCCCATCCTCCTCCCTTTCCTTACTACCCACTCTTGCATCTCAATACTCCATGTCCCAGGTTTAACCAAACGAAGTCTTTCCCTTTACCCAAGTATGTCATGCTATTGAGGCTGACAAGTACCAGGGACCAGTTCCCTGCGAAATTGTGGCATATTGACCCATACATTTCTGAGTCAGCTTTGCCCAGCTCTGAACTCTGGGCACCTGCCTGCTGACATGAAATGTGCTGCAGCTTTGCCAGGAATGACTCTCTATCCAGCCCCTTGACTCCGCCTCTGTCTGTGGCATATATATGATTTAATATCTGTTTTACTTACTTTCTAACTTGTTGTTCTTAAAGACCCCCAACATTATCAGTTGCTTTCTCTGGTATCTTAATAAGTTATCTAAGAAAGGAAAGAAGAAAAGAACTAATTTCTACAGCTATGTGTCATACCTTGCTTTAGCAATTACTATTGCTACATAAAAAATATCTCCAATTTTAGCAGTTCAAAACAACCATTTTATTCTGTTTGCAGGTACCATGGGTCAGGATTTCAGGTAGAATGGGAGGGATTTGTTTCTACTCTCTGAGGTCTGGAGTCTCAACCGGGAAGATTGAAGGCTAGTGTGACTGGATAGCTGGGTCTGGAATCATCCGGAGTTCTATTCACTCACCTGCCTGACTTCTGGGCCAGGCTGACTCAAAAGACTGGGATTGCCAACCAGAGGGCTTGTGTGTGGCCTAGTTATGTGCTGCCCATGGCAGCCTTTCATTGTCAGAATTCTTTCATGGTAGCCCAAGACTCTAAGAGTAGTTTTACCAATGAACAAGGCAGAAACTGCATAGTCTTTTATGAACCAACTTCAGAAGTCAAACAGTATCATTACTTTTGTGTGCCATTGGTTGAAGCTGCCACAACCCTCCCACTCCCCTATTCACAGGGAAAGTAACTGGACTGAACCTCTTTATGAGGTAGTGGTGAGGTCCCACTGTAGAGAAATAAGTAAGACAGGAGGTATTATTCAACCATCTTTGAAAAGTGCTGTTTGCCCAAAGAACCATAAGACTGATTGCTTCTTTTAATCCAGCAACTCTAAAAGACAAGTGGTGGTTCTCTCATTTTACAAATGAGAAAACAGAGGCAAAGAGGGTGAGGAACTAGCCCAAAGAGAAAGGAGACAAGAATCAAGGCTGATTATTGAATTTTAAAGCCCACCTTAAAGAATAGACCATAATTATGTTTGTATATACATAAATATATAAAATGTATATATTATACATTTATAAATAATACACAAATGTGAATATATATATAATATATATAAAATGTATGAATGTGTGTTTAAATTAGGATGTCTCCTGTAAACCAGAAGCACTTATATAATACTGAAATCATGTGTAGGCCTTTCCCCAGCTTAAATATAGTCTTAAAGACCTAGATTTCCATGTTTCCTTTGGCTTCCTCTTCATGTACCTATTAGCAATCTGTTTCTTTTCTTTGGAAATATGTCTGTTCAGATCCTCTGTCCATTCATTAGCTGCATTGTTTGTTTTTTATTGAGCTATATGAGTTCTTTATATACTTTGGATATTAACCCCCCTATCAGATATATGATTTGCAAATATTTTCTCCCAGTGCCTTTTCATTTTGTTGATGATTTCTTTTTTGCTGCACAGAAGGTCTTAAATTTCTGTGCAGCTTCTTTATGACTGAAGGACAGAAATATCTAAATGGCAAGGTTGATCAGTGGGTAGAACCCATAGCAGATCTAACCAAAAAGCAATACTGAATTGCCTCTCATCTCAGGGGCCAGGCTCATAGACACCGAGAGAATTTTTCTAAGGTGACAATATAAACATAGACAATTATCCATGATTATAAGAGGTGAGAAGGACCTGCGAAATTGAAACATGGAGGGAACATATAAAGAAACAAATTTTTAAGGAGTCCTTGTGGAGCAACTGGCACAGGAGAAAGAATTCTCTCCCTGAGCAAGAGATCAGATAAATGGTGAGGGATTTGGGGAGCTGCACTCATTTCCCATAGAAATTTGAATTTCTGATAATGTTAAAATAATTTAAAAATTATGTGGAAAATCATATTTCCTTAAACGGCATATCCTATTTGGATTACTTATATTTCTTTTCCTTGATATGAGAGATGAAAGGAATAAAATTATGAAGATTTGCCTTTGTAATCAATTTTGTATTGCTTTTAGTAGGCTACTTAATATACAGTCAGTATATACGCAACAACATGGATGAGCCTTACAAGCACCATATTGAGTAAAAGAAGCCAGATGCAAAATGGTGACATGCCGAGTTATTTCATTTATATAAAATTGAAGAATAGGGACGCCTAGTGGCTCAGCAGTTGAGCATCTGCCATTGGCTCAGGTCATGATCCTGGGGTCCTGGGATAGAGTTCCATATCGGGCTCCCCACAGGAAGCCTGCTTCTCCCTCTGCCTATGTCCCTGCCTTTCTCTGTGTGTCTCTCATGAATAAATTTTTAAAATCTTAAAAAAAAAAAAAAAGTTAAGGGACTCCTGGGTGGCTCAGCGGTTGAGTGTCTGCCTTTGGCTCAGGGTGTGATCCTGGAGACCCGGGATGGAGTTCCACATGGGGCTCCCTGCATGGAGCCTGCTTCTGCCTTTGCCTGTGTCTCTGCCTCTCTCTCTCTCTCTGTCTCTCTCTCTCTCTCTCTCTCTCTCTCATGAATAAATAAATAAAATATTAAAAAAAAAAGACTTAATGTTCGATGCTTTCACTTCTACTTGTAATAGCACCCCAACCCATGTTAGGGGTTAACTAACCTCAAGCGTACACACTCCCTGTTGCTGACCTAAGTCCTTTGATTGGTAGCAGGACTAACTTACTCTGAGATTTGCAGACCACCGACCTTGAGGAGCAAAGGCCCAGATTTCCCAGAAGGTAAGGCCTGACCACATTCGAACAAGGCTGCCCCGGATGCCACCAAGTCTGTGCAGGGTCATGTCAACATCGGACTAACTGCCCAAACACCTCCTCCTGCACGCAGCCCCCCTCCTTCCTCATGCCTTCCCCTTTAAAGCCCTCTGGCTCCCCCTGGATGGGAAAGATGGTCTTTGAGACATTAGTCCACCACCTTCCCAGGGTGCTGGCTTCATGAATAAAGCAATCTTTCCTTTCCTACCATGACTTGTCTCTCAAGTATTGGTCATGAGTGGCAAGCACCTGACCCTGAGTTTGGAACCGGTTCTCTGTCTGGTGAGAAGACAGTCTTGAATGTTGGTCATTTATTTAGGAGGTGACTCCAGGAAGCTCAGTGAAAAAAGGGAGAGAGAAAAGCTGTGAAAGAGTAAATTAATATGTAAATCATAACTTTGGGCAAAACTGGATTCAATTCCACTGGGGGTGGACCTTTGACTGAGGAACACTGCCGCATTGACTATCCTCGTACATAGGTCATTTTGCAAGTATTAAAGAATAAAGTAGGGATGAATTTGCACAATCAAATTTGAACACCCCTCTGCTCAGAAACTGTAGAACGTGCCTCAAAAAAAGGCACTGTGAGGGAGCTCGGGGTTTTATGCACTGTTAGAAACCAAACATCCATATCCTCCTAAATTCACATGTTGAAGCCCTAACCCCGAGTGTGGCTATGTATGGGTATGGGGCCCTTGTGGAAGTGATTAAGGTGAGATGAAGTCATAAAGGCAGGGCCCTGCTCTAATGGGATTAGTGTCCTTCTGAGAGGCGACCCCAGAGTGTGCCTATCTGCTCTCTCTCTATCTCTCTTGCCTTCTCTCTCTCCCTCTGTGTATACTTGCTGAGGAAAGGCCATGTGAAGACATAGTCACAATGCAGCCATCTGCAAGTCAGAAAGAGAGCCCTCACCAGAAACTAAATTGATCTTGAACTTGATCTTGAACCTCCAGTGTTCAGAACTGTGAGGTAATTGATTTATTTTTTGAATTTTTGTTTTGTTTTGTTTTTAAATAGATGTGCCTGTCTCTAAAGTTTCTGTTTTTTTAAGCCACACCGTCTGTGGTATTTTGTTATGACAGCCCAAGAAAACTGAGGCAGGCACTATCTTTCATTCCCAGTGAGTAAAGGTTGCTCTTGAGGGCATCGTAGGTGGCTTGAGGTGGGAAGTTTTGTTAGTATGTGCAGAACTTTCCACCCTGGCTGCCAGAGAACTCAGAAGTTAGCCAAGGGAATATGGAAAGGCCACGTAGAATCTGCTCTACCATTGTTTCTGACCTTTGACCGAGGAACACTGCCACATTGACTATCATCGTACATAGGTCATTTTGCAAATATTAAAGAATAAAGTAGGGATGAATTTGCACAATCAAATGGCATGAGCATTGTAAATTGTGATTGATATGACCAAATTATTCTCCCAAAAGATTATATCAATTTATATTCCGCCTGCAATGTCTGCTTCTGTACCACCTTTCTGACACATTTTATCAGACATTTTGATCTTGCCAGCGTCGTAGGTAGAACACAGTGTCTTGTTGTGATTTTCATTTATAAACTTCTTTGGAATCAGTGTCATAGACTGTGAGACAAAGGCAGGGAAGGAAGTTTTCCTGCTTCTTTGGCAACCTTGGCTCATATATCAATTCTTCACAAAGGGCATGGATACGCCTCAAAGGTTGTATCTTTGGCTGGGTTGGAACAGGAAGGAAATCTCCATAGGTATAATCTGGTCCAGGTATCACTTGATCTTGGCAGTAGCCATGGTAACAATGGCAACAGCACCAAAGGCAGCAGAAGTAGTTTCAAAGCATCAAAGGCCTTGATGCAGATTAAAGCCCAGGAAATCACAGTGAGTTGAGGGTGGGGTTGAGGGGTAATAGTACATACTGCCCTGTAGCTATGTTTGTGAGCTGGCCTAAGTTACTCCTGCCCACTGTCAGAGACAGAGAAAAGCCATATGTGCTGTTACCGTGTTCCTATATTTTTATCTCTGCACCGAGTCCGTAGTTATTTTGCCAGTCTTCATCAAAGATATTACCTTCTTCTAGAAGAAAGAAGGACCATAACATTCAAGCAGTTGAAAAACATTATTTATTGTCACCTCCACTCTTCCTATTGACTAATCAGGAAAGGGATGGCCTGTGGAATGAAGAGATCACAAAGCAGGTAATGGGGGATTTAGCAGTAGGAAAATATGGGAGAAACAGGACCTATAGATAGAGAGTTGTATATAAATAAGAGCTGTACAGTGAGAATTCTCTTATAGAAATGTAAGTTCCAGGGTGCCGGGGTGGTTCAGTTGGTTATGCATCTGCCTTTGCTCAGGTCATGATCCCAGGGTCCTGGAATTGAGCCCTACCTACCTCAGGCTCCCTGCTCATTGGGGAGTCTGCTTCTCCCTCTCCCTGTGCCACTGCCTCTGCTTGTGTTCTCTCTATATATCAAATAAATAAATAAAATCTTTAAAAAAATTTTTTTAAAGAAATTTAAGTTCCAAAAATCTCACATTGGTAAAGATCTGTGCTAAAAAATTATTTGACTTCACTTCTGGTAGGGGTAGCCAGATAATACAAGCTAAGTCTTGTATACAATTTATTTATTTATTTATTTTATTTATTTATTTATTTTTCTTGTATACAATTTAAAAGCAGGTTGAGGATCCCTGGGTGGCTCAGCGGTTTGGTGTGTGCCTTCAGCCCAGGGCATGGTCCTGGAGTCCCGGGATCCAGTCCCACATCGGGCTCTCTGCATGGAGCCTGCTTCTCCCTCTGCCTGTGTCTCTGACTCACTCTTTCTCTTTCTGTGTCTCTCATGAATAAATAAATAAAATCTTTAAAAAATAATAAAAAAATAAAAGCAGGTTGATACATAAATATATATCTAAATGATTGATGAGTTGATAACAGAATAAAGAATTACTGAGCCAAAATCTAGGATAAGGCAATAATCCAGAAAAGGAGCATGGTGCTCAGAACTGTTTTTGCCCTAAGATCATTTGTTGATTTGAAAGTAACAGCTAGAGGACTGAGCTGTGATTTTTGACAGTGTCAAAGGGTGAGAACAAAAGTCAAAGCTTAGAGACAGCGTAAGGAAAGAAGAGCAATGTAAGTCCAAATAAACATTCAACATAAGAAACAAAAATAATAATGTCATAGAAGGTCTAAAAATATGGAATTAAAATATAAAGAGAAACAAGAGCTTTTTGATGATGATGGGGATTAGATGCTCACGGATTTCAGATCTGCAACGCCAAAGTTAAGCTTTTAAATTCAAGTTTGGGGGCAGCCCTGGTGGCGCAGCGGTTTGGCGCCGCCTGCAGCCTGGGGTGTGATCCTGGAGACGCGGGATCGAGTCCCACGTCGGGCTCCCTGCATGAAGCCTGCTTCTCCCTCTGCCTGTGTCTCTGCCTCTCTCTCTGTGTGTCTATGAATAAATAAATAAAATCTTAAAAAATAAAATAAAACCTTTAAAAATAAATAAATACATTCAAGTTTGGGGGACACCTGACTTGGCTCAGCCGTTGAGCATCTGCCTTCAGGTGAAGGCCTGAACTCAGTCCAGGGATTGAGTCCCGCATTGGGCTCCCTGCGAGGAGCCTGCTTCTGCCTTTATGTCTCTGCCTCTCTGTGTCTCTTATGAATAAATAAATAAAATCTTTTTTAAAATATCAAATTTGGTTTTATTTATTTATCATTTTTTAAAGGTCTTCTACTTTTTAATTTTTATTTTTTAAAAGTAATCTCTATTTCCATAATGGAACTCAAACTCATGACCCCAAGATCAAGAGTTGCATGCTTTACCGATTGAGCCAGCCAGGCACCCCAAGTTTTTTTTTTGTTTTGTTTTGTTTTTGAAGTAAAGTATTTTTATAGCCGTAAGGATGGAATACCTAAAAATTAGTTAGCAAATTCAGTTTGACTTGTTTAAACATTCTTCCAAAAGCAAGAGCCTTGTCTTTGACACAGACTCATTATATATACTCTTGTCAAATTTAACATCCATTATTGGGAATATAGAAGACAAAAACAAATAAGATTTTTAAAAAAAGAAAAACTCAGAAGATCAGATAAATGATAGACCCATTCACAATCACCAATGATAAACAAAAGAATTAAATACCATCTGAGTAGCCTAACAGACAAAGCAATTGTGGGTGCCCAGGCAGGCTGGCCTTGCACCCTGTTCTTTCCCCTTGTTGCCAATCCTTCACTGAGTTCATAGCCTGTAGATTCATACCCCCATATTCATTAAAGGAATTATATTCAATTTCTCTTCAGAAACTTGTGCTATTATAAGAGTCTGTTTTTAGTGACCCAAAAAGCCAAAAAGAAACACAGAATCTCCGGGGCTTTGGGGAAGAGCTGACTTGCCAGCTATCAGTGGCATTTCTGAGCCTGCTGCCTGCTTATTCCTGGAAGTCTGTGCAGGGTTACCAGCCAGGGGTATCTTATTCATTCTGTCCTCCCTTCTCTGATGCATGCTTTTTTCCATGTTGATCACATTACAGGGGTGTTCTGTTTTAGGCTAACCTGAATGACTTGGATTCTTTTGCTTGTACAGAATTGAGCAATTGGCTTACTTATATTCTGATTTATCTACTTCCATCAGTGGGGTGGATCAACAAAAGGACACCTACAACATATGATGGGAAAGCCAAAAAGACCCGTTTTCAAGAAAGGCAGCTACATCCCAGCCTGTGTACAACAGATGCCCCCACCCACCCTGAAAAAATTTGCATGTGCTATATTAGTGTGCACATTTCCTTTTTAAATGTAACTGAGTTGGCTCCAGGCAAATAACATCTGACTAGGGGGAACTACAGCCGGAAGGTGTCGGCTACTCTTGCAGTTTACCACGTAAGGGAGTAGAATTCTCTAATTCCCAAGTTTTCTAGAGCTTCCCTTGACAGTTTTAGGACCATTTGCCTCACAGTCTTTCCCTCCCTTTGCCTTTCACCACTGTGCTCTAAGTGCGTATAAGTGATCCCTCTTGCCCACGATCTTCTAATATTCCCTGCCACCCTGTTTTCCTAAGCCAAGCCCAAACAGTCAGTTTTAGGGATCTTTGTGAAACTGTGTGGTTGTCTTTCCCCACATAAATCTTTTGAAATCATTCTGGTGGGGAAAACATTTGGTCCCAAACTCTTTGATCAAGATGAAGTCAACATTTTTCGAACAATAGTTCAAGATTTTTTTACTGAATTCAGAATAAAGTTAAATTGGATCATCTTTTCTGAAAATAATTTCTCAAACTAGCTACACTATGCAAATCACTTTAGGATTAAAAGAAATCAGGGCTCCTGGCTGGCTCAGTTGGTGGAGCATGTGTCTCTTGATCTCAGGGTTGTGGGTTCAAGCCCCATGTGGTGTGTAGAGATTACTTAAAAATAAAATATTAAAAATAAAAAGTCAAGAAGAGTTTGGTCAGGTAATGTCACATTGACTATATCTCTTAGCTATTGTTGAATAGTACTGGTATTGCCGTATTATTAACAATAAATTGATTCAACCATACTTCAAATAAAATCTGTATTATAATTTTGTAATAAATGCTATGCAACCACACATGGTATATAATATAATATCTATTATTACATATACTATAACACATGATATATAATATAAAGTTGTTATGGCAGATTCAAGAGCCCAAGGATTATAAACCATAATAGAAGAGAAAACCAGAATTAAGGCATGACAGGATTCCAAGGACTGAAAAACTCAGTAATGAGTCAATTTCTTAAACCCTCATATTTTTTAGGCATCCTGAGACAGTCCAGCTGTAGAGGTAGATTAATTTACCAAAAATATACCAGCATGAACTATTCTGCAGGCTTTCCATCAAGGGTGCAGCCAAAAACTGTAATATTATCTTTGTTTCACTGATTGGGTAACTGATAGAGAGGTTAAGTAGATTCCCCTACGGTTTGACACCATGAGTTGGTAACAAAACCAGGATTAGAACCAAGTGTCATCCAGCATTAAGCAGGATGTGCCAGGTACATCTACTGTGAATTGGCAGCCTTGCAATATTCTGAATATGACCCTTTTTTAAGAATCATCTGTCACCACACGATGGTATTTTAATATCATTGACTACATTCCCTATACTGTACCTTTCATCCTTGTGATTTATTCATTCCATTACTGAAAGCCGATAACTCTGGCACCTCCTTTACTCATTTTGCCCATCTCCCCACACTCCTCTCTTCTCACAACCACCAGTTTGTTTTCTGTATTTATGGGTCTGTTTTTGCATTTTGTTTGCTTGTTTATTCATTGGTTTTTTTTAATTCTACATATAAGTGAAATCACAGAGTATTTGTCTTTGTCTGACTTATTTCACTTAGCGTAATACCAGAGAGTTCCAGAGAGTTCTCCTCCAGAGACTACAGGGTTTGAATACAGAAAAAAAACACATAAGCCCCACAGGCAAGGGTTTTCTTAGAAGGTACAGCTCTTAGGAGTAGAGAGACTTCAGCGAAATCAGTCTTAGTCTCCCACATGAGTGTCTGTCCTTGTGAAATCACATTTCAAATTACGTCAGAACCAGCCCTAAAGGTTAAAAAAAGAGAGACATCTTACCTATTTCATTTTGTTCTTCAATAATGCAGGCAGCTTATGGTCTGAAATGCATATTCTAGGAACGCTACATTCTAGTCGAGCCACATTTAAGAAACTTACCTCTTCCAGCTAGAGTCATGGTCCATGCCCTGATGTGTACTACCCTAAGCACATGTGAGTACTGATAAAGTACATGTGTGTACATATTTTTGTAAGCCCAGTTCCTTGTTACTATGTCCTGCAGTTGAACTGGAAATCAGTGACAATAAATGACAATAAAATAAGGATATAATAATAAAATAATGACTCCCACTTGGCCCATGATTCTGTATGTGGTACCCAAGTGTGCTTAGGGCTCAGTAGGTTGCTGCAGCCTGAGATTCACAACCCCCAACCGTTCTGGATCTCAAATGGCTGAATTGCAGCCTCTACCCACCTTCTGGGAATTTTCTCTTCTTCCAAATCAGGAAACTGAAAGGGGATACCTTCTAGCTTGATCTTGATCATCCCAAATCAGCCATCTTCCTCAGGTATAACAGCAAGAAGCCAGCTAAGAGAAATAACTGAGAGCATGAGTTTTGCAGGCAGATCTGGGTTCAAGTCCAACCCCTGTACTTACTAGCCATGAGGCATTGGGCAAGTTACTTAAATTGCTCCAGTGTCCTGGTTTGGATTCCCTGGAAACAGATCTTGAGGCACCTAAGAATTTTCCCAACCACAGGGCAAAAGAGTTGGTTCTTTATCAGCTATTGATGGAGGGCTACTTGGGGTGGGCAGGGGGAGCATTAATTCCTTGGCCTTTCTGGCTGTCCCACCTCCCCTACTCCTTGCTCCCACAGGAGAAGGACAGACCCTCAGGCAAATAATTGTAGATGTGGGCAGTTGATAATCTATCCCTGGCCCCAGAAATGGTAAAATGTGAGAGGATATAGTCAGACCCTGACAGTAACCATTTTACCCAGCTGCATTTCTGCTGTCTCTAAAACCCACCTCACAGGGCTTGCACATAGTGGCCCTGCAGCCTATAGAAATTACTATCATTACAGTTGGGGCAGGAGGTGGAGGCAGGAGCTGAGAGTAGTATGGTGAACCAAACAATTGCCTCTCCAAAGATGGCCACATCCTAATCCTCAGAACCTGTCAATATATCACCTCACATGGGAAAAAAGGGACTTTGCAGATGTGATTAAATGAAAGATCTTGAAATGGAAAGATGATCTTGGATTGTTCAGTTGGTTCCAATGTCATTACAAGGATCCTTATAAGAGGGAGGCAGGAGGGTCAAAATCAAAACAGGAAATGTGATTTTGGAAGTAGTGGGGCCAGGAGCCAAAGAATGCATATGGCTCTAGGATCTGGAAAAGGCAAGGTAGGAGGATCTCCCCTAGAGCCTGTGGAAGGAACACAGCCCTGCTGACCCATGGTCAACTTCTTTTAAATTAATTAAACAAGGAGGCCATTAGATGAAGTGGTTCTAATACCTTAGCCTATGTAAACAAGCCAAACCCTAAACCCATACATGCCTCAAAGTTAAGAAATTGAAACCAATTACAGTTGACTAGGCTCTCCCAAGTGAGGCAAATGCTTCAGCAGCCACTGCCAATCAAATAATGTTCTTGCTTTGCTTCCACTTTTTCTCTACAAAAGAGAAATAATGTTTCTCCTCATTCCTGTGATAGAGCACTTCTACCCACTTCTGGTTTGGCACTGCTCAATTTGAACTCATTTTTGCTCCAACTCTTAAAATTTTTATTATGCCTCAGGTTATCTTTTCTGACCTGCAGAACTGTAAAATGATAAATTGTGTTGGTTTTAGCCACTAATCTCGTGATAATTTGTCACAGTGGCCATAGAAAACTAATATAGAAGGGTATACAAGGGGGCACCTGGGTGGCTCAGTGGTTGAGCATCTGCCTTTGGCTCAGATCGTGATCCTGGGGACCTGGGATGGAGTCCCACGTGGGGCCCCCTGCAGGGAGCCTGCTTCTCCCTCTGCCTGTGTCTCTGCCTCTCCCTCTCTCTGTGTCTCTCATGAATAAATAAATAAAATCTTAAAAAAAAGAAAAATACTTAATATGTAATAATATTTCCTATGAGCTGGCACTAAGTGCTTTGAGTATCTTGACTCCTTTCATCCTGAAACCAACCATAAAACATTTGCTACATGGAATGTAACTCATCTTGCCATACTGAATGTCCTTTTATACCTCTTCTTTTCTATAGCTTAATGATAAAAAGCTTTAAATTCATTTTATCATTACGGTTTCCTTATGCACTCAACCCGTTCTCTTCTGAGAAAACATCTGGTGGCAAAAGCTTCCTCTTCCTGACAACCAGAGAGTGGAGACTGACACAATTCCACTCAAAGCAAGTGAAAAAAAATTGGCCTTGGCTCCTTTAAGTCTCCCTTAATCTAGATGGATGCTCTTCATCCTTTGCGGTTTGCTCTGGCTTAGTACAGTCATACAATCATTTAAGGAAGATTCCATGCTGCTTTCACGGTCGAAGGTGCAGCTTAGACGAGAATCTTCTTTCCATCATCACCAATGATGAAGTTTCCAGATTGAAGTGATGGAAACATCAGTGGTATGGCATTCCTGGAGTTCATTCTCTTTGCTCCCCAGGGAAAGCTCGACTTGGCTTGGGGTTATTGCAGCACGAAGTTCCTCACTCAGCTAGAAAATCTACCAGAGACTCAGGGCAGCAACTGTATTGCTGTGAATATAAAATCACCATGAATATAACAATAAAGGTTTTGTATAATGGGGAAAGTCCTGGAGCTTGGAGAAAGAACCTCTGTTACCTTGCAGGTCAGTATGCTATGATATTAGACCTTCACTCTGTCTCTGTGTCTCTCTCTCCCCCTTTCACTTTGTTTCCCAGTTTCCCACTTATTTCTAAATAGTGCTACATATAGATAAAGGGGGAAAGACAACTGGGCCACCACTTCATGAAGAAACAAAGAATGATGGCTTATTAACAGCTAAGTCATTTAACCAAGGCTTTTAGGTACGGATTATGAAACTAAAGAACAAAACAAATGTTTGTTTGATTATGAATTGTCCTTGGGTTTCATGGAGGATTCAGACTCTTGAATCGAATTTTCACCTGGATTATTGCATGTGTTTCCTACCTGTTACTTTATCGATCTTCCCTTTACAGCTGTAAATTCTTCAGGGTAAGCCCACAGTCTTCTTTATCTTTGCTTCTCCAAATCCCAGGTGATTCCAAACACCTAAAAGGCTGCTTATTGAATGGAATGACAAGTTGACTGACTGCGTCCATTCATACATGAATAAATAAAGTTCACACTTTAGCATTGTTGAATTATTCCAGGTTGTAGCTGAATGCCCAGTCCGGAATTTGAGTGAACTCAGTGATCATTTGTTGTGATACCTGAGCCTTACTCATCCCCTTCTCCAGGACTCTCCAAGAGCCAGCCCTATTCTGGTGACTTCATTCCCCACATGCTTTGTCATTGCAGTGCAATTCAATAAGTATTTTTTGTGCTCTGGTGGAGAAAAGTGTGGTGATACCCACACCGTTAAGCAGTTTACAGCCTGCATGAAATTATTCAACTCCAACAACCAAATGACATTACAGTTGTGTATTGGTCTATTCCATGGCATTCTTGCCTTGGAGGTAAGATAAACCATAGGTAAACCACTCCCAGAACAGTATGGAGATACAGGCAGAACAAAGAAACAAAGATAGGCCCCCTTAAAAAGAGGAGAGCAAAACAAAGGAATGAGGAGGAGTGAGACAGGAAATTCTACAGTACAAGGGACTAACCTGGAATTCAAAGGGGAAGAGAAAACACTTCCTCTTTAAACCCAGAAGAAGAAAATGTTTTCAAAAATAGAACAACAGAAAGGATTGTACATCTACGATTTGGGAAGGTCATAAGGAAAAGAGAAGAGGCTTCTAAGGTTTTAGAATCTGATATCCTTAAGGCTAGTTTCTGATATGCTTCTAGATAAGGTCAGGATTTCCCAACTGGCCATTAGAGATGCCCTCTGGGTGGGTGACCTTGGGTGATTTACTTGACCTCTCTGTGCCTTTTTGTTTTTTTTTTTAATGCATCTATATACATCATGGAGTTGTAAGAATAAGTGAATCAACAGGCCTGGAATGATGCCTGGCATTTAGGGAGTATACTATAATTATTATCCAATATGATTACTTTTTGTTGTTGCTACTGCTGTTATTGTTAGAACAATTCAGCAAAATAAGAATCCAACTAATTGTTAGACATTGTTTCACACATATATCAAACAGGCCAAACAAATAAATAGCAACTTCAGTGACAAATAAAAGTGGGAGAGATCTTGTCTTTGACCTTTTAAACCATCTTGTACAAACCAACCACTTACAAGACAGCTAAGGATATTGTAGGGGAGGAAAAACTTTTCTTCCACCCTCTTATGCTCAGTACCTGAGGCCTGTGAACTAAACTGACAAAGGAGAAAAAAGGTTTGTCTCCCACGCATATAGGAGCCAACAGAAAAAGTAGCTGACTTACCAAATGGTTAAAGTTAAATCCCTATGCACCTAATTTAGTAGAGGAAATGGAGGAAGGAGAAAGGCTTCCAGATGTCTTTAGGAAAGCTTCTTTTCTTTAGGAGGGGGCACATGGCTGGCTCAGTCAGTTAAGCATCTGCCTTTGCTCAAGTCATGATCCCAGATTCCTGAGATGGAGTCCTGCATGGGGCTCCCCGCTCAGTGAGGAATCTGCTTCTCCTTTTCCTTCTGCCCCTCCCCCAGCTTGCACTTTTTCTTTCTCAAATAAATGAATAAATAAAATCTTTTTTTAAAAAAAGGAAAGATGAATGAGTTTTTAGAACAGGTGAGAAATAAGCACTTTGTGATAACATTTGTCTGTACAGGTGTGAATGGTATTCCCATCTTCATAAAACTCTTCCCTCCTAGGAGATTTATAGTAGCCTCATTTCCCAGAAATTGCAGCTTTTCCTCAGATATGGGAAGCTCAAGGCGGCTTTTTTCTGCATCTGTTGAATCTCAAAAGTCTTAGGCTTAAAATAATCTTTAAGCTAATTCTGGGGTTCAAATGGACCTCTACAACAAACACACAAAAAAGTTCATGGAATGCTTGGGATAAGACTTCTTGTTGTTTTGCTTCTCTTTTTACAAGGTGTGTGTGTGTGTGTGTGTGTGTGTGTGTGTGTTTCTCTTGAGATTGTAATGAACATGATCACACCACAAGTAAAGTTAGAAGTGGGTCAGAAGGCACTCTGAAGCCTTATTTGGTTGCTGGAGGTCATTAAGCGTGGCTCACCCTAACGCGATGTTAAATATGTATACGTCAAAAAAAATAATAATAAGCTAGTAAGTAAAAAGTGCTACATATATTTTCTAATGTTAAAAATATTAAATTTAAATTAAAAATACTAAAAAGAATTCCTTTTCGAAGTATTTTTAAGGAAAAAAGCAGGTCCTTGGAACTTCCGTTGTCTCCTCCTGCCCTGTCCCACATTCACATGGTGATTTTTTTTTGGTGATGGGCAGCAACTCACCTTTGCGGTGGCACTGCCTGCAGGGTGGGGTGCAGACCCTACACCAAGGTGACCACATTGAGATTCTGAGATGGGAAGTGGAAAGTGAATATAGGTAAGCAGGTCTCTCTCTCTGTGTCTGTCTGTCTCCTTTAACTTTTCCTTTCATGCTGTCTGATCATCCTGGTAAATGTTAACATGGTCATCCCATTTGCCTGCAACCATGTTAGTCCCCTCACCTTCATCCCCATCCTTCTCACCTTCACCTCTATCCTTCTCCTCACCTTCATCTCCATCCTCCTCCTCACCTTTACCTCCATCTTCCTCCTCACCTTCATCCCCATCCTCCTCCTCACCTTCATATCCATCCTCCTTCTCACCTTCATATCCATCCTCCTTCTCACCTTCATCTCCATCCTCCTCCTCACCTTCATCCCCATCCTCCTCCTTACCACGGAGCCTTCTTCCTCCACCCCATCAGCCTCCTGATCCTGGCCTACGGGTTAGCTTTCCCATGAGCAGGGATGCTTCTCCCATTCTCTGCATCCTACATGGAGTCCTTCTTCCAGTCCCCAGAGGCCTGCTAGCCAAGGGGGGGTGGGGCACAAAAGGGGGAGTAAAACGCAGTGCCAGGTTGGGGACTCTGGTGACAAAGCTATGGAGTCTGCTGTGGCAGAGAAGACGCACAGAGGTGGCCACAGGAGCAGAAGAGAGAAACTGCAAAGAGCAGACAGTCTAAGACAACTTTGTTTCCAGGACACCCAGGCTGACATAATCGCCAGACCTCACATCAGAATCATTGGGAATATCCATACATGAACTTCTTACTTAAGGGTTTTTAAATCAGTGGTTTTGCTTTAAAAGATCCAGCCACCAACACCCAGGAAAGTACATCTAGTGACTCTCCCCATTCTGCTCCCTAACCCCTTCAAAGAACTCTCCATTCACCCAATTGTTTCAATCTGGTTCTCCCAGCACCATCTGCCTCTCAGGTGAGGAAAGGGAAGCTGGGAGAGTCCTGGTGTCTCGACCCAAGTCCCGCACACAATCCTTACCAGGTTTCCTGCACTGAAATGGAGTCCCCTCCTTCCACAGTCACTGAGCAAGGACACCTCTGTGACAGCAATGCCTTTAAGACTCAGAGTACAGCCAGCATGCAGAAGGTGGACACCACCCAGAGGCTAGGCTCTGCTTCACTGTGGAGCAAGTTGAAGCACAGCCCGTTTCTGCTCAGCTTTTTTTTTTTTTTTTTTTTTTACCTTCATGCCCTGACCTTCCCTGGTATCCTCCCTCCACAAATCTCCCCACTGTCCCAGAGAAAAGGGATCTTGTACCACAGGTACAATAGGCATCTTTCTTCCTTCCTATGGCATGTGGATTTAAACAGAGCCTTCTCCTCTTTATAAAGAAGTTTCTTTCTAGATTGCCATTCTTTCTAGTAGCCCTGAAGTGAGGCCAGGATCATGGGGGCGGGGGGGCAGTGTGTCTCCCTGACAAGTGTACATGGGACAGCTCAAGGTATTTTATTCTCTTGCAGACTGGAAACAGTAAGTCAGGAGGCTTAGGCTCTAGGTTGGCTCTTCTCTTAGTCATTTTGTTTTTTACCTTCTCCAAACCTTGGCTTTTTCATCTGTCATATGGGAAACTATCCCACCCTATTTAATATTAATTCTTAAAGTCAACATTAATGCGAACATCAAATAGAACCAAGCCTGATTGCTCTGAAGGCTCTAAAATACTCCATTTGAGGGCAGGCAGGATAATTTTACTAAAATGCAACCTGTATTTATTTTGTATGTGTAGCCAGCCACTAACATCTTTAAGGTAAAAGCAGCTCTTTCAGTTTCCAGGGAAGCTGAAGGTCACTAAAGACGAGGGTCAGGGTGTGAGGGCCTTTGTGGGACCAAGGGGGCAGTGGTATGCAGTAATTGTAACAGGTGCTCTGGTGTCTTGTCAAGATCCTCACTTCAGGACCAAGAAACTCACCACCTCCATTGCCAGGAGGGTTGGCCCCTGGTGGCTACCTTAACCAGGGCTATGTGACCTTCCTGGAGGTAGCCTGAGTCCAAAGATGGGTTGCTTCCAGTCAAGACAGCTCTGAAGGGCCACCCAATTCCAGAGCTCTGAGTGGGTTTGGTTGAAACCTGTACAGTGAAAGCATCACAGCCATTTCCCAATCTGCCCAACCCCCCTCACTTACTTCCTCTATTTTGTTCCCAAAACCTCTCCCCCTAAACTTCCCATATGGAGCTCTTCATTTCAGACTCAGCTTCCTTGACACGGGGAAAGGGGCTGCCAGGCATGCTAAGTGTGCGAAGACCTCATTCTTAGCTCTGCCAGTACCTGCAGGAGGGACAAGGTTTCATAAGAGATGTTGCATCTCTGGGCTTAGTGGGTGCTGGACCACAGAGAGACTACAAAAGCCTTCTTGAAGTCTGTGTCTCTGCCTTCTGCATCATCTCCCTCTGGCCCATAGATTAAATGCTGTCTGCATTAGCCAACCAAGAAGTCACCAGGCATTTGTTGTGTCTAGGGCAAGCCCCTGGTGTCCTCTCCTGGGTTTGTGCCTGCTATCTTATGTACCTTGGAGCACAATCTTTCTGGAGTCCACTGTCCTCATGTTTCCCTTGGCACCTAAATAAATTCCCAGGGTGATTGCCAGCATTCAAATAAACAACCCTGACCTCAGCCTGAACTGAAGGGGGGGAGTGGGGAGTCACCTCGGATAACCTTTTCTCCCCATTTATGGAACACAGACTTTAGCACATGGCCCAGTAGGACTATGATTTAAGTTATTTATATTCACTACCCACATGTCTTGAATGAGAAACTCATAAGCAGCCAAGAAGGACATGTCAGGGACAGTGATTTATGTTATGGCACTGAGAGATCTCATAAGTGGGAGGTGACTTATATGACATGGGCACCAACCAATCCACTGGATGCCAGCCAGTCAGAACAGGTACCTGTAAGCCAGCTGTGCTGGATTGTACCAGCGAGGCTCTAACCTGCTGAGCCCTACATCACTGACTCTCCATAAAACATGAGGTGTAAGTGCTGTTTTAGTTGGGTTCCTCCAAAAAAGCACGATCTGAAAGAAGGACGTGGGTGTGGGTAGCCTGCCTGGGAGATGATCCCAGGAAGCAGGAGTGAGGGGTAGGGAGAACAAAACAGGGAAGGGGGGATCCCTGGGTGGCACAGCGGTTTGGCGCCTGCCTTTGGCCCAGGGCGTGATCCTGGAGACCCGGGATCGAATCCCACATCGGGCTCCCGGTGCATGGAGCCTGCTTCTCTCTCTGCCTCTCTCTCTCTCTCTCCCTCTCTCTGTGACTATCATAAATAAAAAAAAAAAAAAGAAAGAAAGAAAAGAAAGGAAAAAAAAAAAAACACGGAAGGGCAAAAAGCCCACACAAGTGTGTTACCGCTGTGGGCATCTGAGGCTCAGTCCCACTGGGACCTTCTGAAGAACCATGGACAAAGCACATCAGAAGTGTTCTACCAGAGGATGGAGGCTGTGGCATTTAACTGTTGATTCCATCCCCCCTTAGATGAACATTGCTCCCTCCCAGGGCATTAGCTCCCTTGCACTTTCCAGTTACCTGAATTTTCCCAAGGGAACTTCCATTGTCTTCAAGAAAGCAGAGTAGTTTCCACGTAAGCTTTATAAAGAATGCTGACAAAGCATGAAAACTGACTGTCAAAGGCGTGCTAAAATCAGGCGAGTTGAGAAGGTGTGACATAGGACATCACAAACATCTGCTAAAAGTGCTTAATAAAGGTACAGTGCATAATAAAGGTACACCAAGATGCACTTTTTTTAAATAATAAATTTATTTTTTATTGGTGTTCAACTTGCCAACATATAGAATAACACCCAGTGCTCATCCCATCAAGTGCCCCCCTCAGTGCCTGCCACCCAGTCACCCCCACCCCTGGCCCTCCTCCCCTTCCATCACCCCTAGTTCGTTTCCCAGAGTTAGGAGTCTCTCATGTTCTGTCTCCCTTTCTGATATTTCCCACTCATTTCTTCTCCCTTCCCTTCTATTCCCTTTCACTATTATTTATATTCCCCAAATGAATGAGAACATATAATGTTTGTCCTTCTCCGATTGACTTACTTCACTCAGCATAATACCCTCCAGTTCCATCCACGTCGAAGCAAATGGTGGGTATTTGTCGTTTCTAATGGCTGAGGAATATTCCATCGGATACATAGACCACAGCTTCTTTATCCATTCATCTTTCGGTGGACACCGAGGCTCCTTCCACAGTTTGGCTATTGTGGACATTGCTGCTAGAAACATCGGGGTGCAGGTGTCCCGGCGTTTCACTGCACCTGTATCTTTGGGGTAAATCCCCAGCAGTGCAATTGCTGGGTCGTAGGGCAGGTCTATTTGCAACTCTTTGAGGAGCCTCCACACAGTTTCCCGAGTGGCGGCACCAGTCACGTCCCCAGCAGCAGCGCAGGAGACCGCCAGGGGCCGCGGCGTCCGTGGGCAGAGGAAGGGCGCCGGCTCCGTGCTCCGAGCGGCGCGGCTACACCAAGGGCATCGTGAAGGACATCATCCAGCACCCGGGCCGCGGGGCACCCCTCGCCGAGGTCGTCTTCTGGGATCCGGACCGGTTGAAGGAGCGGACGGAGCTGCTCAGCGCCGCCGAGGGCGGACACACCGGCCAGTTCGTGCGCTGCGGCAAGAAAGCCCAGCGCCGCAGGGCATGTGCTCCCGGTGGGCACTGTGCCCGGGGCCCGTCGTGTGCTGTCTGGAGAGCCTGGTGGCAGGGGCAAGCTCGCCCGAGCCTCCGGGAACTACGCGACCGTCATCTCCCACAACCCGGAGACCAAGAAGACCCGAGTGAAGCTGCCGTCGGGTTCAAAGAAGGTCATTTCTCCGCCGCCAGAGCCTGGTGGCCGTGGTCGCTGGACGGGGCCGCGCCGACAAGCCCCTTCTGAAGGCTGCCGCGCCTACCGCAAGTACAAGGCAAAGAGGAATTGCTGGCCACGTGTGCGGGGTGTGGCCATGAACCCCGTGGAGCATCCCTCCCGAGGTGGCAACCACCAGCACACGGGCAAACCCTCTACTACCCGCAGAGATGCCCCTGCCGGCCGCAAGGTGGGTCTCACTGCTGCCCGCCGGACTGGGCGTCTCCGGGGAACCAAGACGTGCAGGAGAAGGAGAACTAGGCTTGAGGGACTTAATAAAGTGTGTCCTTTTGCCAAAAAAAAAAAAGAAAGAAAGAAGAAAAGAAAGAAGAAAGAAGAAAAGAAAGAAAGAAAGAAAGAAAGAAAGAAAGAAAGAAAGAAGAAAGAAAGAAAGAAGAAAGAAAGAAAGAAAGAAAGAAAGAAAGAAAGAAAGAAAGAGAAAGAAGAAAGAAAGAAAAGAAAGAAAGAAAGAAAAAAGAAAGAAAGAAAGAAAGAAAGAAAGAAAAAGAAAGAAGAAAGAAAGAAAAGAAAGAAAGAAAGAAAGAAAGAAAGAAAGAAAGAAAGAAAGAAAGAAAGAAAGAAAGAAAGAAAGAAAGAAATCTGGAAGTGGTGTGGGAGAGGACATATGCTTCTTGTCTATCCAGCAGTCCTTCCAATGGGGAATCACCTTTCTCTTCTCATTGTAGTTGTGTTTGCTCTATGTAGTATGCAGAATAAAGGTCCCCCAAAGATATCCATATCACAATCCATGGGACCTATAAATATGTACATTGGAGGCAAAAGGGAATTAAGGTTGTGGAAGGAATGAAGATCACTGGTCAGCTGACTTTAATGTGGAAGATTATCCAGTGGGATTATAATCCTCTGGATTATCCAGTGGACCCAATGTAATCACCATGTCCTTTTAAGTGGAAGAAGGGAGACAGAACTTGAACTACAAAGATGACAGCATGACATGGATGTTACTGGCTTCAAAAGTGGAAAAATTGGGCACAAGCCGTGACATGCAAGAGTATTCTATAAGGTGGAGAAGGCAAGGAAATGGATTGTCCTCTAGAGCCTCTAAAAGGAAGGCTGGCCAACACCCTGATTTTAGCCCAGCATTTCCTATTTTAGACTTCTGACCTCTAGAACTGTAAGATAATAAACTTGTTATTTTAAGCCACTAAGTTTGTGGTAAATTATCATAGCAGTGATGAGAAACCAATACACTCCATCTGATTTGAGACTGACTGGGCCAATTTGTCACCCCAGGGATGGGATCATGACCTAGTCATTCATGTCCCAGGCCACAGTGATTCATGCAAGAACAAGCACATGATCTAGGCAGGATCTAGCCTCTCCCAGGGCTAATGGGAAAGATGCATCCTTAACTGGGATATGCTGTGGCCTCCATTGTCCTTCCACTGACCCTTGCGATTATAGGCCTCCCACCAAGACTGCAGCAAAGGGAGTGAAAGCAACGAGGATGTCTGCCTGTGGGAAGCTTTCAAGAGCTGAGCCTGGAAGTGATGGATTTCACATCTGCCAAACTTCCTTTAATCAGACCAAAATCCCAGGGTTCCACCCCACATCAGGAGACACTGGGAAATGTGGTTAGGAAGCCCCAGGAGGTAGAGGAAAAGAATTTCAGGAATAGCTAGGCATTTCTGACTCATTAGCTTGAAATCCTTCCCTTTCTAACCCAACTGGAATTTATATTCATCCCCATAGATTCATCATGAACATAATCACTTATTTGAATATGTCTGCTCAAATTCTACTTTTCCAGAAAGAGCAACAGTGACCACCTTTCCTCTAGCTCCTCTTGGGTACCAGTATTTTTGTTTTCACAATGTTTATCAAGGAATAGAGAAAGGGCAGCTGCTGAGGTTAAGAGAGTGCTATCAGAAAACCCGAGGGATTTTTTCCACCCACACATGCATTTCCCCACAGATAGCATATCTGTCCCCAAAGAAACCTGGCTCTGACTCAATGAGGTTCAGCACCAGGGTGAGCCACAGCTCTTAATGGGGATGTGTGGGGTGGAAGAGGACTGAGGACCACGCTGTACATTTATCACCCAGGCAAGCAAATCTGGTCAGAACTTTTACTTGTATGAATTTATTATCAGATAATTGTGTATCATGCCACACAAGTCAGATCATGACCCCTAGAATATAGCCACACTTAATAAAGCCCTCTATAACTGCAACTACGTGTCAGATTATACTTGTTACTTTCTTTCTTCCTTCCTTCATTTCTTTTTCTTTCTTTCTTATTTTTAAAAGATTTTATTTATTTATTTATTTATTTATTTATTTATTTATTTGAGAGTGACTGTGAGTGGGGGAGGTATGGGGGAGGAACAGGGAGGAAGGGAGAAGGATAAGCAGACTGTACACTGAGTGCAGAACCCAACTTGGGGACTTGATCCCAGGACCCTGTGATCATAACCCGAGATCAAAACCGAGAGTCAGATGCATAGTCAACTGAGCCACCCAGAGGCCCCTATTTTGTGTGTGTGTGTGTGTGTGTGTGTGTGTGTGTGTGTATGTGGACTTATTGCAGGCCTGGTGAAGTATGTGGACCTCTTTCTTAGAATAATGTTTTGAAATTCATAAAACAAAATATTTAAGGATACAAAGGAAACCAATTATATTGAAATGCGCCTACCAAAACATTTAAAAATAAACAAATATTTGTTATATATGCCTCTTTTTTTAAGATTTATTTATTCATTTTAGGTGGGTGGGGGGCAAAGGGAGAAGGAGAGAGAATGTACAGTTGAGTGGTATTAAGTATATACATATCACTGTGCAACCATCACCACTATAATCTCCACAGCATTTTTCATCTTGCAGAATTGAAACTCTGTGCCTATTATACAATAAATCCTCTTTACCCCTTCCCTCATCTCCTGGCAACTACTGTTCTACTTCCTTTCTCTATGAGTTTGACTACTCATAGAGTAGTGTACCTCTGGCAGGAACACCTTCTCTGGTCTGTGCCTGGTAAACCTCACCCCTTGCACATGTGTAGGTGTCCTACCCCTACCTCTGGGCCCCGACTGGTTCAGAAGTTCATGCCACCCACACTTCAAGGGGCCAACACCTGCAACTTTCTGCCTGAGAGCTTTTTGAAGTTTCTGGTAGCTGCTCTGCATACATACACGACACACCAGAAGTATCAGGAAATTAATGCCCCCAGAAAAAAGCTCTTAGCTGATGATGAGAGGAGTTGGTCATCCTCCTGTCCTATTGATCCTCAAATATGACAGTTCTGAGGCATAGTCTACACTGTTTCCCTGCTCCTCTTTCCCCTGAAAGGATTGAACACTGTTTGCCTACAACGGGTCACTCACTTGGTGATTCATTTTTATTGTTTTCTTACCTTCCCCTGCCTCACTTTCTTGTTCCTCTGCTAATATTTCCTGGGATTATCACCTAAAACAGCTACCTGCCCTCAAATCTTTGTTTTGGGGCAAGTTTCCCAGGAAGTCTGAAGTGAGACACTGCTCCTTCAAAACACCATTCAAACTCCTCCTTCCTCAGAAAGACTTCTCCACTCTCCCTCACAGTTGGCTGCTCCCTCCTCTGCCCATAGTCTGGGGCACACTCCTTGAAGTTCGTATGGCTCATATTGCCAGGCTGTGGTCAGTTTACACATCGGGTGTATAGGGTTTCTATTGCCGCTGTAATGAATGACCACACAGAGGCTTAAAGCAACACCCATTTCTTATCTCACAGTTCTGTAGGTCAGAAGTCCAGGCATAGCATGGCTCAGCTGGATCCCTTGCTTCAAGTCTCACAAAGCTGCAATCAAGGCACTGGCAGGTCTTTATTCCCTTCTGGAGAGCCCGGGGATAGATTGACGTCTAAGCCCAATCAGGTTGTTGGCCAAGTTGTTTCTCATGGTGGCAGGACTGGGGTCCCAGTTTCCTTTCTGGTCGTCACCCAAGAGCCAGTCTTTGCTCCTTTGAGAGACTTCTTGGGTTACTTAGGCTTTCCAACTACCCCACCTCATCCCCCCCAGTGCAGTAAAGTAGGTCAGATCTTCCTTATAGCTTCAACCTCTCCTACTTCTTCTGCTATGTCTCTCTGATTCCAGCGAGAGAAAGTTCCCTGCTTATAAGGCTTTACGTGATTAGGTTAGGCTCAGATGATCCAAGACAATCCTGTTTGAAGATCCTTACCCTTAATTCCATCCACAGTCTCTTTCGTCTTGAAATGTAACATATTTACAAATTGCAGGGATTTGGAAGTGGACATCTTTGGGGGCCGTTGGGCTTACCACATCGTCTTCCCCCACTCTGTCAGTTACCTATTTCTTCTTAAAGAAAATTCAGTGGCTTAAACCAACAAGTATTTTGCATCCTTATGATTCCATAGCTGGGACTGGGCTCGGCTCAACATTTCTTCTGCTGCGGTGCCAGTGAGACAAAGCCTCAGAGTCCCACAACAGGAAGCCATGCTGAAAAGTCTTCCTCTCCTCCCTCCCTGCCTCACCTTCCCTACTTCCTCCTTTGGGCTTTCTGTGATCTCCTCTCAAAGAAAAGGCTTAAACTTGTGTCTTTATCTTAGGGCTTAGACCTAATGCTTTCCTTATTGTTCCTGTTACTTGCTGGGGTTGTCTTCTCACCATGTTTCTCCCTGCTCTCAATCTATCTGGAAGTATGTCACCTTTGCAAAATGTTTTCTGTTCTCATCCAAAACACAATCAGATCCCATTCCTGCCTTACCTGATGGCCCAGACCCCAGGCCTTCTTATGATCAAAAGTCAGTCTTTCTAACTACATCTGTCCTGCTTCAGCCGTGTGTGTCCTCACGGTTTGAGAAAAATAGTCCAATCACCTAAATAAACTTCATGCTAGGCTATAGACTTTCATTTCCTACTTTTTTCTATTACATTCTGTAACTTCCTTTCCCACCCCCACCCCCAAACTCCTGGCCTGAGCCTGAAAGGACTGGCTGGTAATTTCTGTTGCTTGATGAAGAAAGCCCTGTTTCCAGCCAGAATTTCCTCTTCTGTTACGTAAGGATCCAGCAGCCATTTCTTCCTGATGCTGTACAAGCAGTTTACATCAAGCTGTGTCTACATACAGCGAAAGAACAATTGCAGAAAGCTTAACCACTGAGCCACCCAGGTGCCCCTACAAGTTTGGGTTTTGTTTTGCTATTTGGCTTCCACGTAGAAGTGAGGACATTCTGTGTTTAGACTATACCTGTGCAGAGGGACTCTGATCCTAAGCTTTCTGCAATTGTAGATCTTACCATAGAAATGGTAACTATGTTGGGACTGTTGTGCCCAAGATTGCGAATCTGAGAAACCACCAAGGAGCCGACACCGATGCAAGTGCATGAGGGTTTATTAGCAAGCTCAAGCTTGGGTCCAAGTATACCCCACACAGCGGTGCAGGGACTTGGACCCCCGAGGTGGGTTACAGCTGGGTTTTTTATAGGCTGGTCTAGGGGATTTTCAGAAGGGGTGGAGGAATTTCTCAAGTTCTGTTTACATTCTGATATGGGGCTTAAGGGCATTGAGCTCTGTTCTCATTCTAATATGGGACTTTCTACCACGGGCGTAGGCTCTGTTGTCTTTCTGATATGGGATTCCTTGCGAGGACATTGAGGACATTCTGCAGTTTTTCCTATAAAGTTCAGCTCTTATTCACAGGGGCCTAAGATGGCTGTACTTGTGCTAATGCTACACCTGAGGTGGAATGGCCTTGATTTTTCTCGGCCTCCACAGGGACACCTGGTTAAGCATCTGCCTTTGGCTCAGGTCATGATCCTGGGATACTGGGATCAAGTCTCAGATTAGAAAAAGAGATCAGATTTGTGGTCCCTAGAGGCTGGGACTGGAGAGTGAGAAAATTGGAAGCAGGTGGCCAAACCGTACACATTTCCAGTTATAAGATAAGTCAGTACTGAGGATGTAATGTACAACATGATGACTGTATTTACCACTGCTGTAGGATACATAGGAAAGCTGATAAGAGACTAAATCTGTAAAAATTCTCATCAAGAGCAAAAAAAAAAATTTATAACTATATGAAATGAGTGGGTGTTGGCAAAACTTTCTTGGTAATTATTTCACAATATATGTAAATCAAGTTATTATGTTGTACACCTTAAAGTTGCACAGTGTTATATGTTAATTATATCTCAATAAAACACAAAAGTTAGGATTAAAGAGCCATGATTTAAAACCTTAAGGGGGGGATAAGTGAAATAGGTGATGGGGATTAAGTAGTGCACTTGTCATAATGAGAACTGGGTGTGATGTATGGAAGTGCTGAATCACTATATTGTACAAGTGAGACCAATATAAAACTATATGTTGACTAGATTGGAATTAAAATTTAAAAAATAAATAAATAGGGGCACCTGAGTGGCTCAGTCAGTTGAGCAGCCAACTCCAGATTTCGGCTTGGGGCATGATCTCAGGGTCAGGGGATCAAGCCCCACATCAGGCTCTGCACTCACCAGGGAGTCTGCTTGAGATTCTTTCTCTCTGCCCCCTAAAATAAATAAATAAATCTTTTTAATAAATAAACAAATAAATAAAATCCTTAAAATAGTAATAATAATAAATCACTGAGGAGAGAATTATGGTTGGTTAATTTTTTTCTTTTTATTTTCTTTTATTTCTTGAAATTTTACAATGGTCATGTTTTACCTTTATGATCAGAGGAACAATAAGGGGATTTCTTTAAAAGATTAATTGTCCAATCAGCCTGTTTAATACCTAATATGGAATAAAAATCCTATCTTAGATTAATCAGCCTCTTCCCTTTCCAAAGTGGTTAACCTGAGGCCATCTGGTTATTTAGTGGCTGACTAGGGCGTCTAATTCCTGGGATGACCCAATACATTGGTCATTCTTAACGTGGAAACCCCAGAAACTAACTCTGAGAGGAAGACTCAGAGTAATAGTTATGTGGGAGGTGATCCCAGGAAGCCCAGGGGGAGGACAGGAGGGAGGAAATGGGAAACCGCCAATCAAGTGAATTACCGAGGGACTACCATTGGGAGAGACAGAGTTATGTCTGCTGGGGAGTAAATGGATGGACTTTTTTTTTTTTAAGATTTTATTTATTTATTTTTAATATTTTAAAAATTTTATTTATTTATTCATGAGAGACACAGAGAGAGAGAGGTAGAGACACAGGCAGAGGGAGAAGCAGGCCCCATACAGGGAGCTCGACGTGGGAGTCGATCACGAGACTCCAGGATCACGCCATGAGCCAAAGGCAGGCACTTAACCACCGAGCCACTCAGGCGTCCCTTAAGATTTTATTTTATTATTTTATTTTGTTTTATTTTATTTTTTAAGATTTTATTTTAAACTAATCTCTACACCCGTTATGGGGCTCAAACTTACAACCCTGGATGGTTTTCTGCATGGATTTTGTTTTGTTTTTTTAAGTTTTCATTTATCTTTTTGAGGGAGAGTGAAAGCGAGATCACAGATTGAGAGGGAGAACCAGATACCTTGCTGAGCGGAAAGCCTGATGCAGGGCTCAATCCCAGGACTCTGAGATCATGACCTGAGCCAAAGGCAGAGGCTCAACCGACTGAGCCATCCAGGTGCACTTCTGCATGGATTTTGATTTTCAAATTGTCCTTCAAGGTCCAAAAGAACTTGTTATACAGGAAGAAGGGGAGGAAGTTTGTGAAACTTCTTTCAAATATTAAATACTCTATAAAGTATTGTATAATTCTGTCTTTAAGTATACCAAAATAGTGTATAAAATAATAATCATAACTAGTATACCTACTATTATAACTAGTATATCTACTATTATAAGAACTCTTTTTCTTACTTCATTTCCCATAAAACCAATTAGCCAAAATACAACTTACTCCCAAATCAAAACAACTTTTTTGAGTATTGACTGATTAAAAAAAAAATTTTTTTTAAATATTCAGTAGAAATTCTTTATTTGAGCCTGTGGGAAAAGACATTTGATTGATCTAGATCGTTGCCTTGCTCCGAGGAAAATGTTGTCACTCATCCAGAAAGTGTGTGTCTCTTCTCTGGGGACCAGGGCTCCACCAGGGCAGAGGACTGAAGCACCACAAAGGGGTTGCCTTAAGGCAGCAGCAGAGTATAAAGTAGTCACACGTGAGGACACCCAGGATGACAAAACAACTTGCTATCTATCTACGTAAATGTGTCGGAGATAGGAATGTACAGTGGAATCTTTTCTCAAGCAAAAAAATAAATAAATGTCAACATAGCACAATCACATCGTTATCTGTCTTATACATGGAAAAGCAAATGTCACATTTCTCTGACATAAAAACATGAAACTGGCCTACAGTTTTCTGAGTAGTTTTGCAACACTGCCAGGTGTTTGCTCTTCTTCCAGGATATTAAACTGGCCCCCAACCATTACTGACCTTTAAACTGAAAGCATAATGTGGACTGTTTGTTAGAAATTGGTGATAGTGAAAATACAACATCGAAGTGGTGACATTTCTGTTTTACAATTTTAGGGGAGTGATTTCCCTTTCATATAGCTCTGGTATTTCATAATCAATTTAATGGCAAGTTAAAATTATTTGGAATGAAAAAGTCATAAATTTGTATTTTAATTTTTTTAAAAGATTTTTATTTATTTATTTGGCAGAGAGAGAGTGTGCACACATAAGCAGGGGGAGGGGCAGAGGGAGAGGGAGAAGCAGGCTTCCTGAGAAGTAGGGAGCCCAATGTGGGGCTCAATCCCAGGACCCTGGGATAATGACCTGAGCCCAAGGCAGGCACTTAACAGACTGAGCCACCCAGGTGCCGCCAAATTTGGATTTTAATCAGATCATATTCTCTGATTTTTTGGGGGTGGTAAAACAAATGCCAAGAATGCCAAGAGTCTATAATGTATTTTAGTTTTTTTTTGTTTGTTTGTTTTTGTTTTTAGCAATCTCTACACCCAACATGGGGCTTGAACTCACAACCCCAAGATCAAGAGTTGTATGCCCTTCCAACTGAGCCTGCTCGATGCCCTAAGAATGCCAAGAGTTCTATGATAGAAACTGAATCTATTTCTCACCCCAAGTCTGAAATTCTCAGTCTCCTCCCCAAGAGGTAACCATTTCTTGTTTTAGAATATGGTCTCTAAAATATCCCATGAGCACATAAGTATGCTATAGCTTTAAAAATTTTAAACAAACACAAACTTTCTAACACCTGTGGTTTCAGAGTATCTTTTTTTCCAAATACTCTCTTTTTTCCTTCTTTTTAAAAATATCCATTCTTTCTTATGAAAAAAAAATCTTGGAGCTCATTTTCTAAATGACTTGCATTTCAATACACTCTCTTGAAAATGACAAGGAAACATGAGAAACCAAGACTGGTTTTAGATGTTTTCTTATGAATAAATAAGTTAGCAAGTGTTTGTTCATGAAAGCACCTACATGTGCTCTGGCCTTCATGAGCTGTATGTGTAGAAAACTCAAGGAACAGAAGATGTGAGGAATCAACAAAAGGCATATTTTGTAATGACTGCTATGAACATTGGTAGCGTTAACATGTGCCTCTTAGTAATAATATTCTGTTGGGACTTCAATGTCACTATTGGGGATTATGAGGCATAACAAAGTAAATAGTGCTCTTTAACAGGGAAATGCAAATTAAAATAACAAGGAACTATGATTTCAGAGCCATTAGGTTGGCAAAGTTTTCTAGTCCAATCATCTGTGGTAAGAGTGGGGAATTCAGGGGCATCTGGGTGGCTCAGTGGTTGAGCATCTGCCTTTGGCTCAGGCTATGATCCCAGGGTTATGGGATCAAGTCCCGCATCAGGCTCCCTGCAGGGAGCCTGCTTCTCCCTCTGCCTGTGTCTCTGCCTCTCTCTCTGTCTCTCTCTCTCTCTCTGTCATGAATAAATAAATAAAATCTTTAAAAAAAAAAAAAAGAGTGGAGAATCAGAAATGGGGGCTTTCATCTCTGGCCTATGGAAGTGAAAATTGGAATAATTATAATAGGGGGCAATTTTGCAATACTTTAGTAATGTTAATGTGTACATCACCTCAACTCAACAAACACACTTTTATGTATATACCCAAGCGAGTTTTCCACCAATGTGGGTCAGCCATCTCTAAGTAAGCCTGTTCATTGATTGCAGTATTGCTTATAATTGTAAAGTGATGGGATACTATAGAGCAGTTAAGAAATGAATGTATGAATTGGAGCTACATTTTTTTCAGCATGGGTAAAGTATCAAAAATATAATGGCGAATGAAAAAATCAAGCTGCAAAAGCACATGTAAAAATCTAACACCATTTAAGTACATTTGTGAGCCATACAATCAATACTTTGTTTTGTTTTGGATACATATGCTCCACTGTCAGATCCATCCTCCAGCCTTCTCCACCATGCTCTGGCGATGGGACACTTTGAGAACTTCATTAGGGGGGCACTTGGGTAGTTCAGTCGGGTAAGTAATCGAATAAAATATTAAGTTCCTTTGGCTCAGGACATGATCCCTAGGTCCTGGGATTGAGTCCCACATCGGGCTGCCTGCTCAGCGTGGAGTCTGCCTCTGTCTTTCCCTCTGCCCCTCCCTTTGCTTGTTCTCTCTCTCACTCTCAAATAAATAAAATCTTGAAAAACAAACAAACAAAAAAAACAGTTCTTTAGGGAGCTCTCTTCCTGTTGCTTTAGTTGGGTTCATCCAATTGGAGGCACCAATAGGAGTCTGAGGGGAGGAGGAGAAGAAGGCTGGGGATTAACTCTGTCCACCGACTGCCTGCTGCCTCCTTAGCAGGCTGCATTTGTTCACTGAACACCAGAGCTGCCATCAGGTAGCCAGCTCCTGGGACGGCAGGTCTATCTCGGTACTTCTAACAAGTCCCTCCAAGTCTTAACATGATGATGACTCCCTTCAGTTGCTACCCCCAAGGTACTTCACCATCCCATGTGAGTTTTCTCATCACAGTCTACACATTTGCCAGTAGAATCTTTATTAGACTACCTCAGTTAGCTTATTGCATGTGCCTGCCACGGTCCTGAATGAGGCACGTATTTATGTGGAAAGATTTAAAACTATGCCTGCTAATGTTATACACTCAGTTCAGGAGACAGGTCATCTCTGCAAAGGGAAGTAAAATTAAGGATGGAGGAGTAGAGGAGGGGAGAACTTTAGCTCTACAAAGTTTTTTTTTTTTTTAATAAAATTTTAAAAATCACAGCAAAAGCTATTATGTGTAAGTACTTTATATCAGTGAAATCTGGGTGATTAATACATGAGTGTTCTATGACATTTTGACCTAAGTATTTCTAAAGATGTTTGCTTTTTTCTTTTTTTAAAGATTTTATTTATTCATGAGACACAGAGAGAGGCAGAAATACAAGCAGAGGGAGAAGCAGGGTCCATGCAGGGAGCCTGAAGCAGGACTTGATTCCGGGTTCCCCGGGATCATGCCGTGGGCCGAAGGCGGCGCTAAACCGCTGAGCCACCCGCCCTGCCCCAAGATATTTTCTTTTAATAACAAGCTTTAGAAAATGAGATGCTGCTTCAAAGAGATCTACACAAGAGTGTTAACATGGGCCCAAGGCATGCTGAACCTGATGGGACATTCTTCTCCCTCACCCTGGAATCTCTCTTCACCAGTTTTTCTTCCAAAGACTCAAGAAAAATTCTGCACAATTGGATGAGAACATTCCATCCTCTTTGCTTGAAGGTTATGAGACAGTGCAGAAGTGCAATTAAAATGAACACACATGACGAAAACAAGATAAAATCAGCCCCCGTTCAACTCTGGAAGGCATCATGGTGGGTGACAGCCAGTGTGTTAACAGGACATCATTTAGGGATGCCTGGCTGGCTCAGTGCGTAGAGCATGTAACTCTTGATCTGAGGGTTGTGAGTTCCAGCCCCAGGTTGAGTGTAGAGATTACTTAAAAATAAAGTCTTGGGGATCCCTGGGTGGCTCAGCAGTTTAGTGCCTGCCTTTGGCCCAGGGCGTGATCCTGGAGTCCCGGGATCGAGTCCCACATCGGGCTCTCTGCATGGAGCCTGCTTCTCCTTCTGCCTGTGTCTCTGCCTCTCTCTCTGTGTGTGTCTCAAATAAATAAATAAATAAATAAATAAATAAATAAATAAATAAAATATTTAAAAATACATAAAAATTAAAAAAATAAAGTCTTAAGGGGCACCTGGGTGGCTCAGTCAGTTGAGCATCTGCCTTTTAATTTCAGCTCAGGTCACGGTCTCAGGGCTGTGAGATGGAGCCCTGAGAGATGTGGAATGTGAGATGGAGAAGCAGACTCCTGCTCTCTATCTCTCTGCCCTTCCCTATCCCTTGTGTGTACTCTCTCTCGCTCTCTAAAAATAAATAAATAAAATCTTTTAAAAAAATAAAATAAAATCTTTAAAAAAAGACAGATCATTTGTATCGTCTGATCTCTACAAAGTAGTCCTAACCACAGCCTGAACTCATGTTGCTAAGGAAGTTGCTTGTATAGCCAAAATAGACACAAGACAATATCGAAAGTTACACAATTGGTCAACTTCCCTGAGAAAAACATTTATAACTCTCAAAAATTTAGAGCTCAGAGTCAAAGGCTGTGTTGCCTTGCCTTTAAGTACGCGTGGTTGCAGTTTTAAGGTTTTTAAATATTTGTATTGCTTTCCATGGTATTTACGCAAGTTAATTTATTGCTGTGAAAAAGTAAACAACACGAAGTGTAGAGTTGACAGGACAAGTCCTCTTGTCTGTTCCAGTCCCACCCAAGCCTCTCCCTTCCTCAGAAATAAACACTGCAAAAAAAGAAAGAAAGAAAGAAAGAAAGAAAGAAAGAAAGAAAGAAAGAGAAAGAAAGAAAAAAAGAAAGAAAGAAAGAGAAAGAAAGAAAGAAAGAAAGAAAGAAAGAAAGAAAGAAAGAAAAAAGAAAGAAAGAAAGAAAGAAAGAAAGAAAGAAAGAAAGAAAGAAAGAAAGAAAGAAAGAAAGAAAGACTGCTATTAATGTGGTGTGTTTTTTCCTGGGCCATTTTCCATGTGTGTATATTATCTCTAATATTAAAGCTTTGGTATCATTCTTGGTCTTTTACAACTTGTTTTTCTCATCTAATATATAAGAGCTAGTGGCACTGGTTGATACATGAGATGAATGTAATTCAAATGCTTTACTTAATTCCCATTAAAAACAAAAAAACAAACAAACAAAAACCTCTAAGAGGCATACACCATCATTTCCCCCATTTTACAAAAGGGGAAGTGGAAACATAGAAAACCTCCCTGAGGGCAGCCCTGGTGGCTCAGCGGGTTTGGCACCGCCTTCGGTCCAGGGCGTGATCCCGGAGACCCTGGATCGGGTCCCCACGTCGGGTCCCCACGTCGGGCTCCCTGCATGGAGTCTGCTTCTCCCTCTGCCTGTGTCTCTGCATCTCTCTCTCTCTCTGTGTCTCTATGAACAAATAAATAAAATGTTTAAAAAAAGAAAAAAGAAAAAAGAAAACCCACCTGAGCCCAGACAGCCAGGCAATGTGAGCACCACGATTTGAGTCCAGGCAGGCAGTGTTAAAGCCCTCATTGGGTACCTCTGTGCTATACTGCCTTTATCTTTATAAGATCTTGTTATGTCACTCCACCTAGGTCTTCCTAAGTCTTTTTAGATACTGCATGGTTTCCAATGGAATGGATTAACCATAGTTTATGTAACCATTCTCTGATGCCAAAGATTTGTGTTCTTTCCAGTATTTTGTGACTCTTGCCTCTTCTTGTACATACATGGGTAACTAGTTCTTCAGGCTAAAATCGGAATGCAGAGTACGTCTACTTTATGTTTTGACATATGCCACTAAATTGTCTTCAGAAAGTGCTCTGCCAATTTTATTTTATTATTTATCTACTTACTTACTTATTTTTATTGTGACAAGTATACTCTAATTCCCAGTACTTATTTCATCCATCCCCCAGTCCACTTTCCGTTTGGTAAACATCAGTTTGTTCTCTATAGTTAAGAATCTATTTATTGGTTTGTCTCTCTTTCTTTTTTCCCTTTGTTTTATTTCCTAAATTCCACAGATGAGTGAAATCATATGGTATTTATCTTTCTCTGACTTATTTTGCATAGCACTATACTCTCTAGCTTTATCCATGTTATTGCAAATGGCAAGACTTTATTCTTTTTATGGCTGGATAATATTCCTTTTTTTAAAAGATTTTATTCATTTATTCATGAGAGACACAGAAAGAGAGAGGCAGAGACACAGACAGAGGGAGAAGCAGGCTCCATGCAGGAAGCCCAATATGGGATCAATACTAGGACTCCAGGATCACTCCCTGAGCCAAAGGCAGACAGACACTTAACTGCTGAGCCACCCAGGCATCCCTGGATAATATTCTAAAGAAGATGTGAATATTATCCAATATATATATTCCCCACATCTTTTTTACTTACTCATCTATCGATGGACACTTAGACTGCTTCCATAATTTGGCTATTGTAAGTAATGCTGCTATAAACATAGGGGTGCATGTATTCTTTTGAATTAGTTTTTTTGTATTCTTTGGGTAAATACTTGGTAGTGGGACTGCTGGATCATAGGGTAGTTCTATTTTTAGCTTTTTGAGGAACCTCCATAATATTTCCACAGTAGCTGTACCACTTTGCATTTCCACCAACAGTGCACAAGGGTTCCTTTTTCTCCACATCCTTACCAACTCTTGTTGTTTCTTATGTTTTCTATTTTAGCCATTCTGACAGATATGAGGTAATATCTCATTGTAGTGGTTTTGATTTGTATTTCCCCGGTGATGAATGATGTTGAACATCTTTTCATGTGTCTGTTGGCCATGGTAACGTCCTCTTTGGAGAAATGTCTGTTCATAACATCTGTCCATTTTTTAACTGTATTATTTATTTTTTGGGTGTTGAGTTGTATAAGTTCCTTATATATTTTGGATATTAACCCTTTATCAGATCTCATTTGCAAATATCTTCTCCCATTTAGTAGATTATCTTTTAGCTTTGTTGACTATTTCCTTTGCTGTGCATAAGCTTTTTATTTTGATGTAGTCCCAATGGTTTATTTTTGTTTTGTTTCCCTTACCTCAGGAGACATATCTAGAAAAATGTTGCTATAGCCGATATCAGGACAAATTACTGCCTGTGATCTCCTATAGGATTTTTTATGGTTCCAGATCTCACACCAAAGTCTTTAATCCATTTTGAGTTTTCTTTTGTACAGTAAGAAAGTAGTATAGTTTCATTCTTTTGCATATAGCTGTTCATTTTCCCAGCACCATTTGAAGAGGAACTGCCAATTTTACAAGTACATATCCACATATATGCTCTGCCAATTTTACAAGTACTTATCCTCACAGACCCTGGGCACTATTAGCCTTTTACAGTTTTTAAGAGAATTCATACCTTCACAAAGTCTGGATATTACCAATATTAATATTAGTAGTTTCCTAAACTGTTAGGCAATAATAAAATTTCATTAGTGGTCGTAGTTTTTATTTTCTTCATTTTTAGTGACATTAAGATCTTTTTATATGTTTATTGGACATTTTAATTTTGACTTTCTATAAGTTGCTGTTATCTTTTTTTAAAGATGTTTTTATTTATTTTAGAGAGAGAGAGAGCACAGTGGGGAAGGGCAAAGGAAGAGGGAGAGAGAGAATGTTAAGCAGGTTCCACACTCAGCTTAGAGCCTGACGTGGGGCTCAATCTCAAGACCCTGAGATCAGGATCTGTGCCAAAATCAAGAATTGGACACTTAACTGACTGTGCCACCCAGGCGCCCCTGCTGTTATCTTTGTCCACCTTTTTATTAGATTGTTTTCTTTTTCTAATTGATTTGTGTGATATACATAACAATCAAAATTTTCGTCCTGCTATACGTACTGCAATTGTTTTCTCCCAGTCTATCCTTTGCCTTTTACGTTTATTTTTGCTATCTTTTGACTCAAGAAGTATTTCATATTTATAAAGACAAGTTCATCAGTCTTCTTTTAGTTTCTGAGGTCTTCCTCACTCTCGACTTTTAGTATATGTGCTGCCGAAGCGAGCACTACTTTCGACTTTTAGAAAAAAAGAAAGGAAAAAGAAAAAAAAAGACGTAATATGTGGTTATTGCACTATGGATAAGGCAAAAGTAAAAACAAAAGTTATAATCCTATCCTCCAGATACAAACCAAAAAATGTTAATGTTTTGGGTATTTCCTATTAATATTATAAATTAGGGGTATTTTAATTATACCCCTGGGTGGGTTATAATTATACCACTGGGTGGTTCAGTGGTTGAGACTGTGCCTTTGGCTCAGGCTGTGATCTTGGGGTCCTGGGATTGAGTCTCGCATTAGGCTCCCCTATAGGGAGTCTTAAATAAAATTTTTAAAAATCTTAAAAAAAAATTTAAACATTTAAAACAAAATATTTAATTATTTTTTTTAAAAAGATTTTATTTATTTATTCATGAGAGACACAGAGAGAGAAGCAGAGACATAGGCAGAGGGAGAAGCAGGCTCCATGCAGGAAGCTCAATGTGGGACTGCATCCCAGGACTCCAGGATCACGCCCTGGGCCGAAGGCAGATGCTCAACCACTGAGCCACCCAGGGATCCCAAATGTTTAGATATTTTAAATTAATACCCCATTAACATTATAAATTATTTTTTATAAAGAAAAATGGTTTTTTTTTAATAAAAATGTTCTGGTTTTACTATCTTTTAATGTTTAATGTTTTAAGATACTCAAGACTGTAGGGTAACTAATACATATCAAGGAAAACACTGAGTCCTTGCCAATCTGGGCTGGAGAAATATAAAGGGGACATTTTTAAGCCATTGGTAGAATTTACCTTTTCGATTTCAAGGTGAGAGGAAGAATCCTGAGGAACATAGGCAGCTGCATTTGTTGGAAAGATGCCTTTGCCTCCATTAGGACCCTCTACCCCCAGACCTCTCTGTTACCCTTAGTGTTGTAAGTGGGTAACCAAGGCCGCTAGACTCCACCCGCCACCCCTCCATCACAGGCTCCATCTGAGCACTTATGCCTCATATATCATCTGGAACTGTCTGAGCCCCCAATTCTCCTGAGTCTCATTTGCTGTCTTGCTTCAGGCACTAAAGAGGCTGGGCATAGTTTCCATTGTTTTCAGAGGGGACTTGCACTAACTGAGCTCCTGAGGCTGTTAGAAAAATATATGACTTTGTAGCACTAAGAGATGGGGGACATTTTCAGGGGGAAAATGTATTTTAGAAGTATCTTCTCTCTCAAGTCCAATCAGCACACAAACCTCATTACAACAAAGTAAAGAAAACATTCATTGCTCCATTACCACATGTTTTCACATTCTTGATGCCTTCCAACAAAAGCAGTATGTTTAAAAGAACAGCTTAATTTCCTTCTTCTCACCTAAAATCACACAGTACAGGACAACTTCTATGCTGGTGAATTTCACTGGCGTGTGTTAAGCACTACTATTCCAATACACGTGTTCACTTCTGTCTCTGCATGTGATCTCTCTCTGGCTATTAAGTCAGCCATGCTTTAATTCATGTATGCTGCCAATTCATTGGGAAGTCTAGGTAGAGGGGTACTGAAAATTCTATTTTCAGGGCTCAGTCCTTTGAGTGGCCAACTCTTGATTCTGGCTCAGGTCATGATCTCAGAGTCCTGGAACTGAGCCCCACGTTGGGCTCTGTGCTCAGTACAGAGTCGGCGTGGGTCTCTTGCTTCCTCTCTCTTTGCCCCTCCCCCTCCTGCTTGCATTCTTTCTCTCTAAGTAAATTTTTAAAAATTTTTAAAAAGAGAGAGAATTCTATTTTATCCAATCAGATTTTCAACCATGCTTTTTTGAGTGTCCTTCTCCCTTCCTGAATGATACCTACAGCAAAAGCTATTAGTACCTTGATCCTATGGCTCTCACCTTTCACACCAAGTGCTTTTTGATGCAAGCACTTGGAATTTCCACCTGAGCTAACTCCTAGGAGGACAGGGAATTAACATGTCTGAAGGCAGCCCTCAACCAGTGACAGATGGGAATTGGTGGATGAATATCCCAGGGGTCTTCCTCCTCAGTAGGACAACTCTGAGGTATGCTCTTCATGCTCTCCCAGAAGTCCCTGTGGGAATGAGGGCCAGTTTCCCGTTCTTTACTAACATATCCATGGCTTCCCTCCTTTCTCCGTGTTGCTTCCCTAGTCCCGTACAGGTGCTTCCTGGGATCCTCTCCCAAATAAATTGTGTGCATGTCCTTGTGTTTTGGTCTGCTTCTATTGGAAGCCTACAGCAATACTTATACAATCCATACTCAGCATTTAACTGTAGCTGGCTGGGTGGGCACCTGACTATGCCAATTGGATTCTCTTTATGGGATTTTCATATTGGAACACAGAGGCTATTGTTTAGTGTTTGTAGGAGGCTGGGGCTCTCACATGTGAATTCAGGAGCTCTGCGGGGTCATTGTGTGCACAAGTGTGCAGACGCAAAGAAAACCAGTCTGGGGAGTGGGAGTGAGGGGGGTGAGAGAGATAAGAGTGGGCAAGAGAATCAGAGAGGAGAGATGGCTTCCTGTTCCGGGCTCCCTCCCTTTCCTGTAGCCCTCCTACATCCACTCCTGGTCTGTGAATTATGTCTATAGAAGTATAAGAAATTCCCCCTCTTCTCTCAAAATAGCTTAAATAACTTGTTACAAACTATCAAACAATGGGTTAACATAGAAGTTCATCACAAAGTTAGACACACCCTCTCACAGAGCTGGAAATCTACACCTAGAACTCTCCCACTCCTCACACCCTCCACCCTTCCCAGCCTCCTTCTCTGCTATTGGGACTTCTGAGGAGTCTCTGACTTTTGACCTCCTCTTGTGTTACTGGCTTCCTGGGAGGGCTCCTTCAGGTAAGGTCTGCCACTGGTGGGCCCCCAGAGTTGGGGGGCTTTGTTGAGAGGGTACATGTGATAATTCTGGAGTGCTGCGTAATTTCATCTGAACACTTTATGCCATGGAAGACTGACTTCAGGCAGGGGCAATCATGTTTCCCTTCAGCCTCCAGGCCTTACGCTCTCTCTGGGTGAAGCATCTCCTTGTTAGACACCTACTTGGGAAGCCCTTGGTATAGACCTCTACCGTATTTTGTGCTCTCTCATAAGAGAGATCCCTTGAGGTTCTCTTTCATGCCCGCAGGCTAAGGGAAATGGGGATAAGTAAAAGTCTTCCCACCCTCTCCTTTTGAGGCATGCTACAGTATGGTCACTGCTTATATAGTATAGTCTGCCTTGTGAAGCCTCCCTGTTTCAGAATTGTCTATTCAAGAAGCACTGATCTCTAAGTTCATGAGAACTCTCAAATTCCAGGGGTCATATGTTAACTCTCCCAAGAGTCATAAACGACCACAACGATTGTCTGATACCCACCCCACCCCACCCCCCACCCAACCTGTTCCTCTTCTCATCTCAGCTAATGGCAATTCCATCATTCCAATCACTTGGACCAAAACCCTCTTGACTCTTCTCTTTTCCCATAACCCATATCCAATATGAGAGCAAATCTTGTCACTCCCACCTTCAAGATATATCCAGAATCCAGCCACTTCTAACTACCATTGCTATTATCATCTCCTGTCTAAATCACTGTAATGTCCTTCTAACACATCTTCCTTACTCCCTGTATCAGTTATCCATTATCATCATGAAGATGCATGAAGAAACAGCCATAAAACCTTAGTGGCATACAACAATGATGCATCTGGGGTTAACTAGGGATCAGCTGGGTGGCTCTTATTCATGCCTGGTGGTTAGCTGGTTGGGTTGACTGCCATTACTTTGGATTCATTCAATCAGCCGAAGCAAGTAATAGGATTAAGCTCAGAGTCAGAGTGCGTGATCTATTCCAAATTACATGGCTGAAATCAAACCAAGTGGCAGGGAAATGCATGCTACCTCTTGCTGGGAGGAGCAGCAATGTGACATGGCAAAGAATGTGGATAAGAGAAGTGAGGAACTGGGACCTCTAATGCAAGCAGCCTCCCACATCTCTGTCTTGTGACTATTCCATTGGCACATCACTTCTCTGCTTAAAACCTTCCCACAGTTATAAAACTCTTGGGAAAAAATCAGAGGAAAAGCTTCAGGCACTGGGTTTGGTAATGATTTCTTAAATATAACACCAAAAGCACAGCCAACAAAAGTAAAAATAGACAAATTGAACTCCATTAAGATTAAAGACTTCTGGGCACGAAAGGATACCATCAACAGAGTGAAAAGGCAACCTATGGAATGAGAGAAAATATTTGCAAATCATATATATCTGGCAAGAGGCTAATATTCCATAATATATAAAGAATCCCTGAAACTCAACAAGAAAACAAACAACCCAACTCAAAAACGGGCAAAGGACTTGAATAAACATTTCTCCAAAGAAAATATACAAATGGCCAACAAGAACATGAAAAAGATGTTCAACATCAGCAATCCCTGGGGAGATGCAAATCAAACCACAGTGAGATACCACCTTATAACCATTAGGATGGCTACAAAACAAAACCAAACCCCAGAAAATAGCAAGTATTGACAAGGATGTAGAGAAACTGGAACACTTATGCATTGTTAGTGGGAATGTAAAATAATGCAGTCACTGTGGAAAACAGTATAGTGATTTCTAAAACAAATTAAATAGAATTACCATGTGATCTAGCAATTCCACTTCTGGATATATAGCCAAAAAATTTTTAAAAATAACTGTACATTCATGTTCATAGCAGCACTATTCACAATAGCCAAAAGATGGAAGCAACCTAAATGTCCATCAATGGATGAAGAGATAAACCTTACTGTGGTCTACCCATACAATGGAATGATATTCTGCCTTAAAAAGAAAGGAAATTCAGATACATGCTACAATGTATAAAGATAAGTCTGGAGGATATTATGCTCAGTGAAATAAGCAGTCACAAAAAAAAAGATAAATACTATCTGATTCCACTTATATGAGGTACCTAGAGTAGCCAAAATTATAAAAACATAAAGTAGAAGGGTGGTTGCCAGGGGCTGGAGGAGCAGGGCCAGTGGGGAATGTAGAGTTTCATTTTTACAACACGAAAGAGTTCTGGGAGTTGGTTACTCAACACTGTGACTGGGCTTCACACTATTGAACGGTACATTTGAAAATGGTTACAAGGTAAATGTTGTGTTATGTATATTTTACCACAATGAAAACCAAACCCTCCTTTGACACCAAGAACCTTTTCCTTATCCTCCCTCTATCACCTGCACCATCTCCTCCAACACTGCTTTCCCACATTACCTCCTCTCGGTTCCTAAGCTGTGCCAGGCAGTCCAGAGGCAAGCATGTGCCTGGAAGGTTCCTGCCTGGAATGCTCTTGCTTAAGAGGGCTGCACGCTCACTCCTTCACCTACTTCAGGTCTTCTCAAGTGTCACCTTCTCCGTGAGTCTTACCTGCAAATGTTTATCTAAAATGTCAGCCCCTGCCTTTTCCTGCTTTAGTTGTTCCCACCAAGCTTTATCTCCATCTAACATTCCACACATTTTACTTACTGTCTTATCTTATTTTCTGTTTTCCCAGTAGACTTCCAGTTAGGCAAGAGATTCCCAGAGGGCAGGGATTGTCTGCGTTTTGTTTTGTTTTGCTTTGTTTTTCCTGTTGAATTCCAGAGTTTAAAGCATTGTATCATGCACCGGTAGGAACCTGTGTGTGTTCAACGTTCTCCAAAGAAATAGAATATATAAAATCTACATATTTGCAGGGCACCTGGGTAGCTCAGTGGTTGAGCATCTGCCTTTGACTTGGGTACTGACCCTGGGGTCCGGGAATCAAGTCCCGCATCAGGCTCCCCCTATACCTTTATCTGTGTCTATAGCTATCTTAGTCCATTGGGACTGCTGCTATAACAAACTACTTAGACTCAGGGACTTAGAAACAACAGACATTCATTTCTCACACTTCTAGAGGCTGGGAAGTCCAAAATTAAGGTGCTGGCAGATTTGGTGTCTGATGAGAACCCACTTCCTGGTTCATAGGCAGCTGTCTTCTCACTGTGTCCCAACAAGGCACAAGGGGCAAGGGAGCTTCCTAAGCTCTTTTATAAGGACACATGAAGGTTCTACCCTCATGACCTAATCACTTCCCAAAAGCCCCACCTCCTTAAAACCATCATTTTGAGGGCTAGGATTTCAGTGTATGACTTTTGGGGGGGATGCAAAGATTCAGCAAGACAGCCTCACACGTGGTCTTTCATTTGTCCTTTTTTTTTTTTTAAGATTTTATTTATTTATTTATGAGAGACACACAGAGAGAGAGAGGCAGAGACACAGGCAGAGGGAGAAGCAGGCCCCATGCAGGGAGCCCGACGTGGGACTTGATCCTGGGTCTCCAGGATCATGCCCTGGGCCAAAGGTGATGCCAAACCACCGAGCCATCTGGGCTGCCCCTCATTTGTCCTTAAATCAAGGAGTGATCTGCCAAAGTCAGGACAACTACTGGACCCAGTGTGGCTCATTCCAGTACAGGACAGTACCCAAACTTATGACACATTGGACTAGGATACTTGGCTCTTCAGCTAGCAGGGCAAATGCAACAGCTCTTGGACAGCAAGGTCCCCAAATATCCCAGATGCAAAGCACTTGGCAACTTCACACAACAGCTGACATCCCAAGTCCAGACCACTTGACACCAATTGATGCCATAGGAGGGAGGGGTGTTTCTCCATTTGATTAGAATCTATGGCATGTCCACAAAAGCTCTGGACCTGGCATACCTTCCTTGAGCTATGAAAGGAAAGGAGGTAGGACTGCCCGCCTTTCTGTTTGCTAGTTTTTCTTTTCTCTAATAAGGCTGATTCCTTAGCCCATTCTTTTTTTTTTTAATAAATTATTTATTTATTTATGATAGTCACACACACAGAGAGAGAGAGGCAGAGACACAGGCAGAGGGAGAAGCAGGCTCCATGCACCGGGAGCCCGACGTGGGACTCGATCCCGGGTCTCCAGGATCGCGCCCTGGGCCAAAGGCAGGCGCCAAACTGCTGCGCCACCCAGGGATCCCCTCCTTAGCCCATCTGTATGAGACTGTAGAATTGGTTCCTACCCTTTATATGACAGATGTCAACCCTGCAAGACCCCACCCTGGCAAGGTAGTAGCTTTGTAAACATGTACAGCTGCTTTTATCACTCAAGATCAACTAAATAGGCCCAAACACTAGAATTTTTTACATGCTGTGGACCTCGTTATATTAGGGGAAACCTATGGGCTCCTTCTCAGAATAGCATTTTTATAAGCGTAAAATGAAATGCATACATTTACAAAGGAACTCTCTTATAGTGGAAGAGCGAAATCAAAATATTAAGAAAACAAGTCTGTGATATAATAATGTATTTGCTTCCATGTTAATACATTCAACAACAAGATATGGCAATGGGTCTAATGACCACAGTAATCCAAAATAGTAACAAGAGTAATCTTTTCCTCCAGATTTTGCTCTCTCCCAGTCCTCACCTTTATGATCTCTAAAGATTTTCTCAGAAAAGAATCCCTTTACCTGGTTTCTCATGTTTGAAAAGAGTCTGTCTTCTCTAGTAACAGCAATAGTTCGTTTTCCCATTACCAGAATGCAAATAGTTTAAAATCCATTGTTAGGGCCACTAGGAAGTCATTGAATTCCAACAGCCCTATACTGGAACGACCATATGAGCAAATGCTAGCTAAGATGTTAGATGGTAGCACCTTAAGTTGTATCCTTCTCAGAGGCATTGACATTGTACTAGAGTTGTTTCTACATGTATTTAGAATGGAGATTTATTTCTAAATTTTATTCCATACATGTTCACTAGAATAGCTAAGATCACAAAGGTTGACAAAACCAATTGTTGACAAGGATGTAAAGCAATTGGAACTCTTGTACATTGCTGGTAGGAATGCAAAATGGAAGAGCTGCTTTAGAAAATAGTGGGGCAGCTTTTCATACGTTGAATGAAAACTTACCATGGTGAAACATACCTATCCTATGATTTATATTACTATTCCTAGATAACAACTCGAAAGGAAGAAAGATGTGTTCACATCAAGACCTATGTGGGAATGCTTCTAGCAGCACAATTTTAAAGAGCTAAAAACTAGAAACAAACCAAATGTCAACTAACTAATAAGTGAATAGTATGGTATATCCTTCTTATGGAGCAACACTCAGCAATAAAAAGGAATGAACTAATAAAACATAAATGAATCTCAAAAGCATTATGCTAAATGAATAAACTAAGACATAAAATAGCATACACAGTATGAATCCACTTATTAGAAATTCTAGAAGAGGCAAAACTGTATAGACAGAAAACTAATCAGTAGTTGATGAAGGGTCAGAATGTTTTGGGGTAGTGGAAATGTTCTACATCTTGATTGTGGTGGCAGTTAAACTCTTTGTCATACAGTTGAGCTACATTGCACAATGATGGGGGGTAGAATCAGAGTGGAGGTGTTAATTCTGAAAATTGATAAGAAGAGTTTATAGATCTGCAGAGATAGGGCCTCTATGTGGGATGGCTACAAGTATGTGATGGGTTTGGGCCCCTAGGTGCTACCCAGGGACCTTGGCAAGGAGCCCCCACCCAAATTAAGGGAGAAAACAATAGAGGAATTAAGTAGAATTTAATTCATTTCTTCCAACAGATCAGATGGCAAGATATCTGTTCTGAGTACACACCTGGGTGTTGTTACTATCCTTAGGGAGCGAGGAGGGAACTGTTCACCAAAAGTCTGGGATTGGACTTCTCCACTCCTGAAGCCAATACAGACTGAATCCAATTTAATTTCATTTAGGAGTGTAAAGGAAGGTGACAGTTCTTGAGTTTGATTCACATGGAACAAATTCATACAGATTTATATATATGAACATAAAATCATATTAATAGAGGGCTATTAGGGAAAATGGGATATCCAAAGAAAAGGACACAACTAAAGGCGGTTTTGACACTGAGGAGGGTGGTGGGAGAATGCCCTGGCAGTAACAGGGCTCCTAGCTCCCCTGGGAGCTTACTAAAGGCTGGTGCTTCTCACCCTGCTTTCTTAAAAAAGACTCATTTCCTTGGGTTTAGAGACTTTTCAGGGAAGCGTACTTTGGTGGTCTGTCGTGTAGGAAATGGAAAGTCAGCTTGAGCATCATGTCCAAATTTGCAAAGACCATCATTTGCCAATGTTTTTGGAAGAGTTGCCTTATCAATGAAAGGAAGCCAGGGGAAGATAACAGTGTATTACATCAATATAAATAAAGGCTCTCCTCTTCTAAATAAATAACCTAAATTCCATATGCAGCTCACCCAATCTTGGGAGTTAGCAGTTGCATGCTAATGTGATGATTGAGAGCATTCAATTAGGAAGGAACCCTACCAACCCAAAAAGAGTCTTTTCAAGGTAAACCAGAGAGATGGACGATTATGTTAACATCAGTTTACTATACATGTTTATGACATCAGTAGAACCATCTCCTTACATAATAGCATGGCTTCATGACAGCTGAGGAAGGCACTTGCATATATAAACATGGAACTGTGAGGATAATAAGAGTATAATGTTGAGGATCTTTAATGATCAATTAAGAATGGATTAAGAGTTTCTGAAGTGTCTAAGGTTTGTTCTAGCCCAGGATAATCTATCCGGATGGAGGGGGACTTAGAAGAATGTCTTAGTCTGCTTGGGCTATCATAACAAAATACCATAGACTGGGTGGCTCAAACAACAGAAATCTGTTTTCTCACAGTTCTTGAGTCTGGAAGTCTGAGATCAGGATCCTAATATGGTCAAGTTCTGGTGATAACTCTCTTCCTGGCTTGCAGATGGCCGCCTTTTCACTGTGTCCTGACAGTGTCTTTCCTCGATGCTTGTGTATGGACAGAAAGGCATCCTTCTTCCTCTTCTTATAATTCTATTAGATCAAGATCAATTCCATGAGATCAGGACTCCACCCTTTTGACCTCACTTAACTTATTTGCCTCCTAAAACCCTACCTCCATGGCTATCTCTACAGTCATATAAGGAGTCAAGACTCCTTTAGGCATTTGTGGGGGAACACAGTTCACTCCTAGCAAAGAACACACAGTCTGTCCCTCCCCTCACCTTGGAACTTTCAGTTTAACCACCATAGAATGTGTTATGCATGAAGCAGTGGCAATTGGTAAGGAGGATGGCATCTATAGCTCAGAAAGAGAAGGGCTAAAGAACTCAACATAAGCTTTCTGGAGTTGGGACTCTCTTGGGACTGTCGAGCCTATCTGCAAATTTTCTAAACCCTGAATCCAATCTGGTACTTTCTTGCTCAATGGCTTCCAATTGCCCTGAAGATGTCCAGAAAGCAGACCCCCAAATCCACTTCCAAGCCTCTTCTCTTGCCACAGTGTGATGGAATCCTACTGAGCTTCTTTCAGAGGATGCTCTTTCATCTCCAACCTATGCCCATGCAGTTCCTTCTACCTGAAAGATTTACCCACCCAATACCTCATTCTCATCCCCTTACCTTCTGCTTATGCCTGTTAGCTCCTCCCATCTTTGAGATCTCAGTTTAGAAGACACTTCCTCCAGAAAACTTCAGACTACCCTCCCCAGGGCTGGTTATGTGGTTTTCATGTTTATTGTACACCATGGTAGAGAAAACAATACCATGAACTCCCTCTCACCCATCATCACTCAACTTCATTGGATGATGGAATATCATCAAATATTCCATCAGGGTTCAAATGCCCTTCATTGTCTCATAAATAATTTACATAGTTTGTTTGAATCAAGATCCAGAGTTCACATTTGGCAAAATAATACTGAAATTTTGTACCAAATTAAGATACATGATATGCATTGACTGCTCACCCCTTACCACATTGATCAAACCACACAGTATTGTCCATGCTTTCAGACACCCCAGGCCACACACCTGAGATACAAACTCACAGTTCACATTCATATTTGCACAGCTAACCCCAACCACAAACTATTACTTTGTCCCCTCAAAACTAACTCACCCAAAAATATTGACAGCCCAGACGTACCACCAATATGGTCATAATGAGCACAAATTGGCCATATCATAGAACTCTCCAAGAGCAGGAATATAGCGTGCTTTAAAGGAAAAGATTGTGCGATGCTGCAGTTGGCTACTCCGGGCTCATCCAGCAGAGCCTTTAAGTGCATCTCAGGCAGTTTAAAATGAACCAGATGAAATGTGCAAGTGTTCCCTGTGAGACATACCACACCATAGGCTGGATCTAAGTTTAGGTGGATTCCAAGATCTTCCTCCTCTGAAGATCCTCCAAAATTAGCTTCTCTGTTACTTAGGAAATCTGTCTTGCTCCTGAGCACAAATACGCTTTGATATGATTCCAACAGAAAAAGGCATTACTGCCTGAAAGAAAACAAAAACAAAAACAGGGCTCTTGGTGAGGGACATGGGTAATATACTACCTGGAATTACTTTCTTTGCCTTTTAGAATATATGCAATGCTCCACTACCCCATTTCTGTGTTCCTTGCTGAAAACACAGAGGATGGGGGCTTCACCACTGCAAACTGGGGAGTGTTAGGAGGAGGGAGTACAAGCCATGTTCCCTGTGCTGCTTTGTAACACAGAATGTGTCACAGAAAGAAATGCTGGGAAACAGAGAGGAAATAGAGGAGGATTTATATTTCCATGCTGGCAGTTGATCACATTCAGTCTTATTCAGCAAGGCTGCTTCGGTGCCTGTTGCCATGGAAACCAGACATGATTAAGTAGTTTATTGAATGCAGCTTCCATGGACCAACATTCTAAAGCTGGGTCAGGTTTTCATCCTCATGCCAGGTGTTATAAAGCTACCAGGGTGTTTTCTTCTGATAGGTGTGTTTTTAATTTCACTGCCCATGAACATCCAAAACATTTGAAATAAAATAGCCAAGTGCACAAATCTAATATTTGCAGCATTTCAATTATTTTGTCGGGAATGACATAACTTGGTACATTGGCCAGCAGACAGCTGGAATTGTAAAATTTTAGATGTGTACATGTTGCATTTTGCATCACAATGTAAAGAACCCTGCAAGATCACCAAAGCTATTCCTGATTCGCCATCTTCTCTTAACCCTAATGGTGCTGGTTCAGAAAAATATTCATTATGATAGTGGTTTCTTTGTAACCTTTCCAAATGCTTCACACTCCTCACTTGTTCAAACTGGATAAGTTCTCTGGTGCAAGTCTGGCCAGACATTTTGTCTCCCTAACCACCCAATGAGGTGTAGCAACACTGGTTTCCTCCTCACATCCTGCCTGCTTAGTTACTCATATGACACACGTGGATGGGAAGCACACAGTTAGATCCTGTGTATCTGGGATTCTTTCCAGAAATACTCAGCAGCAGTCAGTTGTGTAGAAATCAGCACACAGTGAACAACAAGGTAAGAGCTGGGGCAAGGCCATCTCAAAGGCCTGCGTGCAAATCTGGGCTTTGCTTCTAGAAGTTGGGTCACTGGCATCCCTTCCCATAATTGCTTTGTGATTACTGGAATGCACGGCCTAGATTCCTCCTCGGGCCAAAGGACTCTCCCAGCTGCTGGAAGCGTTATCAGCTGACAGCCAAATCTCTCTCCAGGAACTATCTTCTCCTGAAAAGGGCCAGCTCCCACAGAGCCCTGCTTCCTCCCTGGGCATCCCACAAATGATGTCTGCTTTACAGGGGGTAAAGAAGGGGGTGGTATGAAGGCCTGGTCATCTCATTCCCACTCACCTTACTCCAACTCAAGGTACTTCTGAAGAGTCCTCCCAGCAACAGACTCTCCCATAGAGTTGGCCAAAACTCTTGTTGAAATGTCTTTGTAGTCCAGCTCTTCCCTCTCCTTGACCTTACCTCCTTCCCTTCCCATCCAATGGTGCTGCTCACAAGGATACTCACTCATAAATGGGCATGTGGATGTCTATCTCAGAATCTGCTTCTGAAATAAAAATCTGCAACAAACCCAAATTTCCTTTGAGAAGTTCCTTCTCTTACTTTTTTGGTGCAATTTGGGAGTGATTTATTCCATACTCAACATTGGGCTTAAGGCATTTGGAAAAGCCCATCTGCTCCTCCATTCCCAGGCCACACTGATGTCTGAATTAGGGCAATGAAACCGTGAGAAGAGGTCTGATGAAGATGCCTGAAAATGAAGCTTTCCTAATTTTCTGGAAGGTCTACCAGAAGACATGTAAATGAGGAAGTGCGTGGTCTTTGAGTTGTCGACAGGCATCTAAAGATGAGAGATGCTTGCTGAGATTACAGCCAACATGGGAAAGTGGAGCTGAGAAATAATGACAAGATTTGAACCACTGGCTCAAACCACATCTGTACCAGGTCACATCTAAAGTCAGCCTACCTGTGCATTTCTCAACCTGCAAACCAAAGAATTCACTCTATTGTCTAAGTCAATTTCAAGTTCCCTGACTATAAAATGGCACTGATGACTCTAGAACCTTCCTCAAGTAGTTTTGGAGAATAAATTATCAATGGACCCAGCACATCGGAAGTGTGCCATGGATGTTAGTGATTCATATGGATTTCCAAACCCAGAGCTGATTTACCTGATTGAAGCATGGGTTCCTCAAAGGAACAAAGGTCTTTACTGGACAATGTGTGGGGCTTCCTTTCAACCAGTTCAAAGCTTAATCCAGAGCTAAGATTTTTGACTTTTACATAATGGCATTTTTAAAAACTGAACTCTCATGGGGAAACCATAGATACATACATACACAATAATCCTCAAAATGTACAGGGCACTTGCTGTATGCCAGGTACCATGATCAGCACTTTACTTTTAGGTTATATGTGTACTTGTATTATGTATGAATTCACTGATACCTTCCAACAACCCTATTATTATCACTTGTACAATTCTTCCTGGGAAACCTCTTGAATGAATTCACAATAGCCCAGAGAATAGTGGGATTTGATGCATATCACTATTTACTCTGAATGATGGGCATTGTGAATGCAGTTGAGGGTCACAAGACTTTTTTATTTTTATTTTATTTATTTATTTATTTGTTTGTTTGTTTTATTTATTTATTTATTTATATAGATTTTATTTCTTTTTATTTATTTATTCATGAGAGACACAGAGAGGCAGAGACACAGGCAGAGGAAGAAGCAGGCTCCTTGTGGGGAGCCCAAAGCAGGACTTGATTCCAAGACCCCGGGGTCATAACCTGAGCTGAAGGCAGACACTGAACCACTGAGCCACTGAGCCCTGCTTTTTTTAAAAAACAGGAAATAGAATATATGTAGCAGAAATAGCCTAAAGTAATAGCTACTCGTGCACATGCACACACACACACACACACACACACACATTTCAGAGCTTTAGCTGGGTCTCTGTGGGACTGAGAGCAGTTGTTGAGAAATATAGCAGCTCAGTCATAGACCTCTTTCATATTCCAAACAAGCCTGAGAAAACAATTCGAAAGAGGGAAGGGGAAGGGAAGGCAGATTAAGAAAAGGAAAGAAGAAATGTAACCTTATATAGAAATATGAAATTTTATATTCACTGGGGAGAGAGAAATATGCCAATTATAGGGTGTGTAGGAAAATATTTTATTTCCTTCTTTTGGGTTTACACTAAGAATTTACATAGGTCATTGGGAGACTCTGTGTTTGTGTGTGTATGCGCCTTCAGCTCCCTGATGGGCAATTAGGGAATAAAGAGTTTTATCTACAACTACACTGGTAGGGAGATTTGGAGTTCAGCATTAGGACTTAAGGACCCCTGTCCCTGCTGGACTCTTAGAAGGGACTTGGAATACCAATACCTTCAAGAACCATCCTGACCCAGCACCTGGGTGGCTCAGTGGTTAAACAACTGCCTTCAGCTCAGGTTGTGATCCCGGGGTCCTGGGATCAAGTCCTGCATCGGGCTCCCCGCAGGGAACGTACTTCCCCTTCTGTCTGTGTCTCTGCCTCTCTCTCTGTGTCTCTCATGAATGAATAAATAAAATCTTAAAACAAAAAAAAAGAACCATTCTGACAGCCATGCCCCCAAAGTGTTGACCCAGACCCAATAAATCAGTCTCAGAAACATCAACCACTCATGGGGGGACAATGATGAGGACCCAAGACTAAGTCACGTTTGAATGAGCAGAAGAGCTATGCATGACAGTGAAAGAGTCTTTCACAGAGTGGAAGTTGATTTGGTGGGTACAGATTTCCGAACTGGGGTGTGCCAACAAGAAGTCTCAGTGAAGAACTGAACTCTTGCTAAAGTTCTTCCTTGAACAATTCTTGCACAGCTTCATCTGAAATCACATCTTTCCTGTCATCTGGGAATGACAGGAGAGCTTTCCTTTCCTATCACTCAGTTTTCCTCAACATTGTGGTGAGATTTGACATACCGGCATATCTTGTAAACTGCGGCAATCAGGGGACACGGGACCTGGGGAGACCTGTACAAGAGCGTGATAGTCCAAAGCAGAGAACGAAAGGAAGGGCACCTCAAGACTGGGGTGGGGGGTGTCGGTAGGGTCCATGATGGATGTCAGGAAACTTTCATGTGCTCAAAGAACATTCTGGTTGTTACAGGTCCAGAAAACTGACCCTTGAGTTGCAAATGGGGTCAAATAAACTTTTTCCTTAGTAGAGAGTAGTCAAAATCCATTCCAAATATTTCTCTACAGAATTGAAAATATTTGTTCAATATTTCCTGTGGTGCAAATGTGAAATCATGTTAGTGGTTGATCAAAGTTGTCAGAACTATGTATTTCTTAGAGAAATTCAGTAATAATGGACAACTATCTGTGGAGGATTCCTTACGCAAGTACCTAAGGTCCATGAAATACAAGCACATTTTCTGGTGGATGCTGCTGCATGGCCGGACATCTGGGTAGCAAGAAAAGAGAGTGGAGTGGGATGGGAAGCCAAGAGCTTCAACCAGCAGAGTAACCTCTGGCCCATCTCCTTGGCCTTCTTGGAGCCTCAGATCTCTCTTTAAAAGGAGAGGTTTGCAAATTCCACAATTAGAGATCCATTCTTTTGAATTAAAATGTTTCCTCTTACTAAAATACACGTACCCCTAAGAGTGTTGTCAGAAACCAGAATCAGGTATTTAGGCTAACATGAATTTATCCTAGAATAGGCGTCAGTGGATGAGAAGGGAGAATTGGAGGAGGTCACCAAGTTCGAGAAAGACCACCTTAAGGGGAGGGCAGACAGGCCAGCATACGGTTTTGACAAAAGCTAAGAGGAGAAAAATGAAGTTTTGACAGTGTCACTTTGTCAAAGTGAGAGGAAAGTAGAATCTGTACACATGCCACCACATTATGAGTTGAGTTTTACTAAATATTTGTTCCACTGATAAACAGCTGCTAGCTGAGCTGGTTAAAACCCCAGAGTGCCAAATCATCATCCAGGGAGAATTAATTCCTTTCTTTCAGTTTCCCCACTTAAAATGTGTGTCGGTCGATTTTTTTTTTTTTTTAAAGATTTTATTTATTTGACACAGAGAGAGAGAGCACAAGCAGAGGGAGCAGCAAGCAGCAGGTAGAGGGGAAACCAAGCCCCCCACTGAGCAAGAAGATTCCAGGACCCTGAGGGCATGCTGAGCCACCCAGGCACCCTGGTGGTCATTTTCTAATTACATCATTTATTGAGAATGCAAGAAACTTCTACTCTGTTTTATCAACTCCAAAATAAAAGATTAATCAATGATTAAAAAAAGAAAAGGCGACATCAGAGGAGATAAAAAATCCCTTCGGTTCCCTCCAGCTCTGATTTTGGTTGTGTGTCTTGCCTTGCATCCAGAAAGTGGAGGTATTTCAAAGAGGCCCATACCCACAGAAACCAATTAAAGGAGAAGGAATGCACCGTGCTCAGGGCTAACCGATTTGGCTGACTCATTGAGAGCAGAAAATGCACTGTGTCACTATTTGTTGAGCAGTAAAAGGAGAGCTGTAAAATAAATAAATACATAAATAAAAATAAGTTTAAAAAAGAGCTGTGTCTTGTCACTTGAGGAATCACAAAATTTCTCCCAGAAGTTCAGCAAACACTGTTAAATCGAGACGAAACTCTGATTTTCTACATACAAGTTCAGCTGGTCAGTTCAGCGAGGGCTCAGTATAAACAACTCCCTTCAGAAGCAGCCAACAAAATAGTCTTAACAAATATAGCATGCTTGGATAGTTTAGGACAATCCCTTAATCCAATCATCTGATCCTTACAGTTCACAAAACAAAACAAAAATGCTTCTTTTGATATTACTGAAGATTTTTAATTGGGTCTTGGGGCGCCTGGGTGGCTAAGTTGGTTAAGCGGCCAACTGTTGATTTTGGCTCAAGTTGTGATCTTGAGGTCGTGGGCTCGAGCCCTATGTCAGGCTCCATGCTTAGTATACAGTCCGCTTGAGATTCTCTCCCTCTCCCTCTGTCCCTCCTTGTGCTCACGTGAACTCTATCTCTTTCTTTTTCTCTCTCAGATATATGAATAAATCTTTAAAAATCCTTTTTTAAAATTGACTTCTAAAAACATAGGGACTGTAATAAAGTGGCAGGAGAAAATACAAAAGTGGTGTTTTTGTCCTGAAATAAGCTTTCTTCCTCAAAGAAACAAATATAAACAACTGGGCACATTTCCTCCTCAGGGTTTCCTGAAGGACAGATGGACCTAGGACCTTTGACCCTTATGTATCTGGTGACTCACTCTCTATATGTAAAAACTTTTCAGTTGTTGAAAGAAGATTGGCCAATACAGCCCTATTCTCTGCAAAATAGGTTTCTTCCCAGAGAATTTTATCTATCCACTCACTTTTCTATGGTTTATTTTGAAGCACTTGAAACAATTTTTGGCTCCTTGGGGAGATGATCTGAATTCACTTAACAGAGAAGAGGCTACACTTTCCAGATCTGTAACTTGACAAAGGGGATTTATGGCTTTTATGAATGCTGGAAAGTAGGAGCTTCCGTGGGTTAAATTCCACTGATAACTTGCTGGTGATTTGTATCCAACATTTAGTGATTTATTAACAAAACAGAAGAGGAGCTGTTTAAGGTATTAGAACAGAATTCAAATCCTGAGTCAGTCCTAGCAAAGGACAACTCCTGGTTGCGTAATTTTTAGATCTGTTGTCAGCTCAGTGCCTATAACACAGTCTTGCTGTAGACATAAAAGTAAGACAGACACTGTGCTTTAAAAGGTCTATTTCCTTAATGCTAATGTTCTCTATGGATGTAAGAATGTTAAAGTGCCAGAAGCTCATCTGGAGTTTCACTCATGCACTCACCCAGAAGAGGTTAAGCTAAGTTGAAACCTTCTCGTACCCCCATTTCACAAGACTTCGGTCTTAGAGGAGGAAAAAGAGAACAGTAAACTCCAATGAGAAACACAGGAAATGAGACTTGTGAGAAAATTCTCCCAGTCTCTGCATGTTAAGTTGAATGCAGCTGTGTCGTTGAAGGCCAAGACCGCAGCAAAACAGGAACTGCTTAGCTAAACACTTTCCACTGAAGTGGTCTCAAGAATGCCCTTATTTTTGGTTTCAGACACTGATTTACGTTATGAATTTTTAGATATGGATACTGTTGGATGTGATTGGTCATATCCAGCAGGAACCTGGTTAGGATAGAAGTACTTCATTGCTTATGTTGCCTTTGATTTCTTTCAAATCTAAAAAGGTTCCAGGGTGCCTGGGTCGCTCCGTTGGTTAAGCACCTGCCTTCAGCTCAGATCATGATCCCAGGATCCTGGGATCGAGCCTTCCTGCCACCCTGGGTGTTGGGCTCCCTGCTCAGTGGGGAGTCTGCTTCTCCCTCTCTCCCTGCCCTTCCCCCTGCTGGTGCTCTCCCCCTGTCTCTCAATTAAATAAATAAAATCTTTTAAAAAATCTAACAAGATTCCTTAAAAGTTTCTCAATGTCATTATTTGTGGAAAAATTGGCAGTTTAACCATGGGAATAACTGTAATGATGGGGGAGGGGGGAGAGGACAGAGCTAAGAGAGTAAGAGGAACAAAAAGGCTTATTTCGGATAGGATGATTCAGGAGGCTTCTCTGAGTGAACAATAATTTATTTTTTTAAAAGATTTCATTTATTTATTCATGAGAACACACAGAGAGAAGAGAGAGAAGCAGAGACACAGGCAGAGGGAGAAGCAGGCTCCATGCAAGGAGCCTGATGTGGGACTCGATCCGGGGTCCCCAGGATCACACCCTGGGCTGCAGGCGGCACTAAACCACTGAGCCACCAGGGCTGCCCTCTGAGTGAACAATAATTTAGCTAAGATCCAAAGGAAGAAACAAAAGAGCTAGCATAAGAGTATGGGAAGAGCTTTCATGAAGCAGGAGCAGCATGTGCAAAGGCCCTGAGGCTGGACAGGCGGGTGTGGTGAGCTGGAGAGAGTGGTATGAAACAAGCTCAGGGAGGTAGGTGGGTCCTATAGCAGCTTAAAGGACACAACAAGTTTTTATTTAATTCTAAGTGTGGTAGAAATCCATAGAAGGATGTTAAACAGATCTGGTATATAAGATCAACCTATTTTCTGTGTAGAGAATGGGTTTCATAGGACAAGGAGATTGGGTGGTAATGGAAGTGGGCAGGTTTGAAATGGGCTTTAGAGATAAAATCAACAGCCCTTTTGATGAATTGGATACAGAGAGGAAAAGCATGAATCAAGATGTACTAAAGTTTCTCACCAGGAAGACTAAAGGAGTGGTACCATTTACAAAACAGGTAAGGCTTAGGGGTGGGGCAACAGGTTTGGGAAGTGAGGAGCCAAGAGCTGCAGGAGACAACGTGATATCTGTAAGATTCTCTAGTGGGAATTTCAGGGATGCAGTTGATATAGGAGTCTTGAGTTCCAGAAAGAGATCAAGGCTGGAGGTATTAACATGGACATTGTTGGTATCCACATGGTATCAGAGCCATGGGATTGGATAGGGTTATGTGGAAAGACAAGAGAGAAGATTACCAAATGTAGAGGTTGGAGAGTGGAAAAAGAACTTACATAGATGGCAAACAAGGAGAAATCTATCTCCCAGGGACCAGGAGGAGAGTATTTCCGGAAACCGTGGGGTGGTCAACTGGCTCAGTGATGCTTAGAGATCAGTAAATACGAAAACAGAAAAATATCCATCAGATTGGGCAACAAGGAGGTTGTTGTTAACCGTGATGAAAGCAGGTTCGATGAAATGATGGGGGCAAAAGCCAGGCCGGAGGGAATGGGGGAGGGAAAGACATTAAGACAGCATGTGGAGGGCGTTCTTCCAAGAAATTTGGCTCTGATGAAAGTAGTTGAAAAGATCTTTGCTTCCATACATGTTGTGCAAAAACAAAGCTCTAAGATTCTTTTCATATTAGTCTGGTTTTCCCTTCCTGTTTTGATTGCAAAGTCCTCTTTGCTTCAATTTTCAATTAGCACTAACTGGAAAATCACCTCCTTTCATCCCAGCATGAAACCTGGACATTATTGTCCTGTAAAGTAACTACTAATTACATTGGCAAAAGTAAACTTCCTGAAGGACTGTGTCCTTGCTGAATAAAGATATCATTTAGGCAGCCCTGATTTCTTGTTGGAAGCTGAAAATATTTATCTTCATAAAACCAAATAATTATTCAGAAGAAATAGTCCCTTTTATAGTTCAGCCAAGAAATTGAAAATGACCTTTAAGGGCAGAGACAGCTTGTCTCCTATTGTTAGTGCAATAATAACTTTGGAAGAGGAGGAATTGGTCTGTCATGCTCACTTCTGTTTCACCCCTTTACTTCGGCAAGATGTGTCAGGGACTATCAGCCCTCAAATCTCTCTACACCTTTCCCAGCTCCTAGACAGAAATTTTTGTTTGAGTTTTCCTTAAAATGCTCCTGGCTTCAATATTATATACATCCTTTGTGTCTTCTTTTCCTCTCTCAACTACATTTTCCTTAGTTTAACTGAGCTCAATTTCCAAGATGGCTCCCAATGATCCTGCCTCCTAGTACTTATCCCCTCTCTCACTGAAAAGGGCTGATATTCTGTAATAGGATATTACAGAAATGACAGAGGATGCCTTCTGTAGCTAGGTCACAAAAAGCAGTATGGCCTCCACCTGGCTCCTTCTTGGACTGCCTACTCTGGGAAAAGGCAGCCACCGTGTCATAACTATAAAGCAATTCATTGAGAAGTCTTCACGGGAGAGTCTGAAGGTTCCTGTCCACAACCAGGGCTATGTGAGTGTGCCATCTTGGAAATGGATCTTCCAGCCCAATTCAAGCCTTCAGAGGACGAAAGCCCCAGCTATACCCTGCTGTAGCCTTCAGCAAGACCTGAGGCCAGAATTTGGAAGTTATATAGCAATAGGTAACTAGTATATCACTGAGATTGAAATAGGGAACAGCTCCACAACCTTCCAGAAGAATTTACATATATATATATATATTTTTTTTACAAATAAATATATTTATTTATATATTTTACAAATAAATTTATTTATTTATTTATTTTTTAAGATTTCATTTATTTAACTGACAGAGAGAGAACACAAGTAGGCAGAGTGGTAGGCAGGAGAGGGAGAGGCAGGCTCCTGGCCACACAGGGTTTGATGTGGGGCTCTATCCCAGGACCCTGGGATCATGACCTGAGCTGAGGGCAGATGTTTAACCAACTGAGCCACCCAGGCACCCCGAGTTTCTATATTCTAAAGAAGATTGTTTTAAACTCAAATCTGTAAGTGATAAATTTCTGAAAACAGGAAAAAAGTAGTGAAAGATTCAAGGCAGGAGTAAGGAGATAATTTTTCTGTGCATTTGTGTATTTTGAAAAGTAGGAGAGAGTATAAAATGCTAATATACAGTTAAGTAGGTCCTATATAACCCACCTTCAGATCAAACCTCTCCTAAGTCTGTACTTCTTGTCAGTGTTTATTTAAAAAAATATTCACTGAAGCAGACAATCATATTAGATTAAAAATAGCCACTTCTGGGGAAAGCCAGTTAGGCCATAGACCACCAGGTGGGGAGGAAGCCCAAGCTAGCCATCTGGTAAAGTACTGGAAAAGAGAGAGATGCCTGACGAGCCCCTAGCTGTTCCAGCCAGCTGAGGTGCTGGACATGCAAGTAGGCAAGCCATCTTGGACATCCGGTCCAGTCAATCCTTCAGCCAACTCCAGCCTCAGCTGCCATTTCATTGCAACTATATAAGAAACCTGAGAGGTGCCTGGGTGGCTCAGTGGTTGAGCGTCTGCCTTTGACTCAGGTCAAGATCCTGAGGTACTGGGATCGAGACCCGCATCAGGCTACCCGCAGGGAACCTGCTTCTCCCTCTGACTATGTCTCTACTTTTCTCTGTGTCTCTCATGAATAAATTTAAAAATCTTTAAAAAATAAATAAACCTGAGCAAGATCCTTCCCTCTGAGTTTAGCCAGCCAACAGAACTGAGGGAGATAATGAAACAGCTGCTTTAAGTCACTAAGTTGTGGAATGGTTTGTTCTGCAGGAAAAGAATTGGAACAGTTAAAGAGGGAATTGAGGGCACCTGTGTGGCTCAGTGGTTGAGCATCTGCCTTAGGCTCAGAGTGATATTGGGGTCCTGGGGTGGAGTCTGGCATCGGGCTCCCTGCAGGGAGCCTGCTTCTCCCTCTGCCTGTGTCTCTCTCTGCCTCTCTTTCTGTGTCTCTCATGAATAAATAAATAAAATCTTAAAAAGAAAAAGAGGGAATTGATCAGGGAACACTAGGTTATATTAATGCAGGTAATCATTAGTTTGTAATGGAGCCACTTCTGGTGGTATGACTTTCTCTAGCTCAGCTTCTCAGGTTCAGGAGTAGGGGAATAAATGGTAGGGCTGGGAAAGATTATTATTTTGCCACAGGGCACGAAGAAACAGCAAACACCCATGGGATGATAAATGGGCATGTAATGTAACTGAGTTTGATTTAAAAAGGAGACAAGGAATCCAGAACATGGAGATGTAGCTCCCGAAGTCTTGTTGTCTAGGGCCAGAGTTGCCCAAAGAATTAAGCTATTAAAAAAAAAAAAAACCCAAAGCTAATGATTAACTACTAGCATTTTCTCCTGCTAACTCTTGGCCACCTCATTTCATTCATATGTTTCTGTCTTCCACTGTAATAACTTAGGGACTGAGTTATTCCAATGACGTTTAATAGGGCAATGGCCATCTTGCTCTTTTGAACATCCTGCCTTATGCTTCAAACAAGTCTTCAATAAAAGTTTGTAGTTCTGGGGAACCTGGGTGGCACAGTCAGTCAAGTGTCTGACTCTTGGTTTTGGCTCAAGTCTGACCTCGAGGTGATGAGATGGAGCCCCACATTGGCCTCTGCACTCAGCATGGAGTCAGCTTGAGATTTTCTATGCCTTTCTTTCTCTGGCCCTCTCACCACACCACACCACACCCTGAGCTCGCTCCTTAAAATAAATAAATGAATCTTAATAAATACAGAAAATCTGTAGTGCTGTAAATTTAGTTTTTATTTTTTATTTTTTTAGATTTTATTTATTTATTAATGAGAAACAGAAAGATAGAGAGGCAGAGACACAGACACAGCAGGCTCCATGCAGGAGCCCGACGTGGGACTCGATTCCAGGTCTGCAGGATCACACCCTGGGCTGAAGGCGGCGCTAAACCGCTGAGCCACCCGGTCTGCCCAAACTTCGTTTTTAAAAAGAAACATCAAATCCTCTTATCTTAACATTTTTCTTGATATGAAGCAGAGTGCTGGAAGCATTTAAAACGACTTGAGGAGCACCTAGCTGGCTCAGTCAGTGGAGCCTGTGACTCTTGATCTCAGGGTCGTGAGTTTGAGCCCCACTTTGGGTGTGGTGTCTACTTAAACAAACAAACGAACAAACAAAAAAACACTGGAAATATGCTTCCTATCATTGTCTTTGTTCTTTTTGATGATTTCTTTTGGTCAGGTCAATCTCTTCATTCTTGGGGTAGCTCTTGACCTTGGTAAGGCTTCCAATGGCAGGTACTTCAGACTCAGATATTAGGTATTGACCATTTAATAATGAAAATGCTTATTCTTCAGGGATGTAGGGTAAGGCAGGATGGTTTTTTGTTTTGTTTTGTTTTGTTTTTCCAATACAAGCTTTTGGCAGGGCCTGTGGTTGGCAACAAAATGATATTTCAGACATTAGAGAAAGGACTTAGGAACTGAGTGTTCCCTAGGCTTATCAAGTGAATGGTTTCTGCTACACAGTCAAGAAAGGATTTATTTTCAGAAAGCAGGTACATGCTATTAAGAGAGTTAATAGGACAAAAGTTTATTCTCCTGACTTATACCACCTGCTATTTTGAGGCTATTCTACTTGGAGGACAAAAAGTGAGACGCATTGTCTGGAGTTTCCATAGAAGCAGTCTCAGTGTTTGCTGATAAGTTATAAATGCTACTACAACCACTCCCAAACCATTAAAACAGGCCTGAACCCATCCTGTCTGGTAAGTAGCTGATATTTCACAAAACAAAAGTGAGAAAAGCAAATGCAGATAGAACCCAAGATTTCAACCCATGACTATATCGACTGGGCATAGAATAGGAAACACCGATGTCTACAAAGTTGGTTTTTAACCTCAATATCTAGAAACTCTCAAAAGATTTTGAGCAGAGACAATCAAGTGTGAATACCCTACTATGTCTACCAAAGCCCAAGAATTTAGGGATAGGAAAACTGGCTTTCATTTCCCTAAAAAGGTAAAAGAAAAGGCTATTTACTACATACCTTGAAAAAATGTTTAGATGACTTAGTATCTTGAAAACTGAAGCAGCTATAATCCTATAATCTCATATAAAATGAATATGTAAGATATTTTATGAATTTATCATTAAACTTAAAAGACTTTTTTTTTTAAGATTTTGTTTATTAATTCATGAGAGACACAGAGAGAGGCAGAGACATAGGCACAGAGAGAAGCAAGCTCCCCACAAAGAGCATGATGTGGGACTCTAACCTGGATCCCAGGATCTCCCCAGAGCCAGAGGCAGATACTCAACTGAGTATCCCCGCTGACCCACTCAGGCGGCCTGAAGACATTTTTTTTTTTTTAAGAACACTTCAGGGGTGGTTGGTTTGCTCAGTGGGTAGAGTATGTAATCCTTGGTCACAAGGTTGTGAGTTTAAGCCTCGTGTAGTGCCCTGGAGCAAATTAAAAAAATAAAAATAAAAAAAATAACACCTTAAAGAGGGACCATATATCTTCCACATGTATTTCCTGAATAGCTTTAATCCTTTTGTTATTGAAGAAAGTGGCATTGTGAAGTTAAAATGGGTAGATTTTTATACTAATAAGCATAATATAGATAACTATTTTTGGAAGGTAAAAATCTTTATTAAGTTAAATAAATTTTAAAAGTTATGAACTAGGATGCCTAGGTGGCTCAGCGATCGAGTGCCTGCCTTTGGCTCAGGGCATGATGCCGGGATCCAGGATCCAGTCCCACATTGAGCTCCCTGCTTGGAACCTGCTTCTGTCTCTGCCTATGTCTCTGCTTCTCTCTGTGTGTGTCTCTCATGAATAAATAAATAAAATCTTTAAAAAAATAAAAATAAATAAAAGTTTTGAACTAAGTGTAGGGATTCCTGAGTAGCTCAGTCGGTTAAGCATTGGACTCTTGGTTTCAGCTTAGGTCTTGATCGCAGGGTCCTGGGATCAAGCCCACTCACCCCCACACTGGGCCTGGGGACAACTTAAAAAAAAAGTTATGGACCAAGTATTCAAATAAACTCTTACCTAATTACCTTTCCATTTATTTGATCAATAGCTTTTTTAATACATCATGTTGCAATTGTTTAAATTCTAAGCTGTGATTAATATTTAATACAAATAGCTATTCTTTGAGCAACTGAGCCTGGTAATGGGAGGACATTATTCCCAGATAATCAAGTCGTATAGAATCTGTAAGTCCAAAAGAAAGATTTGTGTACAGTGAGAATGGGGAAAATTAACAAGGCAGGAAACAACAAATGTTGGAGAGGATGCGGAGAAAAGGGAACCCTCTTACACTGTTGGTGGGAATGTGAACTGGTGCAGCCACTCTGGAAAACTGTGTGGAGGTTCCTCAAAGAACCTGCCCTACGACCCAGCAATTGCACTGTTGGGGATTTACCCCAAAGATTCAGATGCAATGAAACGCCAGGACACCTGCACCCCGATGTTTCTAGCAGCAATGTCCACAATAGCCAAACTGTGGAAGGAGCCTCGGTGTCCATCGAAAGATGAATGGATAAAGAAGATGTGGTTTGTGTATACAATGGACTATTACTCAGCCATTAGAAATGACAAATACCCACCATTTGCTTCAACGTGGATGGAACTGGAAGGTATTATGCTGAGTGAAGTCAATCGAAGAAGGACAAACAGTGTATGTTTTCATTCATTTGGGGAATATAAATAATAGTGAAAGGGAATATAAGGGAAGGGAGAAGAAAAGACTCCTAACTCGGGGAAACGTACTAGGGGTGGTGCAAGGGGAGGAGGGCGGGGGGTGGGGGTGAATGGGTGACGGGCACTGAGGGGGGCACCAATAAAAAAGTTAATTTATTTAAAAAAATAAAAAAAATAAAGATTTGTGTAGGTGAAAATGACATGATATGATAAAATTTAGTTTAACCTAACTTCTCCTTGACTTATGAAATTTGTGGAATTTATCTCTGTATTTGTGATTTCTGCACCCAGCTTTTATTTTCTTTTTTATTTTTAAGATTTTATTTATTTATTCATGAGAGACACAAAGACAGAGAAGCTCCATGCAGGAGCCCCGATGCGGGACTCATCCCGGGACTCCAGGATCACGCCCTGGGCCGAAGGCAGACGCCCAACCGCTGAGCCACCCAGGCGTCCCTATTTCTAATTTTTTTAAAAGATTTTATTTGAGAGACAGTAAGAGAGAGCACAAGCAGGGAGGAGGGGCAGAAGGAAGAAGCAGACCCCGAGGAGTAGGGAGCCCAATGCAGCATTTCATCCCAGGACCCTGAGACCTTACCAGAGCGGAAGGCAGACACTTAACCAACTGAGCTTCCTAGGCTCCCCTGCATTCAGCTTTTACCAATTTTTTAGAGAGATCACCAAACCCACATTTTCACAACATCGCTGATGGGTTGTAAATATTACTGTCACTGCTTGCTAGCTGTGGAAATTGTGTAAGAAATTCTCAGGGATTTATCAAAGTTCTTTGCAAATGTGGTGCGAGAAAAAGTAAATGAAATTGGAACCAAAGATGTTGAATATAGTGTTGGTGTTTGTTATTTACCTTCTATGCAAATAGTTTCCCGCTTTTGGTTTGCTTTCCTGAGTCATTATGAAAAGCAACCACACACGGGTAGGGGGTGGATTATCAGCTGGCCTCTGCCGGTGGGGGCGGGTGGAGGCCGGCGGTGCGGCAATGAAAGAATTCACCCAAAACAGAGCAAAGGAGATAAGATAGAGGTTTACTGAATACACTGCAAGAGGCCTGGGGGGGGGGGGGGGGGGGGCGTGGGGGAGTGTGTGTGGGGTGTCTGGACAGCAAAGGAGAGATCTGCTAGGAGGCAGTGGTGAGGATGTTTTGAGGTGGGTCGCCTTATGGGCCTGTTACATTCAGTCCGTGGGTCACTGTGGGCCCTTCTATCTCACCTAGGTCTCCGTTGCTCAGGCTTGTTGCCTAAAATTGCCCCTCTATAGGGGAAGCAATTTATTTAAGAGACAACCCTATGATTTTAGGTGTCCATGTCATTTTTTGATGACTCCTATTGGCACCACCTCGAAGTCTAGTTGGTGTTTCACCATCTAGAGCTCCTGAAAATACATGATCTAATCCAAGAACAAGAGATGAATCACAGACACTGAAAGCCTACAAAATGACATATTCCTTGGGTTTTAGTCCACCCTGGCTAGACTGCGGTGAGCCTTGCTATTCAAAGCCTTACAACTCAAAGAGCACTTGCTTACTCAAAAAGATTGGTAGCATCAGCATCCACCTTCCCCCTTAGTTTGTTCGAAATTCAGAATTTCAGGCCCCAGAGCTACTGTATCAGAATCTGCACTTTATCAAGATCCTTGGCGATTCAATTCGCATTTGAGAGTCCCTGATCTAGGTTCTAGATTCTAGGGTACCCCATTATTGTATTTAATTTCCACGAATTATCCAAAAGACCCAGGACACCTCTCTCCCTCTTCCTTCTACCCATTTCTCTTCTGTTCTCTTTCTCTTCCTTCTGGTTCTTAGTCTCTCTCTCTCTCTCTCTCTCTCTCTCTCTCTTTTCCTCCCAGTTTTCTTCCTCTACTTTTTCTCCTCTCTCTCATCTATAGAACATATGCAAGGAAAACAGAGACTTCCAACTCATACATTTTTATGTATATTTGCAAAGCCAAATGACTCCGCCCACACAGAGCATAAATCTGTAAAGTAGCTGAAAGTGGGGCACAGAAAGTTGGTGGTGATCCTTTTCTCTGCTGAGTTGGAGCAGAGCCAGGAGGGGAGATACAGGTGGATGTGGGAAGGTGTGGATGGCCTCCCTCCTCTGCTAGCCTGAGGTCAGTCACTGAGTTCTCATAACTTGCTACATTTACTGAACAGGAGGCAAAGCATCAGGACTCTGCCCTTACTTTCTTTCGTTACTATTTTATTTTGAAATAATTTCAAACTTAAAGAAAATTGCAAAAATAATGCAATGAACTTTTATATATCCTTTATCCAGATTCCCTTTTTTTTTAAAGGTAAGCTCTACACCCCCTCCTGAACATGGGGCTTGAATTTACAATCCCAAGATTAAGAGTCATATACTCTACCAACTGAGCCAGCCAGGTGCCCCCAGATTCACCCTTTTTACCATTTTACAACATTTGCTATGCTTTCTCTCTTTCTCTTTGTACATGCATACACAACACACATGAATTATTACCTCAGTAGGCTGTATCTATTCTCCCTTACGCCCACCTCCCCCCTCCCCTTCTTTTTACTGTTGGGTTGGTGAGGATCATATCATATTTTCTCAAACTTGTGATTTGAGTTTTATAATTTTTTTTGGAGATTATTTATATTGATTGCCTAACAAGATAAAAGAAATTCAAAGTTTGTGATATTAAAAAGCTTGCCGGGGATCCCTGGGTGGCACAGCGGTTTGGCGCCTGCCTTTGGCTCAGGGCGCAATCCTGGAGACCCGGGATCGAATCCCACATCGGGCTCCCGGTGCATGGAGCCTGCTTCTCCCTCTGCCTGTGTCTCTGCCTCTCTTTCTCTCTCTGTGCCTATCATAAATAAATAAAAATTTTAAGGGATCCCTGGGTGGCGCAGTGGTTTGGCGCCTGCCTTTGGCCCAGGGCGCGATCCTGGATATCCAGGATCGAATCCCACGTCTGGCTCCCAGTGCATGGAGCCTGCTTCTCCCTCTGCCTCTCTCTCTCTCTCTCTCTCTCTCTCTCTGTGTGTGTGACTATCCTAAATAAATAAAAATTAAAAAAATAAAAAAATAAAAAAATAAAAATTTTAAAAAAATTAAAAAAAATAAAAAGCTTGCCTTATTCATGAATTCCACTCTTAAGAGTTCATTAGGGTTTTTCTTCTATCCCTGCTTAAATACTCCATCATCCTTGAGAACATATAGCCACATTTAAGCTATCTTTCCAATCATTTTTTATATGTAATTTTGTTTTACATGTCTGTGGGGAGAACTGACATGGGCAACCACCTTTTGGGTTTAAGTACATGTGGGGTTTTTCTTCCAGCTGTATTGAGATAACTGACATATAACCTTTTGTATATGTAAGGTGTACAACTTGTTGATTTGATACACATCTATATTGCAAAATGATTGTCACCAGTCACCATGGCATTAGCTATAACACCACCATCCCATCACATAATTACCATTTCTTTTTTTTTTAAGATTTATTTATTTATTCATGAGAGATACAGAAGCAGAGACATAGGCAGAAGGAGAAGCAGGCTGCCTGTGGGGAGCCTGATTCAGTACTTGATCCCAGGACCCCAGGATCAAGACCTGAGCTGAAGGCAGATGCTCAATTACTGAGTCACCCAGGTGTCCCAACATAATTGTCATTTCTATGGTAGGATCTACTCTCTTAGCCACTTTCAAATACACAATACAGTACTGTTAGTTTGATTCACCCTGCTGCACATTAGGTCCCCATGTACATTCGATCTTATAACTGGAAGTTTATTCCCTTTGACTAATACCTCCCCATTTCCCACATCCCCTAGCCCCTGGTAACCACCATTCTATTCTGTTTCTCTACTCCTAATACTTTAGCATACATTTCCTAAAAACAAGAATATTATCTTATGAAATCACAGAAATTTAACATTGGTAGAATACTATTACCTAATCTACAGTCCATATTCCAGTTTTATTAATTGTCCCCAACCCCAAATGTCCTGTATAGGAATTTTTTTCTGGAGCAGGATCCAGCCCAGGAGCACATGTTACATTTGATAGTTGTATCTCTACAATTTCCTTTAGTTTGGAACATTTCCTCAGCTTTTCTTGGTCTGCCAAAGACAAAGAAAGATGAAATGACATTCTGGAACAGTATAAACCAATAATGACTTTTTCATCATAAGATTCAGATTACACATTTTAGGCTTGAATACTCCACAGGTTATTATGCTTTTCTGTCTGTGTTTTTTTTTTTTTTTTCTAAACTACAATTAGTGAATTTTAGCAAGCTCATACAAGAAATGTTTTAACAGGATGGAGACCAAGGACTTGGTATAAAAATTTAAGATTCTCCATCCCAATACTCCTTCCCCTGTAGGCTAAAATATTTTCCATACCTTGGGTGGAAAAGCTAAAATGTTCTATGCAGTAGTGGAAATAGTCTGCCTGTTAGGTATCATCATGGACTTGGGAAATGCAAAAAATGCATGGGACCAAACTCTCAACAGACATGATTCAGCAGGGCCATGGCCCAGCACTGGCCTCTTAGGAGGTGTCTTGGGGAAGGGAATGTGAAGATTGATCAGAAACAGTAGGTATTAATTAATATTCTTTGGGCTGCTAATAACAGAAAACGGATTCTCCTTACCTTGTAAGAAAGGGAATATATAGAAATATACTAATTGGAATATACTAGAGCCTCCCTTCTCAGAAGTGTGATCCCTTGACCAATCGCATGAGCATCACCTGGCAGCTTGTCAGAACTGTGGAATCTCGGGGCACCTGGCTGGCTCAATCAGTGAAGCATGCAACTCTTAATCTCAGTGTTGTGAGCTCAAGCCCCACATTGAGTGTGGAGCCTACTTTTAAAAACATTTAAAAAAAAAAAACTACAGGGACGCCTGGGTGGCTCAGTGGTTGAGCATCTGCCTTTGGCTCAGGGCGTGATCATGGAGTTCAGGGATCGAGTCCCACATCGGGCTTCCTGCATGGAGCCTGCTTCTCCCCCCTCTGCCTGTGTCTCTGCCTCTCTCTCTCTGTCTCTCATGAATAAATAAATAAAATCTTTAAAAAAAAAATAAAGAAAGAAAGAACTACAGATTCTCAAGCCCTACCTTGGGACCATAAAACAGTAGTCTGCAATTTAACAAGATATCCAGGTGATTTACCTGCGTGTTAAAGTGAGAGGCACTGCCATGGGGTAGGGCTAGAGACTCAAGGAGCTGGCAATAGCTGCAAACAAAGCCTCAAGATGCAAGAACCAGGGCAACTCTGGAGCTGTAGGAGCACATGACTCTTCCTGTTAGAGTTAAGAAGACATAGCACAAAGTCACAGAGATGAAAAGTACAGCATAGTCAATAATACTGTAATAATGTTGTACAGTGACAGTGACTACACTTATGGTGAGCAGTAACATATAGAACTGTCAGATCAATATATTGTACACCTGTAACTAATATAATGCTGTATGTCAACTATACTTCAATAATTTTTTTTAATTAAAAAAAAAAAATGCAGCACAAGTGCTCCCCCACTCTGGTCTCTGAGTTCAAAATTCCCAGTTCCCAGTGAAGTAGTTTCTGTTGGTGCCCCAACCATGGCCTCTGCCTGCCTCAATGATCACCTGTGCACCATTCCCCTATATAATTACACCCTTCCATACCTTCTCTTTGTCCAGAGTTGTTCTCTGACCACTGTCTCAAGCAAGGTAAGCCAGCAGATATACAAAGTTCATGCCCCCAGAAGTAGTCCTTGTAAAATAAGAGATGAACTTGGTGGGTACATGCCTCAGCCTCCTCACACCTCAGCAGGACAGTGTGGGGTTCTACATGGCCTCTTGCGCATCTCAGGAGGATTGAGCCCCAGCTGCACACAGTGGTCACTCCTTATGTAACATGCTGGAGTCATGTACTGGCTCACAAGAGCCAATTGTTAAATTTTCAGAAATTGTGCTAGGTCACAGTCATTATTAAAATAAATTATATTGGGACGCCTGGGTAGCTCAGCAGTTGATCATCTGCCTTTGGCTCAGGTTGTGATCCCACAGTACCAGGATTGAATCCCACATCGGGCTCCCTGCATGGAGCCTGCTTCTCTCTCTGCCTCTGTCTCTGCCTCTCTCATGAGTAAATAAATAAAATCTTTAAAAAAATAAAAATAAAATAAATTATATTAGACACAAAGGTAAGGGACTCCTGGGTACCTCAGTTGGTTAAGCCTTTGGTTCAGGTCATGATCTCAGGGTCCTGGGATGGAGCCCTGCCTTGGCTCCTGGCTCAGCAAGGAGTCTGCTTTTCCCTCTCCCTCTGCCCCTCCCCTCATTTGTGTTCTCTGTCTCTCTCTCAAGTGAATAAATAAAATCTTAAAAATAAAAATAATTTTAAAAAAATTTTTAAGTAGTACTATTCAAACTCACTTCCTAATTGCTCTTGAGGCTAGTTACACTTGTTGTATTTGTATGGTGGAAAGGCTGTATAATGGTGTGCAATTGTGCATTTCATCCCAGTTCAGCATTCAGTGATATATGTTAGTAGTTGAAAAATGGCCATGGTGGGAATATTGATTCCATGGAAATTGGCAAATGCTGCAAATTAGATTTTTTTTTCCTGGAGAGCCAGTTATTAAACATTTACCATCATACCATGGATTCAACACATTCTTTATTGGCTCTTTTCTGTTCCTTGTCTCCTTCCTCACTCCTTCCTAATACTTTCTGAAGTCACCAGGCAAATAAATTACTTGCATACATATCTTAGTCTTAGATATTAGAGTTTCCTTTTGGAGAAATGCAAACTAAAACGACAGGAGAGAAAAATCTGATTTTTCCAAGCTGATACTGCTGCTCACTTCTAGACCCATTAGCTACAGTGAGGGAGTTTGAGCCTCTTAGCGTAAAGCTGCTGCCAAGTATCTACCCTTATAGACTGCAGTTTCCAAGCAATGAAGAATTTTCTTTTTTTTTTTTTTTTTTATTTATGATAGTCACAGAGAGAGAGAGAGAGAGAGAGAGAGAGAGAGAGAGGCAGAGACATAGGCAGAGGGAGAAGCAGGCTCCATGCACCGGGAGCCCGACGTGGGATTCGATCCCGGGTCTCCAGGATCGCGCCCTGGGCCAAAGGCAGGTGCCAAACCGCTGCGCCACCCAGGGATCCCCAAGCAACGAAGAATTGCTGTGAGCCCTGTAGTTGCTGCAAGGGAGGCCTGATGGAACTCTCAGCCTGGTGAGAATTTATTTCTAAGGAGATATTTGGGGGAAAAGAAACAGATGTGGAATTCATTAAAGAAAGGAATTGAATCTCTTACTCAGAAGGGTTCGTAAGTGTCATGCATGTGAAATTTGTGAGTTTTGGCATAGGTCAGTAGTTAGCAGACTTTTAGAAATTTTAATCCAAAAACTCGATTTTTTAAAAATTCTGGATCTAGACATAGGATTGCCAACTTTTAAGATTGCCAAATAGAACAGATAAAACATACAAAATATATATAAAAACATATAAAATATATATAAACATGTTTTAAAAGTGCCGTTTACTAGTCTTGTGTACTTGATCTCTCTATGCCTTAGTTTCCACAGTACTAAATGGTAGTTACAATCTACCATTGGTATAAGACAGAAAAAAAAATTCTAAAACAAAACAGACTACTGTCATTTCAATTTTCATGGTTATTTTAATCTTTAAAAAGTAGAAAAAATAGTATTTATTACGGGGTATCTTTTATGTGATAAATTTGGCTTCATGGAGAATTTATGACATTTCATTGTATTTCTCATTTCTCTTCTGGCTTGTGAACATATCTCTAAGGAATCATTACTCGTCCACGTTGACTTTGGGGAAATCACTCTTCTGGGCAGAGTTCTAATGTTTCATAGTATACAAAGAGGCAGTCTCTGAGGTAAGCAAAAATAAAGAAGAAAATGAATGTTTTCATGGCAGGGATGCAATGGAGATCACACTGTCCATCTTTCAGAGACTGTTCTTTCTGCTTCCCTCTGTACATCTCTTCTGCTTGTTTCTTCCTCTTCCTACTGCCTTCCCCTGTTGACTCATCTTAGACTTGCCCTGATTATTTACAACCTCCTGGCCTAAATATATAGCACTCCCCAAGGACTTCCTTCTCAGTGGCTGTTATGGGATGAACTGTGTCCCAAAAAAGATAGTTCGAGTCCAACTCCCATATCCGTGAATGTGACCTTACTTGGAAATAAGGGTCTTTGCAGATATAATCAAGTTAGAATGAGATCATGAAGTTGGCATGAATCCAATATGACCGGAATCCTCAGAAAAAAGGGAAAAAGGAACACCGAAACAGACACACCCAGAGGGAGAATGCTATGTGAGGATGGAGGCAGAGACTGGAGTGATCCATCTACAAGTCAAGGAATGTTGAGGATTGCTGGCAACACCAGAAGCGAAGAGAAAATCATGGGACAGATTCTCCCAGTGTCTTCAGAGACAGTATGATTCTGCTGGCACCTTGATTTTGCTCTTCCAGCTTTTAGAACTGTAACAGAATAAATTTCTGACTTTGTAGTGCTTTGTTACAGGAGTCCAAGGAAACGATTACAATATCCCAGCTAAAGTTGCTGAGAGAAGCTGCTGGGGTGTCTAACCCTGGTCCAGCTTTGTTTGCTTCCCAGCCTGAGGATCTATGAGTTACGTCTAATAGAGGGAAGCTGGCAGTTTAGGACCTACTGCAGAAAAGCCAGTGATTTGAAGACACAGACAGGTAAGCAGGACTCTTACCTTGAATCTTTATTGGCTTGCAACTTGGCTTTCAAAAGGGGGACAATGAACCTCAAGTTTCCCATTTCTGCAGCCATAATGAGAAGCTCTCAATATTTTATCATGGAAGAAAGGAAAGCTTTCCAGGGTTGGATGTCAATCACTAAAATAGTATTGACAAATACTGTCTTATTTTGATAAAATATCTTAATTTCTCCATGCCAGGCATTCTTGCAAGATATGGTTCCATGAGAGAAGAAACATGGTCTGATTAATAAACTTGCTATTTATTCCAAGGCACAAGGATGCCAAACAAAATGGGCTATTCATAAAATATATTAATCTGGGCCCTTTATGGCAGCAACAAGCAGGATAGAGATTCAAAAAGGAAAAAAAAAAAAGCCCACATCAACACCCAAAGATATTGTATGCGGTGTATTGTTTCTCTAATCAGATTGAAATAGCTGAAATAGGAAAAATCTTTTTCTGGGGCTTTTTTCCCATTCTTGAGATTCCTTCACATTACACTGGGAAAATAGACCTCATGACATGCAGAGCCAAGTGATGAATCATTCCCTCCAAATAAATAAATAAAACCCGAATTTGAGCCAAACCAGTAAATCCATTATCTTTCAATCTAGGAGTGTGGTGTGCTGGTAAATATCCAACAACCAACTCTCCAGTGGGAAAGGCTCTGATTTGCAGTGCTTGCTGGTTTCTGACTCCCACCATGGCTTATATCAAGTCACCAACCTAAAGACAATGAACTTGAAGTTGGGAAGAGGTGTGCACAACCCACTCACGAGCTAGCTACTGACCACTAATATCTAGGAGTTTATTTATTTATTTATTTATTTATTTATTTATTTTTATTATTTTATTATTATTTTATTTTATTATTTTTTTATATTATTATTTTTTAATAGTTATACTTGACATCTGTAGAGAACTTAAAAAAAAAGATGTTTTCTTTATACCAGGTGTTTCACATAAGAACATCTTCACAATTGACATTCTGTTTTAATCTTTACACCTGATGAGGTCCATAAAATTGAGAGCCTTAAAGAATAAGGAGTTTGTATAAGGTCAGGTAGTGGAGCTGAACTCAGCAAGTTATTTCAACTCAACGGCCTTTGTTTCCTTTGCTGCAAAGTGGGTTCATAGAGAATCTCAAAGATGGTTGGGAGGACTTGATAAAATAATGCATGTAAAATTCTTAGCACATTGCCTGGTCTGCAGTTCTTCCCTGTTTCGTATGCAATAAATATTCATTGTGGATCTTTCAAAAGTACCAATTGGCAAAAAAGAAGAAAATTTAAAATACTAACCGCTAACAATGTTGGTGCAGAATTCTGGTTCTGGCTTAATTTGACTTAGGAAGGGCAGGCTGAGCATATGAAATGCTTTTTCAGTGATGAAGCACTTGAGCAATTGTTGAGTGCAATTCTGTTTGGATCATGATGGGATGGGAGCTTAGGTTGCATACCGATGTATGCAAATTACTTTTTAAAATAAATTAGGGCAGGAATAATAATGTCATTGTCACTTGAGTGTGCTATCTCTCTGGAGTGGGAATCCTAAGAAAGGAGATGCAGCCAAGTCCCAGGGTCAGGACCCCAGGGGCACACTTGGTGGCTGTAAACTATAAGCCCCTTGAATGTTGCAAGAGAGATGGGGAGAGAACAGAGTCAGACAAATTCATAGTTAGGGAAAGATGATGTGTTTCTTCCAAAGCCCAGTGATTGGTAAGCGTTCCCTACACTGTACGCTATACTGCAAAGGACAGCAGGGCCTCTCCTCTGAGGAGTACAGCAGGGTTGTGTGTGCATCATACTTACCATGAACAGAGGAGGAGGAGCTGTGGTTTGCTTGCCAAGCATATGCTATTTTTGGTAGATGGCATTTCTCCACCTTATTTGAATGAGGATTTTCGGTAGAAACAAGAAGTGATACTTTTGTTTCCCAAATTTTACATTTTCTTGTTTTATTTTTGTTTCCTTTGTTACCATAATTCAGTATTTAGAATTGTAGGGCACCTGGGTGGCTCAGTCGGTTAAACATCCAACTCTTGATTTCCACTCAGGTCATGATCTCAAGAGTCTTGAGATCGAGTCCTGCATTGGGCTCCATGCTCAGTGTGGAGTTTGCTTGGAATTCTCTCTCCTTCTCCCTCTACTCCCTTATCCCTCCCCTCCCCCCACCAGCTGCTCATGTGCTTACTCTCTCTCTCTCTCTCAAATAAATAAATAAAATCTTAAAAGAAAAAAAAAAAGATGGGCTTGTAATTTATTGTAGTTTAGAGTGCTTGTATATGAGAAATCTTTCCTTTTGTTCTCAGGCACAATAAAAAATTAACACATTCACATCGAATATTTGAAAAACTGAAAAAAATGCAAAAAAGCAACAATATCACATAGCCCCACTACCTTTTTGTGCATTTCTTCAGCCTTTTAAAAAGTATTATAGTTCCCTGTACATCCCATCTCCTTGAGCACTAGGTATATAATCACCAGCTTCACACAGCAAAAGTGCAGCTCTTTCTGCCCATAGGCCCAGTCCTTGTGCTATAATAAAAGCACTTTTTTGCACCAAAAAAAGATATAGCAATATCTATTGCTATAAATATACGCATATATCAATATACACTTTTTTAAAAATGGGATCATATCATACACTCTACCACTTGCTTTTTTTTTAACTTAAAAATAGACTGAAAATCTTTCCAAATGGGTACATAAGGAGTTATCACATTCATTCCGTGACTGTGTATTTCATGTATAAATAAATGAGAATTACTACTTATCCATTGCCACACTTCCCATTGAGGGGTATTTACATTGCTTTACTTTTTGCTTTTGTTTTTTGTTTCTAGTTTTTTGTGTGTGTGGGGGTGGGGAGTATTTTAGACAATTTCAACTATGCTACATGAATGTTCTTGGTATATCTTTACGTACCTATATTAGTATTTCTGTAAATATACATTTCTAGAACTACATTTTTTGGGTTTAAAGCTATGCACACTTAAGTTTTTCATAGTTGTGATCCAAACATTCTCAAAAAAAGTGTTATCGATTAATTCAATAAAGACTAATGTGCCAGAGCACCCATTTCCCCCCTTCCTTCCAATAATGGGTGCTACAAACCCTTAACACAGAAACAGATTAAGTTTCTACGATTTCCTTCTAAAAAAGGATTCTTGAAGGGGCACCTGGGTGGCTCAGTGGTTAAGTGTCTGCCTTCAGCTCTGGCATAATCCAAGGGTCCTGGGATTGAGTCCCACATTGGGCTCCCACATGGAGCCTGCTTCTCCCTCTGCCTATGTCTCTCTGCTGCTCTCTGTGTCTCACATAAATAAATAAATAAATAAATAAATAAATAAATAAATAAAATCTAAAAAAAAAAAAAAAAAGGAGGATTCTAGGAAACTGAGGTGGTTGAAGGCCAGAGAACTAGAGACAGGATGCAACTGATTGCTCCAACGGTTGCTAGGAAAGGTCTTTGGACCACCCTATCCTGGGATCCAGGAGGAAGAGACTCGTGCTTGCTTTCAAACTTCAAAGACCAAAGCACTGCACACAGTGTAAGCCTGTGGTGGCAATAGGGTGGCATAGTAAGGCGGTAGATCCCTTCATTTTGGCTCGAGGCATCTCTTGTACTGGAAACAGGATGGAGAATAGTTTAGCGCTCAACCCTGTGGCAATTTAAATAGTCCGTGAGATTCAAGATTTGTGATTCTAAAATCCTTTTAAACTCTACTAAAGATTAGATGATCCTTTAAGTGGCTGAGTCTAATTACAAGATAAGGTGGGTTTTATTTATTTATTTATTTTTTAAATATGGATTTTTTTTTAGTTTTTTATTTATTTATGATAGTCACAGAGAGAGAGAGGCAGAGACACCACAGGCAGAGAGAGAAGCAGGCTCCATGCACCAGGAGCCTGATGTGGGATTCGATCCCACGTCTCCAGGATCGTGCCCTGGGCCAAAGGCAGGCGCCAAACCGCTGCGCCACCCAGGGATCCATAAGGTGGGTTTTAAAAGTCAATCCTTTATTTCCTCAGGCAAAAGAATTCATCAAGGCCATCCATAGGCATTATTTTAGGCACTGAGACTTCAAAATAGAAATAAGATAAGGTTCCTGACTTCAAGGAGTTTACAGTCTTATGCGGAAGGGCAGAGGAAATTGAAAACCAGAAACCAACACCTTCCATAAAGTTCAATCCAGATGTGAGGGACATTTGCTTATGCAAATTTATCCACATCAATTTTCGTCACACTCACAAAGGAATAACTAAGAAGAAAGGAGGGTGTTTATAAGAAAATGCTTCCAGGATGAGTTGCAGATCACTTGATTGCTCCCTGGAGCTAATTTTACATTGGTTCAAGTGGGTGGGTTGGTGGGTGGCCAGTGAAGAAGGGTCTTCTAAGAGATCTTTTCAAACTTTGTGTTCATATGAATCCCCAGAGTTCCTGTTAAAATGCAGGTTTTGAATCAGCAGGTCTATGGTAAGGCCTGAGATTCAGCATTTCTTAACAAGTGCTCAGGGAAGGTCAGTGCTGCTGGTTCAAGAACCATACCTTGAATGCCAAAGAGATTGAGGAGGCCCTGAATCCTTTAGAATGACTGGGAAGGAAAAGAGGTGGCTTCGGTCAGAAATAAATCTCGAGGTAGGTAGGAGCTAGCTAAAGAATAATTATCTAATGCTAGAGAGCCATCGGGATACTAAAAAGAGGAGGGATAAATTGGGTAAAGTGGTGAAATCTAATTCAGAGAAGCAGGTTATGGAGAGTAAATCTCTTACCTACTCTCTTCTTCTTAGTCATTTTCTTCTAAGAATTCTTCTTCCTCTCCTTGTCCTCTTTCCCCCTTTTTCCTTCCTCCTCCTCCTTACCATCATCATCATCATCATCATCATCATCTTGCATTTAGGTCATATAACTGGAGAATTGCTTGAAGCAAGCAAGGGGAAAGACTTCTAAAACCATAGACTCATAATAATAAAAATTATTTCACAAACTTGGCCTATAGAACACAGACAACATATGCCAACATTTAAATAGAGGTGAATAGGTAGCCTGGAGGGAATCTTGGTTTGGCTGAGTTTGGCACACAGTGACATCAGTACTATTTTGAGGATAAAAAGAGGTTTTTGATCATTACAGGATTCTTAAGTCTCTGAATATCTTAAAATTTCCCAGATGAGTTTTTATCTACAAAACAACTTTGGGCTGTTTGCCTTACACAGTGGGTGCCTGCTTTGGCCATAATTCTATGATTTGAATCATGAATTGATGAGTTGGCAGTGGCTTCTCTGGACTGTGATCTGATACCTAGGGAAATAACCACTGATTTTAATGATAAGTTTTCTCAGGCTCTGAGGCCATTTTCCTACAGAGCTTTTCTGTAATAAACTCCCTATTTGGAATTTGTCTCCCTAGACTCAGTAAAATAAACATCTCTAAACCAAATAGTTGAATTTATCAGTGCTCATTTCTGATGTTAGCTGGGCAATAAAATCATATGGGAGACAATTCTCATTTCTGATGGACTTTGGCTGACTATATACACTAGAATTTAGTTTTCTAACCATGAATCATAGATATGATGTCTGTATTAAGTAATGGAAGGCTACTTTTTCAGATTTTTAAAATCCCAGCCTAGTAGTTAGTTATATTTGGGGGGGGGGGGGAAGCCCCAAATTCTAACTGCCATCACTTTCATGGGTCCTTGGTGTTTTCCTCCTTTCCTTTAGGAAAATATTTTGATTATTTTAATTTTTGATGGTTTAGCTTTTTATGTATAGTATTAATTTATTGCATGGTAAGGTGGCTGAATCCCAAGTGGTTTGGATGATTTTCACCCTCTCTCCATGCCCCTTGGGTTGGGAATTACAATTAATTTTTTAGGAGGAATATGCAATAAGGAACATAGCTATAGCATACACTTATTTTCATGAAAAGAAGACAAGGGGGATGCCTGAGTGGCTCAGTGGTTAAGTGTCTACCTTCAGCTCAGCACATGATCCTGGAGTCCCTTGATCGAGTCCCATATTGGGCTCCCTGCATGGAGCCTGCTTCTTCTCCCTCTGCCTATGCCTCTGCTCGCCTCTCTCTCTGTGTCTCTCATGAATAAATAAATAAAATCTAAAAACAAAACAAAACCAAAAAAGAAAGAAAAAAAAAAAAAAGAAGACAAGGTTCTCTTTAGCATAGCTGGACTAGGATAATTAGTTTGTTCTGTTGCCTTCGAATCCAAACTCAGAGGCCTATCTGGTGCAGAAAGGACATGTGAAATGTATGATTAGGACAATGGATGAGTAACAGGGAGTGGTGGGGTCTGTGTTGGGTTAGGGTGTGCATTCAAAATTAAACTTAAAACAACAACCACACCGTGTGAACCATATGTCCATTTCTCTGGGTCAGAATGTCATCTAACACAATGTCAGTGTTGACAATCAGAGCAGTATTCCTGTAAGACCAAGTGAGATAAGCGCAAGGGGAGGCCATACCATGGAACCCATAGCAGCTGAATCCCTGCTTCTCCAATTGGTATTCACAGCATTGCTTAATATTTAATGTTGACATATAGAAATGACTAACTTACTTAATACTTTCTCCTGAAATTTCCAGTGATTTCTGTTAGCATATTTGTATCTGCTCTGTGCCAAACACTGTGCTGGGATGTGAAGATCAATAAAACATAATCCTTGCCCTTGAGAGCCTGATTATAGGAAGACAAAGTAAGATATAATAGATAAAAGCAAGCATTAGTTCTCTCATTTTCGTTTTATAGGAAAAATAACAATGGTGTGATGTAAACCAGCAAGTCAGGAGTACAGCAAAGAGAAGAATCATTGCTTCTAATCTCCCCCATCTAAATCATTCACCTAATAAATGCACCACTATTGCCAAGAACCTCTGCCTTCCTGACTTCAATCCGAGCTCATTGGCGAGCTGCCAGCCTGGAGTGAGCAGCTGGGATTTTGAGGCTGCTGTGTGGTAGTAGTGCTGTTAGAGTCCTTTTGTTCAAGACTAAGGATATGCCCAGAAAACAACAGCTCATTCTGCAGACAGTCATCAATATTTTTACTAAAATGATAAAATGATAGCCGGTCAACTGTTGAACAATTTGAGCAGTAAAGGGAATTCCCTCGGGGAATCCATTTTAATGCAGAATGCACCAGACTGAGAGGCATCTGGAGAGACAAAAAATGATAAGCAGAAGAGGCTAAAAACAAAATGGCTCAGAACAGCACTTTCTTATATAAATTGCGCTCCTTAGTTTTACAATGTCTTGATTCCTAGAATTCATAAGAGAGATACCTTCCAGAGTTGTAATTATGTTTACTTTATATGTGACAATTTGTCTGTAGAAACTGTTACATGATAATCAGTTTTACCAATGTATCGGTCATTTACAATTGGTATCCTACTACTTTAAATATGAAAATTTGGGATCCCTGGGTGGCGCAGTGGTTTAGTGCCTGCCTTTGGTCCAGGGCGCGATCCTGGAGACCCGGGATCAAATCCCACGTCGGGCTCCCGGAGCATGGAACCTGCTTCTCCCTCTGCCTATGTCTCTGCTTCTCTCTCTCTCTCTATGTGTGACTATCATAAATAAAAATTAAAAAAAAAAAAGAAGAAAATTTGAGCTAACGTCTATAAGGGCCTGGTTAATGGCCCACAATGAAGCCCACAAATGACTTATCTATGGTTGAAAAGTTACTTTAGTCAAAATCATATTGACGATGTCCCCAGTTATAAAAAATGGTCATTTATACTCAATGGTTTATACTTAAAATGGTGAGGGGTAGGATTCAAGTCTAGGTTTGGCCCCTAAATCTAGAGCTTTTCCATCAATATCATTACTGTAACCAAGCCAATGTCAATTAGCTCCTTGGTGAGTTGCAGAAACTATACCAAGTGAGTTTTCACACAAAGAAAAAAAAACCCTTTATTTGCAGCAAATAAACAGATCACAGAGAATAGCTTCTTTTTTTTTTTAAGATTTTATTTATTTATTCACAAGAGACAGAAAGAGAGAGAGAGAGAGAGGCAGAGACACAGGCAGAGGGAGAAGTAGGCTCCATGCAAGGAGACCGATGTGGGACTTGATTCTGGGACTCTCCATCCAGAGACTCTCGATCCAGGGACTGTAAAGATTTTGCCACAGGCTTCATCTACCTCTTTTTTCTTTTTTTTAAAAGATTTTATTTATTTATTCATGAGAGACAGAGAGAGAGGCAGAGACACAGGCAGAGGGAGAAGCAGGCTCCCTGCAGGAGCCTGATGTGGGACTTGATCCAGGGACTCGATCCAGGGACTCCAGGATCAAGCCCTGGGCCAAAGGCAGGCGCTAAACCGCTGAGCCACCCAGGGATCCCCCAGAGATTAGCTTCTAAAACGATGACTACCTGAGAATGGTTGAATGTGTACCTCTTGTTCAGGGTTAGGATGAATATTTAGATAGGGAAGTCTTGTCAGCTTGTAAGGGCAAACATAAGGTAGGGCATCTGCCTTAAGGAAACATGTTAATATGTTGCATGTTTTGTAAATGAGGCTGAGGCTCCTCCTTGGCAGGGATTTTAATATTATAATGGGGTAAAGGCAATGGTAGGTTGTTCCAGAGGTCACTCCATGGTCCCTCTGCAGAAGCTCAAGTTGGGGTTTAGCTCAAAGGGTCTAGGTGGTCTGGGCCAGGGAGGTTTTATTAAAGCAGTTGCTATCACCTGAGGAGTGGTTTTGGGTTTAATTTGCCTGAGTTAAGAGGAAAGCCAGAAAGAAGAGCTTTAGGAAAAATATGCGAGTACAGTTAGTGAGTACAAGCAGGTAGGCAATAAAGGTCAGGTCTTGGGGTCTAACTGGTGACATTACTACCTTAAAAAAAAGTAAGGTGTAAAGTGAGACTGAAGCAAAAGAGCGAGGTTCTTGTCTCATGAAGTTGAGAAATGAATCTTGAAGACAAGGGAGAGGAAAGCAATAGGGTTTTGTCAAGTAAGGATACAGAAAAAGCTCTCAGGAATGAGAGTGGTCCTGATATGGTTGCCACTGAGGGCATTTAGGGTTAGTCTTTTTTTGAAGGCTAACCAGAGAACTTAAATCCCTTTAAACATCTCTATTGATAGCACATTGAGTAAGGATTAGTGATAACATGTTTAGTAGTTTACTTCCTTTTTAGGGTACAGTAATTTTTTGTTGGTAGTAAGTAGCTGTTATAACAAGACCCAACCCCTGACACCTAGGACAGGATGGTCTGGTTTGTTTCTTTATCTCTGGTTTACTTTCACCTCCACATTTTTGGGATTTTTATGAACCTCATCCTGTAGCCCCCTACCTATCTCTTCCTACCTAACCCTGCCTGTCCCTTATTCATGATCATACAGTGTTGATTTTAGACAAATGAGATAACATATTTCATTATGTAATCAAATAAGATGTTAATATTTTGTAAAATTCAATACATATGGAGCCCTTCTGGGAATCATAAGTAAATTAATCTCATTAACCATGTTTTTTGAAAAATTATACCATTCCACAGAAATGGCAGGAGGAAATATTGCCTATATTCTATTTCAATATCCCAATCAGAATGGGGTATATATGCTGTAATCTAAATATGTTGCACTATTAGAGTTTCTAAGCAAGGTTTTGTAAAATGGCATCGCCAGGAGTACCTTCTTCCCCTATGTGGTTCCAAGTTTCTCTGTTCTCCAATCATCTAATGCTACTGGCTTATTTTAGATCTTGAAGTGCCTCAACTTCCAACCTACTGATGGCATCTTTCAAATATGTATAATTCTTCTATAATTTCAATAGGAATTAAGGAGGAACATGGATTGGGTACATCAGCTTGGACCATGAACACCAAATAATAGCTTGACTAAGTGATGATCACAGGAAAATAAAGATCTATTATAAATATTTAAAGGAAGCAAACTCGAAGGGAAAAAATCCATCACTGAAATATGACTAACAACACAGAAACGAAACTCCAAAGCTATTAAGAAATGTACAATTGCAGACTTTTGCAGATAATGGTACATAATTGGAAGGAAATTTTAAATCTTTATGAAATTTGGGATTAAAATAAGTACCATCAAAAAACCATTGCATCCTGTGACTTACACAAAGCATGCACTTAATAATTATTTAGTAACTGAATGGGTGACATTGTTAGAAATGCCCCGGGATCTCATCCAAGCTGAAATATCAAATGTGGCTGTGAGCACTTTAATTTATAAAACTAAAAATTCTTTCTAAGGCTAGAGTTTATCTAATACAAATGCTTTTTTTTTTTAGTAGGTGCATTCCAACCAACTTGCAACTCGGAGCTATGCCTTCCTGCAAGTGTTGTTCAATATCCACACACACACACACAAAGTGGTTCTTTAATTTTCGGTATCTCACTTGATTTAAATGAAATACTGCTAATGTAATTTTATATAAGAGATTAACTAGAGGTTAGCTTTGACGCTGGAAAGGTAACAATTTAAGTTAGGTAAGTGGCAAATGCTGATTAATGTTTCTGGGACTTTCAAAAGAGAGAAAAAAAACTTTGCCTTTTTTTTTTTTTTTTTGGTAGGGCTGATTTTTCAAAAAATTGAGAAAGTACATTTGCAGAGAGGGTCTATCTTGCTTTCGGAAAAGTTCCTTTACATTTTAATATGCATACAAATAACCTGGGAATATTGTTAAATGCAGATTAGACTAGGCGGGCCCGAAAAGGCCCCGAGAGCAAGTGTGAGAGCTGCAGGTGATGCTGGCGCCTTCTAAGACTTTATGTCGCTAGGGCACAAACGCTCAAGCATCCCCGGGCGCTCAGCTCTCGTTTTCAACTTTAAGATCTGATCCAAATGCGTTTGCTGTTGGGTAACGAAAGAAAGTTTCCAGAAAGCACTAGGCCTGCTCATTTCCCCGTTTTTAACGGCAAAAACTGCGATTCGGAACTGCAGCTCCGGCCTCCGCGTTTGGTCGTCCGAAGGCGGCCTTGGAGGCCAACGGACGCGGCTGAGAGCTCAGTCCGGGGGTGGGCGCTGCACCCACCCGCGGCTCCCGCTCCGCGGAAGAGCCGCAGCGGGGGGACCCCGGGGATGCCCCGCGGCTGCCCCGCCCCCGCCCCCGGCCCCGGCCGCCGCCACCGACGCGAAGCCCTTTCCAGGAACGCGCGGGCCCGCCCCCCGCGCGCGGCCGCCGATTGGCCAGGACGGCGCCGGCGTGACGTCAGGCCCCGCCCCGCCGCCCTCCGGCCCCGCCCCGCGGGGTGGCCTGGCGGTTTGGTCTGGAGCAGCTGAAACCGGTTTGAGCGGAGCCGCTTCCTGCCGCTCGGCGCCGCCGCGGGCTGCCTGGGGGAGCGCTGGCGAGGCGCGGACGGCGGGTGCCCGGCTCCTCGGCCCGCGGCCCCGGCTCTGCGGCGCGGACGCGCGGCCCCGCGGCCCCGGCAGGTGAGGCGGGCGGCCAGGCCTGGCCCGAAGCTCGCTGCGGGGGCGGCTCACGTGGCGGCGGAGCTGTCAGGGCGGCCGGGCCGGGCCGGGCCGGGCCGGGCGGGGGGCGCGGCGGGGCGCGGGCGGGGGGCGCGGGCGGGGGGCGCGGGGCGGGCCGGGCGTCCCGGTCTCCCCCCCCCCCCCCCCCCGCCCCGGGGCGGCCGCGGCCTGGAAGTTCGCGGTTCCACTTGCATTGTTTGCTGCCCACGGTTCCGCTGCTGCCGGAGCTTGGTCCCGGGCAGCATCGTGCAGGTGCCGGGATGCGTGGGGCGCGCGGCCCCCCCGGCCCCCCCGGCCCCGCCGCCCGCGCGCGAGTAGCTCGTGGTGTTTGGGAGCCGCTTATTTTCTGGAATCGCCTGAGCGCGTAGTGGAAGGCGTGCCTGTATAACGCGGTTGTCGCCAGACCCGAAGCGCCCAGCCTTCCCGAGGAGAGGTCCCGGCGGCTGACTCCGTCCGAGGCCGGGTTGCGTGCTCGGGCCCGGCGGCTTCTGGGGCGAGCCTCCCCGCGGGGCCTCGCGGCCGCCCTTCCCCTCCCCTGCCTTCCGCCGTGGATCGCAGAGACTGACTTCGTCCCGAGGCAGCTGTGCCGGCCGAAGCGGTGCCGACGTGGAAGGGGGTTGAACCAAGCAGGATGTTTAGACCCGACGCTGCCTTCTTTAGACGCCCCGCGCCCGGGAACGGCCCCTTCGTGCCACATCTCTGACGGCTGTGACTTAAGTAAAACTACAAGCTGTCAGTCCTCTCAGCCCCTGGTGGTCTGCATACGAATAATTCAGGATAGGGCAAAACGGCACAGCTGCGCTTGGCCTAGTCCGTTCTGGACTTGAGAACCAATATTCTAGGCGGGATGAAACTTAGGAAAGTTCTGTCCAGAGAAATAAGGACCACGAGAGAACTCTCCCCGTGGCAGAGTTAGTAAAATTTGAGAACTACGAAAAAAGCAGATTAATGAATCAGATCTTTGTATGTAATCCTAGCCAGGGAAGGCATATGAACTGTGCATGAAAGACTCTCGAGACAAAGTGAAATGGGAAATATTTGAAAACTTCTACTGCATTGTTTAGAAAGTTGAACAAGGAATAAACCTGGCTTAGCGAAATCTCCAGAAGCGCTTTCTTTATGAAAATCCATTCGTGTCTGCATACATTTGTTTAAAATGTTGGCTCAAGTACACTGAGGTTGGAATAGTGGAATCATATTCCAACAGGATGAACAGAAGTTAACTCAGGAAAACTTAGGCATTTCATATATTTTTTTTGTAGCCAGTTATGAGGATCAAAGCTGCTGGAACCTAGGAAAGAGTAAGACATGGAAATAGCTTTTTTTTGGGGGGGGGGGGGACAATGTTTTTAAAGATTTTATTTATTGAGCGAGAGTGCGCGCGCACATACACACACACACACAAGCTGGAGGGAGGAGCAGAGGGAGAGGGAGAAGCAGACTCTTTGCTGGGAGGGGAGCCTAATGTGGGGCTCCCATCTCAGAACCCTGGGATCATGACCTGGGCTGAAGGCAGACTCTTAACCCACTGAGTCACCCAGGCATCCCTCTTTGAGAAAATTTGAAGGACAGAGATGGTCTTTTTGGCTAGAAAAACACATTTTAGCTAAAAATATCTGTGATCTCAATTTAAACTAAATGTTCCTGCACCTTGTTTTGCTTAAATATCCCTTTTGTTCCCCTAGCTGGTAAACCAGTAAGGTCATGTGTTGGGATAGTTTCTTTGACCAAAAAAATAGAGTAGGATTTATTTTGGCAGGTAGTGTAAACTCTGAAATACTTCTTGAATGTAAATTACAATGTCATAGCTGTACTAATTGCTTGAGTCTTCAAAAAACTGTTAGATACTACTCAAAATCTCAGATGAGAATACTGCTTGATATTTATCTTCAAAAAGCACAAAATGGAAGTTATATGTAAAACAAATGGAGTTGGTTAAATTACATTTACAGTCAGCTCAAGTATATAAAAATGACTAGATTTTTCTTCTTACTCTTATATATATCTGGAACACATCCCCTGTCCAAGTAGGGATGGCTTTTTTGCTTGTTTGGAAGAAGAGGAAGTATTGGTAGGTGTGTAAATTTTGTGTTCCACAACAGGTCAGTATTTTACTTTGTCACTACTGTTTTGGTGGTAGCTGGGTGCCAAAATTGTGCAGGCCAATCCTGTACCAGAATTTTGGCCTCTGTCCACAATCAAGTAAACTGGTGTAGGAGCAGCTTCCCCGGCTTTATTTTGGTGTGTTATTAAATTGTGGAAGGAGGGAGAGAGGAAATTAAACCAGACTACAGGACTTTTTGGCAATCCAAGTGGAAAATGAGGCTTTGTTGACATCAGGGAGGTTTTTTGGGAGGGTATTTTTGTGCTTATGTATATAGTTTGGTACAGTACATTTACTGCAGCTGTTTATAGCCAAGTTACTACAGACACTTTTATAAGCAACCTTAAGAACGAAAGTCAATTTTAATAATTAGTTGAATTCTCTTTTATTAAGTTGATATATGTAATTTTCCCATTTAATGCAGTAGAAATTTAAAGGTAATTTTGTGCCAGTTGATTTTGATAAATAGGAATAATTATTTTTGATTTCCCTAAAATTAGCTAGAATAGATACTTAAAATTGATCAAAAAATAGTTGAGTAGCAACTGTGTAATTTTGTAGATGAGATTGTGTAGTCCTTTTTTGAAAACTGACAGTAAACACTGGGTGAAAGTAGAAGTTAAAGTTTGAGATTAAGGTTGGTTATTCAGCAGTTTTGGTGGATGATGGGGCTTTCTGCTGTGTCTCAAAATTAATTCAGTTATGTAAAAGCCAAGCTCTTTTGCTTGTCTGAGGTTTCTTTATGACATAAATTAAATGTAAGAGTTTGGTGTTTCAGTGAACTATTTAATTATTAGAAAAGGAAATATTCCAAGAGTTAGTACTCAGATTCGTATCAGATGTCATGTTAAAGGAGAGCTAATAAGATACTTGGATAATGATTGCTTAATGAGGGGATTATCAATCTACAGCTATTTTAAGATTTAGAACATTCTTTAGCAGTGTTAGAACTGGATGTATATGCTTTAAATAGATCATGTTTATTAGACACAGAAATCATTTTGATTAAGGTTTTTTCTCCAGTGCATAACGGATTTTCTAAGTGAAATGGTGGAGTTATCAAATAGAGAATTCTGTATTCAGGTGATATGAAACCACATTGACTGGTGGTCTTTCTCAATATGAATATTCAACATTTACGTTTTATCAGAGATGTAAGTGGGATGGTAGTTTGTAGCTAACTTTGAGTCTGGATTCTTGACCTTCAGAGCAGCCCCCTGTGGGTCAGGTTTCTCAGCCTCAGCCCTATTGATACTTGGAGCTGGACAATTACTTATGGAGAGCTGTTCTGTGCATTACATGGTGTATAGCAGTACTATTGGCCTCTACCCACTAGATGCCAGCAGTATCACTCCCAGTTGCGACAACCAAAAATATGTCCTGACATTGCCAAACATCCCTTGAAGGGCAGAATTGTCCCCCGTGAGAACTGCTGCTTTATATCTGCCTTGACTTGGAAGTGTAGTTACCTGAGCAGCAGTGTCCACTGAATGGGCATTACAGAGTTGGGCATGTGTTCATGGGGAGGGAAAGGGAGCAAAGGGGAAATAGAAGAATGAATAGCTATGAAACTTACTTTATGATTTTTAAAATAATGTATAAGTACAAATAACATTTAAGCTGATAAATTAATGAAATGATGCACAGTAAAGAAATTGGAATTCTTTTAGGAACATTGGTGAATTGGGGTTCAAAATTTAGGGGAGTATTGGAGAAGTTATGTAGACTATGATCTGCCCTTTTGTAGAGTGTGTTCTTTCTATATATGAATTAAATAGCCTTCTTTAGAATTGATACTGTATATATTTTTTAAAAATCTATTTGTTATCTTCCTTTTGTACTTAAATTTTTTTTTTAAGATTTTTTTTTTTAAATTTATTCATGAGAGTCATAGAGAGGTAGAGACAGGGAGAGAGAGAAACAGGCTCGCTGCAGGGAGCTCCATGTGGGACTTGATCCCAAAACTCTGGGATCATGCCCTGAGCTAGAGTCAAGACACTCAACTGTTGAGCCACCCAGGCATTCCCCACCCTTAGGTACTTAAATTAGGGGGTTATAAACAGATTGGTTTGGCTGGGAAAAAACAACCAAGAAATGAAAAATCAGAAAATGTGAATAGGACGTTGAAGGATTAGGGGTTTAGATTTCTGTAAGTAATCGAAGTAATTCTAAGTCAAGGTCATGAGGAAGAATATTCTAACTGGCGTAAAATGTATTATTTTTTGGAAGACATTTAGAAGCCAAAATACGGGTTAGTATACTTAGGATTTTGATTGAAGTTCAGACAGTAGAAAGAACGGCATGTATGTAAGATCAGTTAGAATCAACAGGGTTGGGCCGCCCGGATGGCGCAGCGGTTTAGCGCCGCCTTCAGCCCAGAGCGTGATCCTGGAGACCTGGGATCGAGTCCCGCATTGGGCTCCCTGCATGGAGCCTGCTTCTTCCTCTGCCGGTGTCTCTGCTTCTCTCTCTCTCTCTCTCTCTCTCTCTCATGAATAAATAAAATCTTTAAAAAAAAAAGATTAGGATCAACAGGGTTTGGTAATAGATTGCAGAGTTGAGGCTCTAAATTTGAGTCTACAGAATAAGAGTAATGACAGTCCAGTGGTTAATACAGAGAAAATCTGGAAAGAATGGTTTATAGGGGAGGTTTTTTTTAAGTTATTGGTTACATTACTTAGAAGCAGAATCTGCATCTTGTTGCAGAACATAGTTTTGTTTCAGTGAATGGTACTTCAGTTTCCTTGCTAGTAAAGTTGAAACCTTATTGAAATAGAAATCCTCTTGTGAGCCAACTTTTTTTCTATATGTGGTTGTTTTTTGTTTTTGTTTTGCTTTTTATTCTCCATCATAGCATGAGCCTGGTCAGGAAAGATAGGTTGAGTTCAGAGCAGCTGCTTATCAGAAGAGAAAGTTTGTAACAGGACAATCTTGAATCCTTAAAAAAAAAAAAAAAAAAAAGGACACACTTGTTTTTGTAGTTTTCTGGTCCATACACACAGAATAGGTTTCAACATTAGACACTAAAAATTACTAGGTACTTACTAAAGAATTCAGTCTTTATATATAAGTTTTCTGAAATCTTTTGCTCACAGTTTTGATCTATTTTTGTTTTTTAATTTGTTTCTTGGTGGTGGCTATCTTCAGCTAAGCTTTTTGTATATTTCACATGACATCTTCTCTTTTTCTTCCTAGCTCAACATTCTAAAATAAATCCATCAGAATGACACCTTCTCAGGTTACCTTTGAAATAAGAGGAACTCTTTTACCAGGTATTGTAAAGTTTCACTCTAAAACAAAATTTTAAATTAAATGAGTATTTTTCTTGATTATCTAAATATGGAGTTTGTTGTTATAATGGGCTTAATTTTTAGATGAAACTATCTTTGGGGCTCGCCTGATTTCAGAAATGTGCTTGTAGTGTAGTAAACTTAAGGGAAAAAAAAATACTTCCCCAAATAGTAAATGTCTTAATCTCATATTTTCGAAGAAAGCTGTGAATTTATTTTATTTTGCACAGAACAAGGATAGTTTGACTATGATTTTTAATTACCACGGAAATGAGGGAAATTTTGCTAGTGTAAGAAGTTAGTGAAGTGTTTGGTTAAGATAACTGTGTTCCGTATTTGTAAATGTTTTTTTTGGCTTACTGTATTTTTTGCTATTAAAGCAGTGTGGAGTAATTTTAGGGTAAATAGCTTATCAAAATAGTATCATACTCGGGGTTCTGTCTCTTTATTTAATATACTCTCACTAAATTGGCAAGTTCCTCAAAGCTGTTACAGTCTTTCCCCCTTTTGGGCCTTTCTCAAATTGTTTCCTCTTTCTCGATCTGTGGCCTCCCTTCTTCTTTAACTCTCCTTACTCTAACCCCACATTTAGCTACCCCTATGAAATTCAAAGTTCTAGGACTTTTTTGTAGTACCTTACAGATTTTATGGAATTATTTGAGTAATTTTATGAATAGATTGTAAGCTCTGTGAAAATGTGACTTTGTCTTGTCATATTAATGCATGTACCTAACAGTGCCTGGCTCAGAGCAGGGGTAAATATGCATTCAAAGAATAAGTAAATGATTCACTCTGTATATCCATCATCTTTGTCTAGTAGCCATCAGAGCAGTTGACAGAGTATATGATTGTCCAAGTTCAGATTCTTAGCCAAGATGATCTGGTAGAGGGACGCCCGGGTGGCTCAGTGGTTGAGTGTCTGTCTTCAGCTCAGGTCGTGATCCTGGGGTCCTGGAATCCAGTCCCACATCAGGCTCCTCACAGGAAGCCTGCTTCTCCCTCTGCCTGTGTCTCTGCCTCTCTGTGTGTCTCTCATGAATAAATAAATGAAGCCTTTAAAAAAAAAAAAAAAGATCTGGTACAGCTCCCATCTCTGGGCAGAACTCTGCAGGTTGAAGATTGCTGGTCAGCTGATAGGGTGGTTTGTTTGGGTCAAGAGCTTGCCTCTAGTCCAGCGTGAGCCTTCTTTGCAGAGGGAAGACAAAACTATATTGTACCCTTTCAGGGAATTGTATGAAGCCAGTTTAAGCTAGAAGGAGCTGGCCATGTCAGGCAAATGGACCGGGCACAGAATTAGCCATAGAAGGGTGAGCTTGATAAGGATCTTATTCTCGAGGACCAGAGGGAAGATGATGATGCATATGAATGTAGATGAATCTGTGGGTGCAAAGGAGAAGACTGTGTGCACAGCAACGTGTATGACTTTGGGAATGAATATTTATATTTAGCAACAGTTTATCTTTCTTTTTAATCAGTGAAGACAGTGATAACCTAAGTTTATTACAAAACAAAATCTGGTTACTCTAAAGGATTGGTGAATATTTTGACAAATCTCTATATGTAACCGCTCTGTTTGACAAACCCCAAAAACTCCTGAATGACTGTCACACTTGAAATATTAGTTAAGTTTTAGATAGTCCAAGCTTACAGAATGCTCATGTAGGTGGCTAAAGCCAACTAGTCTGGCTCTACTAAAATAGTGCCTAAAACCTACTCAGAATGTAGAGGAGTTTGTACTGAACTTTGTTCACTTGGGCTCAGTTCATTATCTTTTTCTTTAGGAATTTTAGTTAGAGTAACTCAGAATGTATTGATATATAAGTCAAAGATTTCTCCATGCTTATATTCAAGAAATTGTTTTGTTTGTTTTAAGGATTTATTCATTTTATTTTATTATTATTAATTTTTTAAGATTTTATTTATTTATTCATGAGCGACAGAGAGAGAGAGGCTGACATAGGCAGAGGGAGAAGTAGGCTCCACACAGGGAGCCCGATGCAGGACTCAATCCCAGGACCCCAGGACCATGCTCTGAGCTGTAGGCAGACACTTAACTGCTGAGCCACCCAGGCATCCCAGATTTATTCATTTTAGAGAGTGCACATGCAAGCTGGGGGTTGAGGGGGTGGTGCACCGAGGGAGAGGGCACAAGAGAATCTCAAGCAGACTCCCTGCTCAGCATGGAGCCCAAGGCAGGGCTTGATCCCACAGTCTAAGATCATGACCCAGGCTGAAACCAAGAGTCAGATGCTCAACTGACTAAGCCACATGGGCACCCTGAAATTGTAGACTTTTGCTGAATATACATAATTTAGTAAATATAGGTGATAGCTATATTGTAGTTTGTTGATGAGGAATGTTCAGGTAAAACAATAGTCATTATTTTAGTAAGGGAAACTAGATTTTTCACTATGTAAGTCTTTGTTTTGAGGATTTTCTTTTTATTGTTAAATTGCTCCTGTCCCATTGATAATTTTCCTAGTCTTTAGCCTATTTAATGCCACTGTTTGAATTCCTAGAAAATATTGGTTATTATTTCTCTAGAATACTTACATGCACTTAGTGTGTGCCTTTTTAAATTGGAAGCTGCCTTGCAGGCAGGAACTGTGCTATGATCACTTTGTTTTCTTGATGCTTGTTATTGGCTCAATTAAGTGGTTGAACAAATGAAGAATAGTTCATTCCTACACATCTCTCCTTTTCTTTCGTTTTAATTCTGTAGAGGTAGGTCAAGTTAATGCAGGTATTAGTATGGTGCCTGAGTCCAATACATGTTTCCAGTGAGGCTTCTTCTCCATCTAATCTAAAGGTAACTGTGCATCCAGGTGAACTGTTGCAACTGACTGCCCTTTCTTGCTTCCTAAAACTAAAATTTGATATTTTCTTACTTAGCCTACTATAACTGGTTGTCCTGTTTCTTTAGGAGAAGTTTTTGCCATATGTGGAAGCTGTGATGCTTTGGGAAACTGGAGTCCTCAGAATGCTGTGGCTCTTCTTCCAGAAAATGAGACAGGTGAAAGGTAAGAAGGGCAATAACAGGATACAGAATAATTGTGACATTCAAATTGGAAACTTGGGTGGTTTCTAAGATAACTTCGTATAGTTTTTGTCTTTTTTTTTTGTAAGATTTTTTTATTTATTCATGAGAGATATGGGGGTGGGGGGCAGGCAGAGAGGCAGAGACACAAGCAGAGGGAAAAGCAGGCTCCATCTATGCAGGGAGCCTGATGTGTGGGACTTGATCCCAGGTCTCCAGGATCAGGCCCTGGGGTGAAGGTGGAGCTAAACTGCTGAGCCACCCGGGCTGCCCTGTTTTTTGTTTGTTTGTTTGTTTGTTTTTTTAATGAGAGTTATTGCATGTACATAAAGAATGAAGTGATTGTACAAGGTTAGTTGTGTAAAAAAAAAAAAAATAAGTTTCTCTGTTTCTAAATTTCCCACCTCAGCCATTTTCAACTTTTGGCTGTTTTTTGTTGTTGTTGTTGTTTGTTTGTTTTTAAGATTTTATTTATTCATGAGAGAGAGAGAGAGAGAGAGGGAGAGGCAGAGACATGGGCAGAGGGAGAAGCAGGCTCCATGCAGGAAGCCAGATGTGGGACTCCGTCCTGGAACCTTGTGATCACGCCCTGAGCCAAAGGCAGATGCTCAACCGCTGAGCCACCCAGGTGTCCCTTTTGGCTCGTTCTTTTGGTAGTTAACCACTATATTTCTAAATAACAGGCTCATATTGCCTTTTTATTAAACTTATTTTTAGGTATTGTCTTTTGGCTCCCAATATGTATTCTTGATAAAAGATTTGGTTTTTGCTTTAGCCTATAAAATAATTTTCTATAGCAGAGAGTGGAACAAATATTTTAGCTAGTGTACTGGAATGAGTTTGCAAATGACATTATGTAGATCTTAGGCAGATCTAATTTCTCTAGTCCTAGATTTTTTCATCTGCATGGTAAAGGGATTAGGATAGAATCACTAAATGTTGACAAAGATGGTACTTCTTCACTTAGGGATATTTGGAAGTGTTATAGGTTATCAAGGTGTATGTGTGGGAGGTAAGGTAAGAGGAGATCTTAAATAGTATTATAAACACATGCAGTGGCCATAGGGAGAAACACCAGATTACGTGATTATTAAGCTCACATTGTTTTCCTGTAGAGCAGTGTTATTGAAAATGTGGTTTGTGGGCCAGTGCTAGAGGAAAAAAACTTTTGAAAAAAAAAAAAAAAACTTATCTAATAATCAGTGCATTATGTGAGAAATACAGATATTAAGAGCAAGCATTTAGAAATGTTTATAACAATTTGACATAGCTGGGACATTCAAGCATGAGTGCATGTGGACTCATCTCTGTTGCACATAGACCAGGAGTTTTAGTTACAGGACAGACAAGCAAACAGAAACTGGTCCTTCATAGTTTGAGGAGCATGGATGGCAAAGCAAAAGAAGATAACAATACAGTACCATGATGCAAGTTAATGAAAAGAAAAACAAATTGTATATAAAACAGCCTTTTCCTACTTGTCATTAGTGTGACATATTTTCTCAGCCAGTTCTCAACTGTTATCATAAATAACATTTTATTGGCAAATAATATTGGGACCACAGAGGAACAAAATGTTTATTCTCATCAAGTGGTCATTTTTTTCCTCCATTTTCAGATCAGCCACTCCTGTCTGAAGTAAAACCTTATGTCTTTCTGAACTTGTTCTTAAAACACACCTTGCTCTTAATACTTGAGCTGCCCTGTCACCTGTCTTAAGTCCATTTCAGCCAACCTGGGCAAAGTTAGATGAACAGATGAGATAACACTTAACGACGTAATTTTAAGGGACCAGCCACTTTTACCTTGCTGATGCACACTGAAATATAATTGATTCACATATGGCAGATAAAGTGTTTCACATGGAGAGAGGAAGTAGATGATACAAGAGGATACAAAAAACATTTGCCTTGGACACCATTCTTGTGTTTTAGAATTGTATTTATTTGGATTTCAGTGTGCTTTGCATCTAAGTCCTTTGTACCTCTTTTTCAGAGTCTCAAGCCTCTCCATACCTACAGGCTTATAATGACAAGACCCCTTTAGGATACTATCAAAATAGTATCATACCCATATGATGTGAAAGTTGTGTTGTATTTGAAAGTTGTATTGTTCCTAATAATGGGGAAAATGTGGGTCACTTGTGGGTATATTTGCTTTTCTTGTAGATTTTATGGTATTTTGGGGGAGGATATGCGGGCAATTCAAAATCGAGCCTCATTGCCCATCTGGCTGATTTTTCTTGAATTTCATCAGATTATGTTTGTTTGTTTGTTTGTTTATTTATTTATTTATTTATTTATTTATTTATGATAGTCACAGAGAGAGAGAGAGAGACACACAGGCAGAGACACAGGCAGAGGGAGAAACAGGCTCCATGCACTGGGAGCCCGATGTGGGATTCAATCCCGGGTCTCCAGGATCGTGCCCTGGGCCAAAGGCAGGCGCCAAACCGCTGTGCCACCCAGGGATCCCAGATTATGTTCATTTTTGATGTCACTGAACAGTTCTGGTTCATTTTTAACTTTGCAGCATTTACTTAGGGAAGTGGAATAAAAAACCCATTGCTTTGCTGTATCTCTTTTTTCTTTTTTTTTTTTTTTTTTTTAATTTTATTTATTCATGAGAGACACAGAGAGAGAGAGAGAGAGAGAGAGAGGCAGAGACACAGGCAGAAGGAGAAGCAGGCTCTATGCAGGGAGCCTGACGTGGGACTCGATCCCAGGTTTCCAGGATCACATCCTGGGCTGAAGGCGGCGCCAAGCCGCTGAGCCACCCAGGCTGCCCTATCTCTTTTTTCATTTAGTGGTTCTTAACCAGGGGTGCATGTTAGACTTTCTTGTGAGGGCTTTAAAAAATACGCATGTTTAGATTCTACCCCTGGAGAATGAGGAATAGTGCATGGGAGAGGGGCCCCAGCACATTTTTCAGAGTTCTCTGCTAATTCTATTGTACACATCTGGGGCTGGTTTCATATACTCTGTTTTATAAATGAAATAGTACTAGAACATTGCCACTTTTGTAACCGAGATGGAAAATAATTTCACCTCAGAGTTGGTAGAGTGTGTTGAAAAGGATTCTGAGGCTTATCAGGGAAAAGTAGTACGGATACATGTGCCAAGCATTTGCTGTTATTGCTGTACAGCAGTAGTTCTCAACCAACCTTATATATTCAGCTATCCTGTGAAGTTTTATCAAATTCCACATGAACAGGCTCCACCCAGACCTGTGAAATCAGTCTCCCAGAGTGGAGCCAGGGCATATGTATTTTATTACTACCAGATTAATCTAATTGTTGACCATGGGTGACAGGTGGTTATGGATATTTTGTTAGGAACCCAGGATTGAGTCAGAGTAAGGATAATGCCCTAAAGCCTGCCTTGGCAGAGCAAGGTGGGGAGCAGTGCTAGCCATCTGGTATCATGGAAGAACATTTGGAGCTGCTGTTTATTTTCTAAACTATTCATGCTGAATTAATGTTTAGGTAATGGTCTATGATAGTGGCTCTCAAACTTAAGTGTTCATCATCAGAGTCACCTGGAGACTTGTTAAATTACAGATTGCTGGACTCCTCCCCTTTCCAGAGTTTCTAATTCAGTAGGTCTAGGTGTGGCCTGAAAATTTGCATTTCTAACAAGCTCCAAGGTGATTCTGGATCACACTTTGGATACCACTGGTCTATGATTGGAAGGTAAAAAAATCAGTTATAATCATAAATTGTAGTGACTGCTCTTACTGTTGAGTCAAAGCTTTAGAATAGCAGTAGACTGTTAGCATAGTATAGTTCAGAGGAAGACAGTGAGTTGCAACATGTAAGATATAAATCCCAGTTGTTTGGCTAGGGGAATAACCGGAGGCTGGACAGGACAGTCAGGACCAGGGACATTTGGGAACAGGAGTATAACTTACCTGCCTCAGCCCCAAAGCCTCTTAGCAGCCCTGTCATATCTTGAACTAAATGGGAAGTCAGAGAAGATTCGGACTCTCACTTTAATCTTTGTGCTACTTTTTCTGTTTGGAATACTTCTCGACTTTGTATGGCTGGTTCCTTCTCATTATGTAGGACTTCTCTCAGACAGTTCTTCCTCCTTGAGGGAGGAAGTTTCCTGTCATGTCAGCAAGGTTAAGTACTCTTTACACTGTATGTTTGGTTATTTGTCCTCACCAGAAAGCAATCTGCTTGAAGATAGGGCACACTTACTCATCACAGTGTTCCCAGCACCTGGTGTAGTAGGCCTGGAGTATACTTTTGTGTAGGAATAAAGAAATAGTATTGATCACAGACCTTGCTTGAGGGGTTTCATGAATTTTGAAGTCTTTATGCATTTTAGTTTGATATTAATAGTTGCTCTAATTCTTTTTCCTCACAGCATGTTATGGAAAGCAACCATTGTACTCACTAGAGGAGTATCAGTTCAGTATCGCTACTTCAAAGGGTGCTTTTTAGAACCAAAGGTATGTTTTCTTTATCTAGTTTCCAGTGTCTTTAACAGACTTAATCCTTTCAAAAGCAACGAATTTTAAGTTTGGAAACATTTAAAATAATACAAGTTTGTTTTGATCAAATAAGGACAACAGAACTCTAGAGTAATAATATTTTAGTGCTAAAAAGCAAGGATGTAGCCCTTCAGATGCAGACAGTGTCTGCAGTGGAATGTTTAAAAGACTACTAGTAAGTATACTCTGCAGTATTCTTGTTAAGAAATTGGTTTTAAGGATAAACGAGTGTTCGCAGTAGCTGTGCTTTTTCTGTAACTTTTGTAATCCTGCTAGTAACCAGTTAAAAGGGTTTTCTTTTTGTTTCATTTTTTAATCCTTATGTGGTATCAATACATTTGAAGGAGTGTATAGCCAGCTTTAAGTAATTATTTTAAAAAATTATTTCACGACAGCCATCTCTTAGTGGCTGCATTGTTTTAACTCCTTTCAAAACTGAAGTCATTCCTCTTAGATTTTTTTCAACCATGATGTTGATAGATAGGATCTTTTCTGAAGGCCTTTGGAGTATCTGTTTAATCTGCTTGCTCACAATGATTTATTATTTTGGGATTGTTTTCATATTTAGAAAAGGAAAAAAGTTGATTCTTTCCCTCTTATTTTAAAGATGCTTATTTCCTGAAAGGATTCTTTTCCTTCAGATTTTTATCTTTGAGCACACTTGGGCTGCATATGAGCAGGGGTTTAGGCAGGAGTCTAGGAAGCAAAACATGGATTAAACTGTTTTAAAAATTTTATTTCCCTTTGGGATCACTGAATACTTGTTACTTGTGAAAAATGCAAGCAGCCACTGTTCATTCTCTTAGCCACCATTGTAGAAAAGAAAAAACTGACAAAGCCACTTCAGCTGTCTTTTGCACCTATTACGTTTCTTATTCCAAGAATATATTGTAAATACTCAGTAATTAAATTTCATTATGGTTGATCGTTGTGTTGGCTTATCTTGACAATAGTCTCATTTTAATGACTTAAGGAAGATCATTTGTTTGGCATAAGGGTTAATGCATTGTGGCAGGTTTTCAATATAAATTGAACAGTTGTGCAGCAATAAGTAGGTCCTAGCACTCATGACATTGAAAATTTTTTTGAGGATCCTGGTATATGAAATTTGTAATTTGTGAAGTCAACCTAATTTGGGCATTTGGACAAGAAAAATCATGAGTCCTTTGGGCATAATTTTCTAAAGTAAGACTATTGTCAACATAGATCAAATTAAGCCAACCTACAGTATTTTCCCTCCTCATTGAAAATGTAACCAAAAGCAGCAAATCAGTCCAAACTGCCTTTCTGAAAAAAATTGGCGAGAAGTCTGCTTACAGTAAAAAACAAGTTTTTCCCCTTGTAATACTTGCAAAAGTTTACAGTATGTGTTGGTGAGTGTGTTTCTTTAAGTAGGTGCTCTGTATCGTGTACACATGTACCGTGTGATGCAGGGGCTGCCATGGTAAGTATGTTTTTCATGGACTAGAGTAAATAGCTACATAAAATCCCATGCATATAGCTAGAGGGTTTTTTTTTCCACGTGCCAGCTTAAAGTGACACTTCTTTTCTTTTAAAAGTAGGTGGCGCTTTTTAAATGAAACATAATTTTAAATAGAAATAATTATGAAACTTTGTCTCATGTGCATTGTCAAATGATAAAACTAATGTACAAAGAATCTGAAGTTGTAAAGTGTAAAATATTGAAATATATATTTTATGAAAATAAAGAATGCTAGGAAAGCAAAGTAATTTTGAAACATTGAAAAGCTGAAATGAGTAGTAGTTAAGATTAATTTTGCTGGGTCAAAAGTTTTAGAGGAGGTAGTCTACCCAAGCATTTCTAGAGCCTAAGCTAAAAATCTGTGGTCTTGTCACTTGGCCTTCATATTTCAGTTTTCTTATCTATAAAATGAAGGGCTTGGACTATAGATTTCTTAGGTCCCTTTCATTGCTAAAATTTTATTGCAAATAAAATTTTACCATTCATATTTTCTCTTCCATTTTTGCTCTTCCTGGCATATTCTTTGTAGTTTAGAAAAGTCTTGAAGTCCTTTTTCTCTCAACTCTCCATAGCTACCTATTGTCTTTGTAGAATTAGAATGAGGTGTTAATATGTTGAATTTTAAAATAATTTTATAGGTGACAAATCAAAATACTGTCTTGAACATAGCAAACAAAGGTTGTAGATATTCTTGGAATGAAGACACAGGTGTGAGTCTGCAGATGGTCCATTAATTTCACATCTTCCCCGGAGATAATTTTTCAATGAACATTTATGTAAACATTTTTTAAATCTATGCTCATCCTGCCAGAATTAGTGATATAACCTGATACTGAAATGTTAGCCAATTTTTAATAATGTTGTCTGTGATTTTCCCTTCATTTAAATGGAAATAGCTCTTTATTTTTTGGTAACTTCTCTGTTTCTAATTTTTATAGGTCTTCACATTCACTCATAATTAGATTCATTACAAACCCTTACTTTGTTCTTAATCTCCCTTGATTTTTGTTTAAATCCTTTAGCAAAAGAATCAATCATCTGTGATAGGCACATAGAATAGCCTAGGTTCTTATTTTGTACAGTGGTTTTCTTAATAAAATTCTTCTGGAATTTTAGCTGTTAACTTCAGACTTGAGCCATCTCATAGATGTTTGCCTCGCTTTCTTCCTCTCACGCTTATCCTAAGTGACCATTTTTTTATTGGTCTTATAAAAAATTAGATTTTTAGTAAGTGTCCTCTTGCCATCATAGGTAAAAACTTCTCAGAGCCCCTTTTACATGTACCCTTTTTTCCCCCCTGAAAATATGGAAAGACAACAACAGTCAATAACATTTTAGAAGTTTACAATACATTTTCATGGGGTGATAATTTTGCTACATGGTTTGTTCAGAACAAAACAGACCAAAAACCTCAGTCTATGTGTTTTTTCTCTCAATGCTTAATGCAGCAGAGTGATGTCTGTCACTATTTAAGAAAACAGTCATTATGCTTTTTTTTCTTTGTAGAAATATATTATTTTTATTAATATGCTCATTTGGAAACATTTCAGCAATCATTTGATTTAATATATGCTAAATTATGAAACAACTATCAGTACTATTAATGGAATAATGTCTTGGACTGATAATGTTATTTTTTCTTCAAAGATCAAAGCACTTGACTCCAAAGTACTTAAAATTGTGGCAGCCTTTTATAGAATGGCACTGTTCTTTTTTTCTAAGATCTTGAAGAATGAGTTTATTAATTATATTTAGCATATTAAAAAAGGATTGCATGTTTTGAAGTCATTCCTGAGATTTTAATTTACCAGTGCTCAGGGCTTAAATCGTTTTTAAGAAGTTCAGTAAGCTGAAATTTAAGATCACCTTCTAAAGTTTAATAAAGTTGTCGTAACAATTTTGAAAGTTCACTGCATTTTAAAGCTTGGTGAATTTTTGTTCTATATTGTAACACTTTGTTGTACCAACAAACATGGATTTGTAGTGTGAACTCTTGTTTACACAATTAGAAGTCCTCTGAAATCAGCTCTTTGGACTGCTCCTCAAATGCTCTATTCTGTTCAAGCCTAGGTGGTTTTTTGCAGTGAGTAGTGGATTTGCTACTGAAGCAGATGAGGGTGGAGTTATTAAGATATTACTAAAATATGTTTTCTACCAAATATTTTATCTACAGGGCATACTTACATGATTAAATGTAGATAATGTAGTCAGCACTTTGTAAAATTCCCCTGACACCTGAAGTGATATGAAAACAAAAACCAAACTTTCCTTTCTTCTGTCTACTTCTTATCCCTGCTGATATTTAATAATATGTGCCTGGCACCCTTTGAAATCACTTTTGGTCAGTAACTTAATAAAAATGTAGATCTGTACCATCTTTGTAGCAAAGGGGATTTTTTTGGTGTGCAGGGGACATGAGAGGAACGGGGGAAGGGTATAGGTTAGATCTCTCTGGTTACTGTCTATGGCTAAGAAATGTTCCTTTTTTAATGTATATATTTACATCTTTAGAGGATCAGAAACTTTGATGTTAAAAAAACATTTGAAAGAATGTAACAGGGAAAAGTCATAGTAAAAAACATCTAGCAAAAAAAAAAAAAAACATCTAGCAGATGTGGGATTAAATGTATCTCTCCTTTTTTTTTTTTTTTTTTTTTGTGTGTGTAAAGGAAATTCGCTATATTTAAGATGAGGAATTTCACATTAAAAAAATGTTAGGAACGTCTGCCGAGTCTACCAATTCGTAGTGAATGCTTAAAACAAGGAGGTGTTCAGCTAGAGAAAATGAGGATTTGCTTATATTATCCCAGGGTCAGTGATTTGAATGAATATCTAATGCTCTTTTTAGTTTTCAAAGTTCAAAAATTTGCAAGTTTTAAAAAAGATTTCAACGTCTGGTTATTTTGAAATAACAGAATATCTCTTGCATTTAATTACTTAATGTGCCTAATTGGTCTGGTCTCATACTCATTTGTTACCATTTGGCACATTTATTATTAATCAATATTGAAACCATGTAAAATGATAGAGTACCTAATGCCATCTAAAGGGTACAATATAGAGAGAGAAGTTTATATATTTTGCACTTTTTAAGAGTATATAACATATGCCTAGAAAAGGGCTTGAATATTATATGAAAATATCAGCGATTATCCCTAAGTGATGTGATCATGAATGATTTTTGTTTTCTTTTTGCTTCTTTGTATTTTATTAAATGTCTTCTGAAGATGTGAAGAGAAATGTAAAATACCTTGTAAAGTTATGCTTTGAAATTTTACTTCTAAAATGTGTATTAGGAGTTTTATTTTGGCACATAAATTTAGTCAAGTTTTTTTTTAAAGATTCTATTTATTTATTCATAAGAGACACAGAGGCAGAGACATAGGAAGAGGGAGGAGAAGCAGGCTCCATGCAGAGAGCCTGATGCGGGACTCGATCCTGGGACTCCAGGATCATGCCCTGAGCCAAAGGCTCAATCGCTGAGCCACCCAAGCGTCCCAGTCAATTTTTTTTTTTTTTTTAATAATTAAAGTAAAATTAGGAAGCATTGAGTAAGTACTTTAGTCCTTTAGGTGTATGTAGGAAATCTTTGTTGATAGTTTATTTTTGTTTTTAAATTGCTGTAGACGTTAACACATAAAGTTTTATTTTCCCTTTTAGTAAGAGAATTGATAACAGAAAACAGTATTAGACCTTTTCTCACTGTATGAGTTTTATAAACGGTAAGGTATAAAGAGTAAAACTAGATGTTCCCTTTTTGTCAAACTTATCCTTCAAATTTACTCATGCACATATCCTTTTTTTAAGGGTTTTCCTGTGCTTTTCAGAAACATTGATTACTATGATACAAGAAATATGTTCTTCCTGTTATTAACTATAACAAAGAACTTTGTTATGCTCTCTAGTTCCTTGAGTAACTTAGGATCATTGATCTTGAAGTATTTGTGCCTACTATTCCTACTTCATAGAGTTTAGGCTTTTTCCCCAAACACTTGGAGAATTACTTGAGATACTTTATTCAGTAATACCTCATTGACTGCTGATATAATCAAGCATAAAGTGTATTTGGTGTTAGCTTTAACTTAGGACAGAACATCAGCTAAAGGTTAAAATCTTTTTAGTACTGTAGGCAGATTTAAGGATGGGTTTAAGATGATTTTATGTGCCAATTTCATCTCATTTTTCTCTGTTTACTGCCTCACCATCATTTTCTTCTAGCACTCATCGTGTTTTGTGACCTGGTACATTCCTGATTTTTGGCATATAATATTGATAAATAACAGATGAATCTTTTGGTTTCATATTTAGTATAAGACTTAGGCCACAAACATCTAATGGAGTCATGGGTAGAAAATAAGATATAAGAAATTATTGCAGACGTTTAACTTTTAAATTGCAGACTATCGGTGGTCCATGCCAAGTCATAGTTCACAAGTGGGAGACTCATCTACAACCACGATCAATAACCCCTTTAGGTATGGGCATTAACTGCATCTGTTTGAGGCATATGCATAAAGTTACTAATATGCTGCACAATGGCTTAGTGGGATTTAATAAATTTTTATTCTAAAGTATAAAGTCAATGCATTGTCAGTACTGCAAATTTCACTTAGCATATCATGGATCTTTTGAAACTAAACAGTTCTTAATTGCTTTCTTTATAAACTTTGTTAGAAATGCTTGCCAAGTTTATTTGGGGGGGATTTGATTAATTTATTGTGGAATATTTTCATTTGGAGTAGTTACAAAGTTTGTAAAATAACCTTCTTAACTGAGCATCCATGGCTTTATTTGATTACTTGCTCAGAGAGCTGAGGACATTTGAGGAAAGAATTAATCCAAAACAAAGATTCTTAAAATTTTGACTTTAATAGTAAGAGCAATAGAAAAAGTTATCCTATTCTGTGTTTTTTGTTTTTTTGTTTTTTTAGCTAGTAAATACTTGAATAAACTTGTATGAATGCATTCAAATTTCTTGGTTGTAGCAGACATATTTTTCTCTTGATTTACTTAAATACTTGCTGGCTGTGTTAAGATTGATACTCAATTGCTTTTGTTTTTGTTTTTGTTTTTGTTTTTTTCACTGAAACATCATTCAGTTTTCTTGTGCCTAAAAATGGTATTTCTCTTCATACAAGTATTTTTGAATTTCCTTTTCCATACTGAGATTAAAATTTGAAGTTCATTTCCTATATATAAATTACCCACTTGGATTCATCTGTAAATTGACTCAGTGCTGAGAACTGTATCTTCTAGTTTCTAGAGAAAATTAGAATTTAAAGATTAGAATTTAAATGGCTTGCTAGTAGCTATCTTAGAAAGTAGTGAGAGAACCTGCTTTAACCTGTGGCAAGAACATATCTTTTTTAAACAGATATTTCATTCCATCCTCTTTATTGGATTTTCTTTTTTTATGTTTTAATACATTTCTAATAGTATATTTAGAATTTTCATGATAGTGTACTCTAGAATTATAATAGTCCCATACTGAGGTTGTAAATTATTAGGTATTAAACATTTAAAAAATAATTTGCATTTGGAAGCTCATTACAGTTAAATATATTTTCTTACTGTGAGAAATGGGATGTTTGTTTCTGGTCTTTTAAAAATTAATTTTATACTTTTGGAAAACATAACTTCTAAACTTAAGAGCTGCGTGAAATCTACCAAGAATCTTTACTGGGAATTCTCACAGTTATTTTGACAAATATTTCAGACTTAGGTTTAAAGTTAAACTGGGAAAGGAAGTAGCAGGGAAGATAATTAGTGTTTTACTCAAGAGGGTGGGGCTTATCAGCTTTTCTTACGTAGCTGAACTTCTGTTCGAAGGGATTGTACTAGCATTTACTCTTTTGGTAGTTCCTCACAGCTCTGTACATACAGGTAAGTTTGTGCTGTTTGTAAAGCTTGTAGCTGGCTATAGAGAATAGTTGGGATTCTAGGAGAACGTTTTAAGTTCAGAATATGCACTTCATAAGAATAAGCATTTTAATTGTGCCAAGACCTTTGGTTTAAAAAATCAACCAGAAGATATTGTTGTCCAGCAGCCTGTCTCAGAAACTGGTGGGTGTAGACATTTATTCCAGTGCCTCTAGAGCACCTGAGGATTTTCTCTCCCTTCTTGTAACACTACAAATCATCACCAAGTTTGTAAGAACTTTTACTGTTTGATAACCTGCTCAAAAGGGAATTCTTGATTGAGGGCTACAATAAATATGCTTATTCACTTTGGGCTGCTTTAAAATTTTAGATTTCATATTTAAAAAATCCTTAAGGTGGGTAATTTCTCAGTTCATTCTGTATACATCATGAATTTTAACTAGGTTTTTTTATTTTCCTTCAATTCTAGAAAGTGAAATTATTATTGACGATGGACAATTTGGAATCCACAGTAAGTGAGACTGAGTTTTGACAATCTTTACTGATAGAATTGGGATGTTACCTTACATTTGATTAGAAACAGCACAGGGAAATATGACATAGTGTGATACTGAAAATAGAGACTAGATCCAAGGAACAAGTACATTTCTTTTTAAATAATAGTTTGTAATATAATTCTTAAGCTTTAAAATTGTATCCTTTTGTTTTTTTATTTGATGACTTCAGGTGAATGACTTAATATACTTAAGTATTATACTTAACTGTTAACATATCATTTTTTCACACTTATATTTAGTATTAATGTTTCTAAACATTCTGAACTCTTAAGCTAAGTTTGTGCATTTTGTGCATATATGCATTTACAGTAAAATCTAGGTTAAACAGATGTTCCAGTAATTCTCCTGAGACTTTAACATTAATTTACAGTAGAATAGACAATTCTTCTGAATATGTTGAAAATGTCATGCATTCATTATGTTTTTCTACTTCACTAAATAATTTTTTCTGTGGATTCAAGTTGTCTTCAGTGACTGTAGTTCTCACAGTATAATAGCGTTATCAAGCTAAACTGAATTCTTAGTTTAGATCCTATACTATAGAAATCAAAGATACAAAGAGGGTGAGCAGAATGTGTGCTTACACTGTGAACCGGCAATAAATTGCTGATGGCTAGGTTGCATATGTTTATGTACTTGAAAAATGTACATGCTTTTGCAGTATTTGGATAGAAATTTTAACTTTTCCTTAATTTTATTTGGGGTTATTTATATTACATATAAGGTACTTGCATAGCTTTAGTTTCAGTGTTTTATAGTCTTGTCCTCTTTATCTTTTAAAAAATGATATTTATGCTACCTGTTTGGATGGAGGAGTAGCTTTCTCATGTCCTTAACTGTAAGGCATGACGTGTCCCTCTATTGTAGGTTAATATCTATGTGTAGTTACAACTACAGGCATTTCTTTCCTTTTTTAGTTCTCTTAAACTTGGCTTCAGTTAGCTCTTAGGATAGAAAACCATCTCACCAACTTTGTCCATTTCTGAGAACAGTTTAAAGTTAGGAGAGGATAGTGGTTTCTCTTTATTTTTAAAATTTGGTAGCTACTAAACATTTTAAAGTTATACCTAAGAGAAAAGCTTCTGGGTTTTTTTTTAAGTCCTTTTGATAAAATTGGGTATAAACAGTTGACAGCTTTCTGGTATTTATGATAATTTTATGACATCTGTTAGCAGGAAACTTCAAGTTAAATAATGCTAACACAGTGTTATCACAGTCATGCAATTTATTTATGGCAGAATTTATAAATGCAAGCATACAAAATTGATTCACAGTTTTGTTCTTACCTTCTCATGTCTCAGGCTGCAGCTCTAGTGGTAGAACTAGTTTTAGCTGAATAGCTCATGTAATGCTTTGGAAGTGTGATAGTGATCCCCCATGAAACAGCTGCTATGTTAGAGCCTGTGAGGAATGTATTCTTTCAGGAATAGATTGGTATTACTTCAATAATAGATTCAATAAGAATATTTTAATATACTTAAGTTGTTAAATATGACTAATTGTTAACATTTAACTTTTCCCCCCTACTTCGTATAAAAGTTTTTTTAGTGATAAATTTAAGACTACCTGTGTGTTTGCTTTGTAGAGAAGTTCCAGTGATATATATAAACTGAGTGTATTAAAATGTGAACATGAACTAGAATTGTCATAGGTTTGTTGTACTTAACAAATTGTTTCAAAAAGTATGTATAATAATTACTGTTTGTTGTATTTACTCTGCCAGATGGTGTTGAAACTTTGGATTCTGGATGGTTGACATGTCAGACTGAAATAAGATTGCGTTTGCATTATTCTGAAAAACCTCCTGTCTCAATAACAAAGAAGAAATTAAAAAAATCTAGATTTAGGTATGACCATGTGTGTTTGTCATTTAGGCTGTTTATTTTTACTAATGCTGTAGATTTCTGACCTATTTGGTTTTTAGCCTTTAAGTGTATAAACTAAGAATATAGCACACTTACAGATAATGTTACATTTTCTAATTGAAGGGTCTTGTGGGAATAAACAGCTTCCCTAACGCAGATAGTTATAAACATGCTTCTCATAGTATTAATTGCTAAATTTGAAATCAGAAAATTTTGTTTCTATATAGGTAAGTGATTTTCAAGCATATATATCTTTGCAGTTTCTGCCATTCAAGTTTCTTTTTTTTTTTTTTTTTTTTTTTAAGGATTTTATTTATTTATTTGAGAGAGTGAGCCTGCGTGAGCACAGGCACAAGCTAGAGGAGGAGCAGGAGAGGGACAAGCAGACTCTGAGCTGAGCTCACAGCCCGATGACCCTGAGATCATGACCCGAGCAGAAACCAAGAGTTGGACACTTAACCAGCTGAGCCACATACATGCCCCCATTTAAAATTTCTTAGTGTAGGGATCCCTGGGTGGCGCAGCGGTTTGGCACCTGCCTTTGGCCCAGGGCGCGAACCTGGAGACCCGGGATCGAATCCCACATCGGGCTCCCAGTGCATGGAGCCTGCTTCTCCCTCTGCCTGTGTCTCTGCCTCTCTCTCTCTCTCTCTCTCTCTCTGTGACTATCATAAATAAATAAAAATTTAAAAAATAAAAAATAAAATAAAATAAAAAAAAATAAAATTTCTTAGTGTAGCAATAGTTTGTTTTAAAATTGATATTGACAGAAATGAATTTGTGCTAAATGAGGGGATGGTGTAAACAGAAAAATATGATTATTAGAAATATCCTTTAGTGTTCTAAACTCCTTGTGGCTTGAAAATGAAAACTTTTTCATGAAGAAAGGTAGCAGTGATCACAGCAGTTCCAGATTAGTTTCTTCTTACTCCTATATTAAGAATAGATGTCAAGCTACATAGCTGGTATTTATGATAATAGCTACATAGGGAGTAACTTTATTTTTCTGTAATGTCATCATACATACCTTTAAGTGAGCTGGCTTCTCAGTGACCCAGGCAGCGCTATCATTTTGAGTTTTTATATCTTAAGGACTGAGAGTTGTGAGTTCTGGTATATAATGCATCCTTCTCTGAAATAATGTTAGCTGAGTTGCAGCGGCCATTTTCAGCAACTGAAGTAATTAATAATACAATACTGTCTTCATAACAAAACTTACAAGGTACTGAAGTTTATAACCCATAAATGTTTTGTAATAACTTCTTAAATACTGTAGTGTTTACCCCAGTCATAAAAAAGGGAAAGTGTGGGTAGCACTTTACAGTCTTTTGCTTTGGCTATTCTATTCTGAGAGGAAACAAAAGGTTTTGGGTGTACCTTGTCTTTGTACATAGCATTTCTAGGCCTTTCGCATAAGTAACTGAATCTTTTAGACTTTTTTAAAAGCTTATTTTAATTTTTTTTTTTTTTTGAGTGAGAGAGAGAGAGAGGAGCGCCCTTTTCCCCAGCTAGGAGGGAGGGGGGAACAGAGGGGCAGCCTGGGTGACTCAGTCAGCTAAGTGTCCAACTTTAGAGTTTGGCTCATCATGTATTGATCTCAGGGTGATGGATCTGGTCCCGCTCTGGGGGCAGTGCATGCTTACTTAACATAATTGAATCTTGTATTTACATGTGAAAAGAAGCAAATAAATTGTATTACAGCTATAAAGTATCTTTTTAGAATAAGACCCTGAAATAAGGATAACTGTAAAAGATAAACCTGATGGTTGGTTGGGTTTATGAGAATTTTCTTCTTTTCTTGATTTTAGTTAAGAAATTAATAGATAATTAATGGTTGGTGTTCCGCTTACAAATTTCTGAGTGTAAATGCATACTGAGTATCATTCTTGCTTATGTAGAAGTTGTTTTGAGTCTTAGTATATATTATTGTGTTAACCAGGCTTAAATTGGAATAATTTTGTATAACCATACTTTGCTTTGATAGGCTCTACAAATTAAGTAACTGATTCCTACTGAAATAATTGTTTATAGGATGCCTTTCTGGCTCAGTCTGAAGATCACAATTCTTGATCTCAGGATTGTGAGTTTGAGCTCCACTTTGGATGTAGAGATTACTGAAAAAATAATAATAATAAACTTTAGTTAAAAAATTGTATAACTAGAAATTTGTGTTCTGGCCACCTTTTCCTTCCAAATTTGTATTAGTGATAAACATTCATGGGGTAGGAAATAAATTTATCTGCAAGAATATCAGGACTTTAAAAACTTTGCAACAGCTTATATGTTTTATTTTTTATTTTTTAATTTTTTTTTTAAAGATCTATTTATTTATGATAGACCTAGAGAGAGAAGCAGGCTCCATGCCCGGAGCCTGACATGGGACTCAATCCCAGGACTCCAGGATCGCGCCCTGGGCCAAAGGCAGGTGCTAAACCACTGAGCCACCCAGGGATCCCCCAGCTTATGTGTTTTAAATAAAATACTAGACATGCTGTTCTATTCCATTATCAGCAAGTTTTATTTTTAATTTTTTCATTACCACCAGGGTTTAACACAAGTTTTTCTTTCAGTTGACTCTCAGTAAGTGGAAAGCACTGTCTCATTATGATAGATTATAACCTTTATGGAGCTGTTTGAAGAAAACCTTTTTTTTTTCTAAGATTTTGTTTATTTATTCATGAGAGACAGGCACAGGCAGAGGGAGAAGCAGGCTCCATGCAGAGAGCCCCATGTGGGACTTGATCCCGGGCATCCCTAAATGACTAAAACTTTTTCATTGATCTCTTTAAACTTGAATTTTTGTTTGTTTGTTTTGTAAATGCACATTCTGTTAGAATAGTTATTTTTATCTTCGTGCTTTTCTTGTGTCCCAATTGTGGTCTCTTTTCATGTATCCTGGTAGAGAGTGTTCCTTCAGACTCATTAGTAGAATCAGTATTGATCCAGAACTATTCTTTTTTTTTTTTATTTTACTTTTTTATTTTTTTTAAGTATTTTATTTATTTGAGAGAGAGATGGGGAAGGGTGAGCACGTATGCGCATGTGAGAGTGGGGTGGTGGGGGAGAGGGAGAGGAAGAAGCAAACTCCTGGCTGAGCAGGGAGCCTGCTTCAGGGCTCCATCCCAGGACCCTGAGATCATGGCCTGAATGAAGGCAGACGCTTAACTGACTGAGGCATGCAGTCATTCCGTTTGTTTCATTTTAAAAATACATACATGTAAAAAGTGTATATGCATATAAATAAATGTTTAATACAATAATTTCTTTAATAATGTACTTTTCAGAGTATCTGGGCTCACTGTGGTAAGGTAGAAGAAAGGGGGAGAAAATTTTTTTTTTAAAGATTTTATCTGAAAAAAAAAAAAAAAAGATTTTATCTATCTGGAATGCCTGGGTGGCTCAGCGGTTTGGCATCTGCCTTCGGCCCAGGGCGTGATCCTGGAGTGCCGGGATCGAGTCCCACATCAGCCTCCCTGAGGTGAGCCTGCTTCTCCCTCTGTTTATGTCTCTGCCTCTCCCTCTCTCTCTCTCTGTCTCTCATGAATAAATAAATGAATCTTTAAAAAAAAGATTTTATTTATCCATTCATGAGAGACATAGAGAGGTAGAGACATAGGCAGAGGAAGGAGAAGCAGACTTCATGCAGAAGCCTGATGAGGGATTCGATTCCAGAACCCTGAGCCGAAGGCAGACGCTCAACCACTGAGCCACCCAGGCATCCCAAAAAATTTTAATTTATAGCCTCCAACTTTAGTCTTTTAATATATACTAACAATATGGCTCAATTTTGTGCTTGTTTGACACGTATAGTCCTTTGTGAGACTTTTCAAAAGAAGTTGTAAGATAGCCAGTTACAAATGAGATAATAGTAAGTACTTCTATAGATTCATTTTTTAAAAAAGAATTACTGAAAACAACCTTAAGCGTAATGAACATTTATCTTGTTTTACTTCTTTGCAGAAATACGTAGATAAAAACATCAGTATTTTATAAAACATAACTAATGCCTTAGTTGGTATTATGTGGGTAGTCTTATATAATACTGTATTTTTGTTACTTGAAGAATTAGCATATTCAGGAAGCACTTCTAAATTTAGCATTAACGTAACATTTGTATGATTTTTCCTTTTGTTCCATGTTTTTGCATTCATTATTTTTTCCATTTGTGTAGAGTAAAGCTGACACTAGAGGGCTTGGAAGAGGATGACGATGATAGGGTGTCTCCCACCGTTCTTCACAAAATGTCCAACAGCCTAGAGATATCCTTAATAAGCGACAATGAGTTCAAATGCAGGCATTCACAGCCAGAGTGTGGGTATGGCTTACAGCCTGATCGTTGGACAGAGTACAGCATACAGACAATGGAACCAGATAACCTGGAATTAATATTTGATTTTTTTGAGGTGAGTAATTACTGCACAGAAGGAGTTGAGAAAGAGTGCAGGCATGGAAAAAAAATTTTTTTTTAAATGCAGGCATGGGCTTATTTTTATGTTTTGATTTTTGTTTTAGTCTGTGTATAAATCCATGATTCATACATCTTTATAGATGTTTATTCTCCTATACATTTTAGCAGCCTTAGAAAACTTGGGAGTTGATAGACTTAAGTACTATAACAAAAAATTTCAGCTGAGTTGATGTATTACATCAAGATCAGATGTCTTGATGTCTGTACCTGTTCTTTTTTTTTTTACGATTTTTTAAAAAAAATTTTATAACCAGTATGAAGCTTGAACTCACAACCCCAAGATGAAGAGTTTTGTACTCTACCAACTGAGCCAGGAGCCTCCAAGGATAAATAGAGGAAAGATCAGATTGTTTAACTATTGGTGGGCAACCCAGTGTAACTAACATCATTGAGTCCTCCTCATGACTGAAGTTTGTGGTTTATTGAGGCATTTTATTATAAGAAATCCTAACAGCAGACTCATTTTTACAACTTTACTTGATACATATTTGTAGTAAAAAAGGGTTGCTATGGAAACTGTGCTGGGTTATTCAGAATCTGCTGCCAGCTTTCCAGAGCTGGGACTCTTACACTAAACTCTTCTTCACAAGTCATGCTGGGTCCCTGGCCAAGGTCCTTGCTTTATTGTACCCAGCTAGTGGTCATGTGTACTGCTTTCCCTCGACTCTTGCTCTTTGGCACTTCCACTCCCATTTCCATTAGATTAGAGCACCTAGCCACAGTTTTGTGAAAATAGCATCATACAGAATGGATTTAAATCCACAAGTAACATTTGTTAACTTTTTAAAATCATTATAGTATTTGAATTGTTTAATTTGATGAAGCCTTTATGCAATAGCCTTTACAACTGGCTTTTTGGCTACTTTGTAGGAAATTGAAAGTGTTTCCCTCTAAAAAAACTGTAACAAAGGATTTTATTTTTAAAAAACCTGTCATTCAATCTTACCCAAGTAAAGACCTCTGTGGGACTATATTCTAAAAATGTGAGGTTTTGGTTGAATATTTCCTTATATCTTAAGGAACTACCTTTTTTTTTTTTTTTTTTTTTTTTTTAAGATTTTATTCATTCATTGACAGAGGCACAGACATAGATAGAGGGAGAAGCAGGCTCCCTGTGGGGAGCCTGATGTAGGACTGAATCCCACGACCCTAGGATCACGACCTGAACCAAAGGCAGATGCTCAACCACTGAGCTACTCTGGTGCCCCAAGCAACCACCTTTTATTTTTTATTTTTATTTTTTTAAAGATTTTATTTATTTATTCATGAGAGACACAGAGAGAGAGAGAGAGAGAGAGAGGCAGAGATACAGGCTCCATGCAGGGAGCCCAACACGGGACTCGATCCCAGGTCTCCAGGATCAGGCCCTGGGCTAAAGGTGGCGCTAAACCACTGAGCCACCCGGGCTGCCCCGCAGCTACCTTTTAATACTCTTTCAAATGCCCTAACTTCCTTTTCATTTGCTTAGCAATTTTGAAAGTACTATTTTATTTATAGAACAGGCTAATAAAATATCCAGTGTAATATCCAAGTGAGTATTCAGCTTCCTAGAGAGTTAACTATCCCTTTGTCATCTGTGTGGATGCACTTTTAGAGAATACAGTACACATTTGCAGCTCACTACAGGTGTTTGTTAGCCTTTGAATATAAAAATACTTAGAAAATTTGTCAGTGTTTTAAATTCATCTGATACATGTTAGAGGATCAGTAGTGCCAATCAACAGAATTATGACTAATAAAGTATCCTATAAAATCTTAAAATATATACTAAAAGAAAAGGTATCTTTTTATTTATTTTTTTACAAAGAATCTATCTAAATTACTGGAATATGAATTTGATTCATATTATTGATCTTCCTTAGATTCTGAATTAATTTTAAGGGAGTATTTTTGAGTGGAAAATACTGAAGTATAAGAATTTGGATTATTTTAAACCTCATTTTTCATTTCAGGAAGATCTCAGTGAACATGTAGTTCAGGGTGATGCCCTTCCTGGACATGTAGGGACAGCATGCCTCTTATCATCCACCATTGCTGAGAGTGGGAAGAGCGCTGGAATTCTCACTCTTCCCATCATGAGCAGAAATTCCAGAAAAACAATAGGCAAAGTGAGAGGTAAGCCAGGAGAAGCAGAGTGACCCTTTACAAATGAACAAGGGTTAGGTTCAAATGTTAGTTTCAAATTGAGCTTTTGAGAATGGGGTGTTAATAATTTGTTTTTAGAATGTTTACTATGATAACAATAAGGGACATCTGTGAAATTTTCTGGAAGCTTTACTTTGAATCAGTTTTGACTTGTGATTTATTTTCTGTTTGATAGAGATTGATAAACTTGAGTGGCATTTAAATGTAATACCATTTCATTGTTCACCATGGCCCTTTTAATCAGGTTTATCTTTGTTTCTCCTCTCTTTTTTTCCTTGAAAGTTGACTATATAATTATTAAGCCATTACCAGGATACAATTGTGACATGAAGTCTTCATTTTCCAAGTATTGGAAGCCAAGAACACCATTGGATGTTGGACATCGAGGTGCAGGGAATTCTACAACAACTGCTCAGTGGGTTGAATATTTGAGTGGTATTAGCATTTGGTAGCTCATGCATGTTAAGGTTCCATTGGTTTGGCCCACTAAAGGTCAAAGGATCTTTTATTATTGACTGGGATTTAACGTAGTTCAGTGATTGGGGTTCCCAATTAAAATTAAGTAGAGACTAACTCTTTTGTAAGACTCTGGTCAGTCTCTAATATCTACTGAACTGATGCCAAGAGGGACATTAAAAGAGATAGCCAGGAAGGAAAGCTTGATGCAGGGGAGGCACCCTGAACCTCAGTATATGTGTTATGGTCCCAACTTTTGGCATGCTCCCCTCTCTGGGTCTTGGTTTCCTCACCCATTTTTTATATCGTTTCCATACTGGTGTCCTGCTTGTTGTCATTCAGCCTTTTTTAGTTCCTCTGGTCTGCCATCATCTGAGACACCGTTGCAAGGAGCAAGTCTCTTGTGTCTCTTCTATTTCATGCCATTGCAAAGATTGTTTTCCTTGACTGATCACCTCACTTGGGGGGAGGTATGTGTGGGTGTGGGATTTATTTATATTATGCTTGTAAATACCTATAATCATTAGAACTTGGATTTTATTCCGTAATGCATATACTCACCAAGTGATGGTCAGTCTTAATTTGGGGATGGCAGAAGTAGCTTCAGAATAGGTAATATTGAACTGCTTTCATTGTTATAATTGGCTTTTTAATTTTAAGATTTTATTTATTTATTTGTTTATTTGAGAGAGAGGGAGAGAGTGAGCACGAGTGGGGGAGGGATGGAGAGAGAGGGACAAGTAGACTCCCTGTCAAGCACAGAACTCGACTCAGGGCTCAGTCCCAGGACCCTGAGATCCTGACCTGAGCCGAAGTCAGGATTTTCTTAGTGACTGAGCCACGCAGGTGCCCCAGTTGGCCCCCTCTTTATTACATTTGTTTTCTTTATCTTTTCTATAGTGGATGATAACTATATATATTTCTTCTCTTTCAGGCTTGCTAAAGTTCAAGAAAATACTATTGCTTCTTTAAGAAATGCTGCTAGTCATGTAAGTGATCCTCTTTTTTTAAAGATTTTGGGACTGTTGGTCCAAGGGTGGCAAAGTAGAGAAATGTGGGCCTGGGGAGTCTTTTCCATTAATAGCTTATAAAAGTTAAGTAGGTCAAAATGCATGCTTCTTCTGAATATGATTCTAAGTGACAAGAAAGTATCTCTGAGCATTTGATTTTAGATTCTTGGTGGAGATTGGGATGAAAACTATAGAATCATTAGCATTTTTGTTTGAGATTACACATTTTGAGTGATTGGGGCAAGAAGAACATTCCCAATTAAGCATTGGTTTTCATTAACTGAATATTTTCCTCATTCAGATACTTTGGAAATAATGCTTATGGAAGGATTTGATGGTGGTTTTATGTAACTTAAGTCAGTCTATATCTTGCATACCAACTTGATTATGTTAAATTTCTTAATTCCTTTTATCCATTTATAAAAGGTTAGAGTCCATTTTTTAGTTTTTAGTTTTTTTCAGCAACTTGACATTTTTAATCAAGAATCTGAGATTCCCCTGTCTCCCCCTGCTGCCTTGTACCTGACTGAAAAACCTCATGCTCCATAGTTGTTTTTTTTTTTTTTTTTAATATTTTATTTATTTATTCGGGGGAGGGGAGGGGACAGAGACACAGGCAGAGGGAGAAGCAGGCTCCACGCAGGGAGCCCAACGTGGGACTTGATCCTGGGTCTCCAGGATCACACCCCAGGCTGCAGGCGGCGCTAAACCGCTGCGCCACCAGGGCTGCCCTCATGCTCCATAGTTAAACTAGGGAAAAAATGAAGGAACAGCTCTTTTTTTTTTTTTTTTTTTTTCCTATTTTTTTCTGCAGTGTCCTCCACATGCCTTAAACTTAGTTCAACAAGTAAACTTGATTAGTGTGATGTTTAGCTTTATAATTTATATGAGCAAACATCTAGTCTAAGACATACTTTTTCTGTTATTTCAGCATTGCTAAAATTGGTAAGGATTTTACAGCTTTTTTTTTTTAAGATTTTATTTCATGAGGCACAGAAAGAGAGAGGCAGAGACTTAGGCAGAAGGAGAGGGAAGCTCCATCTAAGGAGCCCGATGTGGGATTCGATCCCGGGACTCTGGGATCACTCCCTGAGCCGAAGACAGATGCTCAACTGCTGAGCCTCCCAGGCATCCTATTTTACAACTTTCTAAGCCTTGCATCATGGTGTCATGGGCAGCATTTTTTCCCCTTTTAGTGGTATATAAAGCATCTTATAACTCATGACATCTTACATTAATTAGTGTTTAAAAATATTAATAGCACATACTTTTGTCTTTGTGTTGGAAGGATAATATTAAATCTATGAGTATATTGGACTCTGGTTCAGTATTTGGAACCAATTTTAGTTCATTGTAGCTAACTATTCTAAACATTGTCTTATTAGGTGTAAACATGAAGATCCTGTTAAGGAACTTTCAGTGTCTCCATGCCTTTTTTTTTTTTTTTTTTTTTTTTTAAGAGTGGGACAGAGGGAGAGGGAGAGAGAGAATCTTAGGTAGGATCCACACCCAACGCAGAGCCTAATATGGGGTTTGATCTCACAACCTGAGCTGAACACAAAAGTCGGTTGCTAAACTGAGCCACCTAGGTGCCACTCTGCTTTTTGAGAGAGCATTTCATTAAGCTTTTGTTCTTCCGTGTTCTGTTGAGATCCTTAAAACTCATGGATCACATTTTAGAATACTATATGCTAGTTTTTAATGGCTTGTTTGTTTTAATGTTAAAACCTGTCCTTGAAAGAGGTTCTGGTATGTTACTGGCTTCTTTTTTTTTTTAAGGTTGTTTTTTTTTTTTTAATATTTTATTTTTTTATTTATTCATGAAAGACAGGGAGGCAGAGAGAGACAGGCAGAGGGAGAAGCAGGCTCCATGCAGGGATCCCAATGCGGGACTCAGTCCCGGGTCTCCAGGATCACACCCTGGGCTGAAGGCGGTGCTAAACAGCTGAGCCACCCGGGCTGCCCTACTGGCTTATTTCTTAAAGCTCACACTTGGATTTTGGAATTAAGTTTTATCTCTCGGTAAAATTATCTTCCTAAACGGTGGTGATCATGTAAAGTTCAACGTTTAAACTAAGCTATAATTTGTTTAATTATTATTGCTATTTAAGGATGTTAGGGTTTGTTCTTAGTAGAAATGCTTTGTGTTATTTGTCCTGTTTTTAGCACTATAGGGAGCTAAACTTATTTCCTGCTTCAGAAGTCATCAAGGAAATGGGCTTCTTGGATACTAGTCTATGGTCACATGTGCTCACAAAATTAGATTCCCCCCTCCCCACCAAAAGTTCAGGAAGGGCTGGAAGCATATCATCCGTCTTGACACAAGCATTTCTCTGGTCTGCAGTAACATATAGATTCTTAGATCTTGTTTCCTTTGATCCCAACCGGCTTTCTTTCAGTGAAGGCACACCTTTGTGGGTCATTTATGTTCTCAGCTTTATTTGGATTAATTTCTATGTCAGAATGGGTTTGACTTAGAAAAATGCTTCCTTAACTTACTCTTGTCATTCTCCCTCCCATTGAAGCTTCTTAAAGAGATGGGGCTCATGTGACACTACTCTTGACCTCCCCTGCCCTTGCTGCTTCTGTCTCCTCACAGTCCTCATCCTTTTCTCTTTACTCCACTTGTGGGATTTTGCCAAGGGAGGCTGGAAGGTATGCTGCTCGAGTGCACCAGGGTGCAGAGCTGAGGCACTCCAGCTTCTTCTTTTCCCTGCTCATCTTGGAGGGTCAGCTGTCTGGCTTTGGCCCTCTGCACCCAGTTCCTGGGAGGCTCCATTTCTGCTGATAGCAGTAGCAGAGGTGACAGGCTGGCCACTGCCACAGAGTATTCCTGGGGTGTGTTTGGGTGGATAGTTGCCCTTGTTTTTCAGCAGGGAAGAGCAATTCTTAAAATTGTTGTAAGTGAAGAAATTACCTCTTAGAAAAAGCTTGCAGCATAACATTAATTCATGAGGAAGTTCTTCGTTTTGTGTACAGATCTGTGGATTTATTGTGAACAGTAAATTTCTTATATCCTTGTAGTTTTAGGTGTATTGTGGGCCAGACAATGCTTTTCAAATACTTGTTTCCTTTATTTCTGTTAGGGTGCAGCCTTTGTAGAATTTGATGTACATCTTTCAAAAGATTTTGTGCCTGTGGTGTATCATGATCTCACCTGTTGTTTGACAATGAAAAAGGTATGTTGAAATTCCTTCATTTTATTTTATGTTATTTTACTTAATTTTTAAGAGAGGGAGATGGGGAGGAGCAGATGGAGATGGAGAAAGAACTTTTTTTTTCTTTTTTTTTTTTACATTTTATTTATTTATGAGAGACACACAGAAAGAGACAGAAAGAGGCAGAGACAGAGGCAGAGGGAGAAGCAGGCTCCACTCAGGGAGCCTGATGTGAGACTCGATCCTGGGATTACAGGATCAGGCCCTGGGCTAAAGGCGGCGCTAAACCACTGAGCCACCCGGGCTGCCCTGGAGAAAGAATGTTAAGCTGGCTCCATGCCTAGGGCAAAGGCTGACATGGGGCTTGATCTCAGAACCCTGAGGTCATGACCTGAGCCGAAATCAAGTCAGAGGCTAAACCTAGTGAGCCACTCTGATGTCCCCCAATTCCTTAATTTTTAAAGTCTTACAGTTGGGGATAGGTTTAAACACTAGGAAGCTTGTTTTTACATATGTGTATTGTTATTTATTAGAGTTGATCAGTTCATGTTTTTTGGTCAATTACTGCCAATTCATTCCTTTGTCAAGTTCTTGCAACATTGAGAGAGTGGGGAAACAGGAGTAATAAAGTAGGGTCTCTGTATTGCTGAATTTGCTTTCTTCTGTTCTCTGACAAAAGGACATTCCAGGTGGCTTCTGTATCAGTTTGCTGCTGTTCTGTATTGAAGCAAGAGAGAAAGCTATCATAGTATCTGTTTTCTAGGCTCCCTTCTATTTCTAGCTCAAGGTTTTCCTCAGATTAATAGATTAGTATGATTTGACCAAAATGAGAAGAGCCACAGTAGAAAAGGACTTTGGAGCTGGATAGTGAAGTAAGGGGAATTTAAGAGGACAGAGGCTCGAGGCAAGGGGAGTAGTAGCGTGGCCAAAGGTACGGTATGTATGGTAAGCCTGGACAGGAGTAGAGAATGGCACAACGGAGAAGAAAGTCCAGAAGGAGATTTGAAAATGCATGTAGTTTCTTGGAAATTATTATAATTGTTGTGCAAACGTCATTATGATAATTGCAGAGTGTTTAACCTTTACTATACAAATTCACAAAGTGATTTCTTAAGGACCTAAGCTAGGAGGATTTGTTTGGTATTTTCTATAAAACTGCTGGGTAGTCATTTTCCTTTGAGATGATTTAAAGTTAAGGCAGTTTGCTAACAAGTATGACATTCTACCAGACGCGAGTGTTGTGGTATACATACACGGCGAGGTACTTTTATCTGCCTGCTTGTGGATTTGAGTAAGTCATGGGGCTTTGGATTACTATGATATATGGAAAAGCACGCTTCCGTTTCTAGAAGGGTACCCCACTGATTTTGCATACATGAAGGGGCTAGGCTATGTCTTTGTTGATAGACCATAGGGGCTGACCCTTCTCATCTATAGTCTTCAGAAAGGGAGGGCAGAAGATGCACCAACTTAGGTAGTAGAGGTAAAATAACAGAAAGGAGCAGATTGTTTTGCTCTGGGGAAAAAAATCCAAAGCGGAACAGGAAGGAATGGAGCAGTAAGGATCTTTGTAAGATTGAGCTTAATGAATTGAGGTGTAATTCCTAAAAATCTGTGAGACTTAATTGAAGAGTGTTACTGATCGCATTTTCACCAGACTTGGTCTTGCTCTTAAATTGAATCTGGATAAATTAGATAATTTTACTTATTTTTAGTTTTACTTTCTAAGCTAGTATTTTCCTTACAAAACCAATTTGTGTTCATTATAAAACTATCGAAGATCATAAAATGAAAAATAAGTCTTCTTTTCCCCTTTCTCCTTGGTCACACTCCGTTACTCTTAGGAGTTTCTTGTATATCCTTTAGAAGAGCTTGATGCATACATGGGTTTATATCATAATTAATGTGAATGAATATAAATGTAATGGATTTTAGCATATTTGTTGGATTGATGATTTATTGGTGGTCTGTTAACTCATTTCCTTAAGGTAGAGGTGCCTAAGCAGTGTAACATTTGATATGGTAATAAAATCTAATAAAAAAGACTTGCTCATAGGAAAAACATTTATACTAGATTAGAGTTCCTGTTAAGTATTACCGATTAAAGCTAATCAGACTTTTTCCCCCCATGACCTTTGATTTCTGTGGCTATTTTATTTTATTTTTTTTTTTAATTTTTATTTATTTATGATAGTCACAGAGAGAGAGAGAGAGAGGCAGAGACACAGGCAGAGGGAGAAGCAGGCTCCATGCACCGGGAGCCCGACGTGGGATTCGATCCCGGGTCTCCAGGATCAGGCCCTGGGCCAAAGGCAGGCGCCAAACCGCTGCGCCACCCAGGGATCCCCTCTGTGGCTATTTTAAACCAAACTTAGGTTTAAAAGGTTTAGAAAAGTTTAGAAACTATTGACAGAAATTAATCGTTCTATAGCATATTGATTGCATAGTCATGTACAGTCTGGATATAGATGTCAAATAAATTGCGAATAGCATGACAGGAAGTAGGGGAAATTACTGATTTCTGGCTTTGTTCTCAGTACATCTTCAGGGCCCTGTCCTCTTCCCACCTATTTTTTTCTTTCAGGCACTCCCACCTACATTAAAAACTAAAATTAGGGGATACCTGGGTGGCTCAGCGGTTTAGCGCCTGCCTTCGGCCCAGGGCGTGATGCTGGAGTCCTGGGATCAAGTCCCACATTGGGCTCCCTGCATGGAGCCTGCTTCTCCCTCTGCCTGTCTCTCTCTCTCTCTCATAAATAAATAAAATCTTAAAAAAAAAAATTAAAACTAGAATTTAAGAACTAGAAGATGGTATTTAAAAAAAAAAAAAAGAGGGCCTCCCCTGCATGGACTCCCTGTGGCCTCCAAACAACTGTCCTCATCATTCACTAAGTTGGGATGTTAGACCTGTCTAGGGTTAAACATTCAGTAATAATTTGAAGCCTGTTTTTCTCTTTATTTTCTTTGTAGAAATTTGATGCTGATCCAGTTGAATTATTTGAAATTCCAGTAAAGGAATTAACATTTGACCAACTCCAGTTGTTAAAGGTAGTAATGATAACATAAAATGTGATTGTTCTTTAGTTTTAAAATGATTTAGACTTGTTTATGGTATTATTCTCTTTGTGCATGGAGATGACTGTATATTCAGCATGAGTAGAGTATATGCTTTGGTTTTCTATTAGGAAGAATGGGCTTGCACTAATCCATCTGTCTTCTCTAACAGTTCCTCCACCCCCACTCCACTGTTTTGCATATGTGAAGGCTATAAGTCTTTGTTAGAAGACACAGGGGCTGACCCCTCTCATTCATAGTCTTAGGTTGCCCTCTGGTCGCTTTTGCCCTTCTTTATATAACTGTCACTATTTTACCACTGGCCTTGTATGCTGTCCTTGGTTTTTAAACTTCTCTCACTATCTAAGATCTTTGTATATATTTTATTTTTTATGCCATGTAATTTTATATGATCATTCTTCCTGTTCTCATTAGATAGCTATATAAATGATTGAGTATGAACAGTTTCTTAAGAATTTTTATATTCTTTCCTACTTGGGTATTTGATCATGATCTTATGTGTATGTGTATGCGGTTAGTGTTATTCTTACTGAATTGATAATTCCACATTTTACAGTTTTAACTGGCTAGCTTTTCAAGTTACGGTTCTGTTAACCATAACTTCATAAACTAAGGCTTTTTTTTCTGATTGCATTTTGTGTGTGTGTGTGTGTGTGTTTTCTAGCTTGCTCATGTGACTGCCCTAAAATCTAAAGATCTGAAAGGTATGTACCAATATGGAAGCACTATTTTCATTTCATAGTTAACATATATATAATATATATTTAACATACTCTTGGTTATTTTAACGAATGTAGTATTGGGCTCGCTAAGTGATTCTTATGAGTTTTTACTTTTACGAGTTTTCTTACCTTGATGATCAAGTTCTTTGTAATTTTGTACCTACCATTTTTTTCCAAACATTCTTAACCAAAGAACAAAGTGGAGGCTATATCAAGTATGAAAGCTGGCTCCAGAGCCAGGAATATGAATCCAACTCTAACAGTTAGGTATGACCTAGGGTAGGTTACTTTAACAATTCTGTCCCTCAGTTTCCCCAAACTTGTCCTGCCTATAAAATCCCTTTGTAATTCTACTTTACTTGGCACTCTCAGAACTTCATAGTTTGTGCCATTTGTTTGAAGTTTAGTGTATCCTTTTTTTTAACCCTTTATTCTGTATATGTCCTGTCTCTTCAATTATACTATAAATCTAAGGTAAAAAAAAAAAAAATCTCTCTAAGGTAGAAAACATGTTTTTGTATTCCCTGAGATACTTAAAATGTTCTGTATGTAGTAGATACTCATTAGATATTTATCTGCAGTTGTGATAACTGAAATGATTTTTTGAAGATATTGTAAAGTGTTAGAGACTCCAGAGGTTATCCCCAGAGCATTGATACGACTTTGTAGGCTTTGTAGCTATTTCATGACTTTTAATAATAAAATTAATTTTATTTTTGTTTTTAGTATTTTTTATTTTTATTTTTTAATTTATATGACTTTAGTCTTTGTAATATAGTTTTCTTTTTAAGAAAAGTTTATTTAGTTTGATATTTTTTTTCCTCTTAGAAAACCATTCTTGTGTATCTTGAGATATAATCTATTTTGGATTTAATGGTAGTGGTAACAAAAGCACAATGGTAGCTTTAAATTCTCTTAATTTCTATTTTCTGAGCTGATTTTGATATTTCAAATAGTAGCCTTAACAAGAGGACACAGCTCTTAATTCCATTGACAAATAACAAATTACTGCTGGTGACTACTTTGTAAAAAACTAATATTAAAGTGTTTATGAGAAGATACTTTTGGGGCCTCAGACTTGATGTTTCTGTGAAAAATGTTGCAAACTAGTTTTCACTAAAGATGCTTATTTCAAAATGGAGGTTTTAATGGTTAAACATACAAGAGCCTTCAAAAAATACTGCATATTAAAAGGATCTCTGTAATTACCTCTGGATCTTTTTTTTTTTCTTTTTTCATCCTAAGAATTCAGGTTAAGATCTTAGGGATAAAATGGCATTTTGTCTAAGTTTTTATAATTTAAAATTTCAGAATCTGTGATTGAGGAAGAAAATTCTTTTTCTGAAAATCAGCCATTTCCTTCTCTTAAAATGGTAAGTTCTTAGGAAAACTAGCACAAAACTATCTCATTAATTCTGTTAAGACTAAATAATTTATTTTGGTCTCTTAAATGGGCAGTAAAAAGCCTGTCAAAGATAGCATTTATATAAACTTGTCATTGATTCTTTTTAGAGAAAATACATTTTTTATGGTGTAGCTATGCTTTTTTTTAAAGAGTAACTTAACTGCTCAAATGAGTAAAAATTCCCACTTCAATGGGTTAATTTGATAAGAATTTGGTAAGAACAGGAAAGTCACATATTTCTGTATATAAATAAGAAATAGAAGGCAACAGAAAAAGGGGTGGGAGGAACATATGGTGGGAGAGCATTTTTACAATATTTAAAACTATTTCTGGGGCTCCTGGCTGGCTTACTTGGAGGATCATGGGACTCTTGATTTCAGGGTCATGAGTTCTAGCTCCATGATAGATGTAGAGATTATCTAAATAAAAACTTGAGAAAGAAACACCAAACCATTCCTTAGCTTTTAGAGAGAAATGAGATTCTCCAACTGAAGAAAGTAAGTACCCAGGTTACTCAAAATGAAACACAAATTTCAAGAATTCACCTGAAAAAATATAACAAATACTAGCATGAAGATTTAAAAACTAGACCTAACTCATACAGGAATCCCTTTAACAGTATCAGGCAAGCCTCTGTGGATGCCAGGCACTCCTTGGTCATGCTAAGTCTGCTTTTTTTCCTACTGGCTCCATTTCATAATTTCTGTTCTTCATTGTCTTTCTGGTGATGTTAGGTACAGTAGATGTCTTAGGTAACAGTAGGTCATTTCAGTTTGTCATGATTACTAATACAACAGAAAAGATACAAGAGAGCCTTTCCAGATATTTATGAAGCCTGGCCAAGTAACGTCATTCCTTCTGACTCAAAAATCTGAAATCATTTGGTTCTGAGAAATCTCATGCTTCCTAGATTTGTGATTAAAAACAGTTTTAAAAATTGTATGTTAATGGTTTAACATTTACTTAGCCAAATAAGTTGAGCACACTTTTTACTCACTCACTTTGCACTGTCACTATAATTTAATCACAATTTTATTTTATTATTTTTTTTTTAAGATTTTATTTATTTACTCATGAGAGACACCCGGGGGGTGGGGGGGGCAGAGACACACGCAGAGGGAGAAGCAGGCTCCATGCAGGGAGCCTGACATGGGACTCCATCCCAGGACTCCAGGATCATGCTCTGGGCTGAAGACAGGCGCTCAACCACTGAGCCACCCAGGGATCCCCTAATCACAATTTTAAAATCAACAAAGGCCAAATAAAATCACAGTTTGTTTGTTTTTAAGAAAGGAAAGGAGAGCTTGCGTGGGGAATGGGTGAGGGGCAGAGGGGAGAGAATTCTTAAAGCAGGCTCCATGCTCAGTGGGGCTCAATTTCATCACCCTGAGATCATGGCTAGAGCTGAAACCAAGAGTCGGGTACTTAACCCACTGAGCCACCCAGGCACTCCTAATATCTCAATTTGAAAGAGAATCTTTGTAAATTTGATGTTTAGTAGTCTCAACACTAACCTACATTATTGTCCTTATTTTTCTAATTTTGCATTGGCCCAGTTAAAATGTGATAGATACATTAAATAAAGCTAAAGACAGAGAAGAAAGTCAAAAAGCCCCACATGAAATTGAGTAACACTGTTTTAGGCACTGTACTTCCATGTACCTGGTTAATATAGACCTGAGACCTATGATGGTGAAAGAGTTTGAGGTTAAGAATGCATTGTTGTGGTAGTGGTGCATCTGCCATCACAGATGTTGCCTAAGACTACTGCTTTTGCTGTTTAATTTCTTTTGACTTCCTTATTTAACTTAATCATCAACAACATTGTTAGTTTGGGTATAAGAAAGTACGCTGAAGGCACAAAACATGTTATCCTTACTTAGTGGTATGTTTTACCATAGGTTGCTTTTTGTAATAATTCTGTTTTCCTTTTTTTCTTCTCTTATTCTGCCACTCATCTCGCCAAAAAACAAAATACAATTCACCTCCAACAAACAAAACTCTAGGTTTTAGAGTCTTTGCCAGAAGATGTAGGGTTTAACATAGAGATAAAATGGATCTGCCAACAAAGGGTAAGTAATCCTTGATGTAACACATTCCCCCCCCCCCCGTTTTTTTAAATGCATTTGTTTCCATTTCCTTGTTTTAATGGAAAGGTGAAGCTGAAATCTTAATGTGGCTTCTTCTAACATTATTAACCTTTTTGATAAAGCATACTTTATCCTTATACTATATGTGAGTACTTAAAATTAATGATGAATGTATTATAGTATAAATTTTAATTTACATGTGTCTCATGCACATTAACATGGATGGTTTCTGGACATACTTATAAAATGAACAATGGAAACTGGACAGTTATAACTTTATAACTGATTAGTTTTTGCTTTCTGTGACCTTGGGCAGATTACTTTAACAACTCTATCCCTCAGTTTCCCCAAAACTTGTACTGCCTACAAAATCCCTTTGTAATTGTACTTTACTTGGCACTCCCAGAACTTCTAGTTTGTGCCATTTTTTTGAAGTTTAGTGGATCCTTTTTTTAACCTTTTATTCTGTATATGTCTTGTCTCTTCAACTAAACATATATTTTAAATAATTCCTTAAGCAGTTTTATATTAAGTGGCAGTTGCTAGTAATAGTTAACCAAGAAAAGAAATTTCTGCAGGTATGTTTTAAATCATTCCCAAATTTAGTCATTCTTTTGTTCAATAGTTCTATATTGAAAAGCTGCTGTGGGCGAGGCATCTTGTGGCTGCTTGGTTTGAGTAGTAAACAGAATAAACCTTGTTTTCTTGGAATTTGTAGTCTAGTTGAGGAAAACAATTAACTATTGAATATATCAGGTAGGGATATGTGCAAATGGTTGAGATGCATTGTTAAGAGGTTGTTGGGGCTGGGGGCCTGGAAGTGGGTAATTAGGGTATGTTGGGCAATCAGAGCAGTATCTTGGAAATTGTTTTCGTCAGAATAATTTATACCTGCCCTCAAATCTTGCCTTCTAAGTAGCTGTTTATGATAAGCTGGTCCTGGTTAACATAGTAAGTTTTTCTTAAGGGATTATTTTAGTTTTCTGAGCTTTTAGGATTATTTTAATGACTGATATACAAAACATCTAATATTTGAGTATCAACAGGGCTCTTAGTATCTTAATTGTATTTAGAAAATATTTTTATTACTTGCTGAGGGTATTTGATATGTCTAAGAGCCAAAGAATGAGATTTTTAATTAGTAAAAATTACTTGGGTTTTTTGCTGGGAGGCACTTGGGTGGCTCAGTTGTTTGGACATCCATCTGTTGATCTCAGCTCAGGTCTTGATCTCAGGGTCTTGACTTTAAGCCCCACCCTGGGCATGGAGCCTACCTGAAAAATAAATTACCTGGGTTTTTTTGTAATGAGTTAGTAAATGAAGTGGAGTTCTTTTGTCTAACAGTTCATAAAGATCATATAAATTTTTTTTAAAAGATTTTATTTATTTGAGGGGGCACATGAGTTAGGGGGGTGGTAGAGAAGCAAACTTCTCCCTGAGCATGGAGCCAGATGCAGGGCTCAATCCTAGGACCCTGAGATCATGATCTGAGCCAAAGTCAGATGTTTAACCAACTGAGCCAGCCAAGTGCCCCTATATAAAAATATTTTAAAGGCACTAGAGTGCAATTTCCAGAGTTTTAACTTTTATTTTGCTAACTTTATTAAAGCAAAAGTTTATTGATGGTGTAATTGCTTTATACATAAACGTCTCTATCTGAATTATGACAGCTGCACCATCACTAAGTAGCTGTATGGTCTTGGACAAGTTCTTAATCTTTTTAGACCTTTGTTTTTCCTCATGTAAAAGAAGAGTTGGATTAGATGTTCCCAAGATTTTTTTTCTGGTACTGAGATTGTAGGATATTTAATGGCTTTTATTTTCCTGTTTATTTCTTCCACATAGGATGGAATATGGGATGGTAATTTATCAACATATTTTGACATGAATCTGTTTTTGGATATAATTTTAAAAACTGTCTTAGAAAATTCTGGGAAGAGGAGAATAGTGTTTTCTTCATTTGATGCAGATATTTGCACAATGTGAGTAATAATTTTTTTCACCTATACTCTTAGATATAAGTAGCTGGGACGTAGGGTACAAAGATTGTGGTTGGAGGTTGCCCACACTTTACCTTTGATTTGACCTCTCAGTCAGGTTATATATATTTTCACATCCCTTCAGGACTACCTGCAGGATGCCCTCCCCACTCCCTCAGTGAATGCTATACCTACTGGATCCTAGTGCCTCACACCTTATGTTTTGTTTTATAGGCATGGAACATCCTCCTAACCAAATTGTAAGCCCTCAAGGGCTTCCTCATTGCCCATTTCTTTGTTTGTTTGTTTGTTTCTTTCTTTCTTTTTTTTTTTTTTTTTTGAGATTTTATTTATTTATTCATGAGAGATACAGAGGGAGGCAGAGGGAGGAGGAGCAGGCTCCATACAGGAGCCTGATGTGGGACTCAATCCCGGAACTCCAGGATCACGTCTGGATCTGAAGGCAGATCCTCAACTGCTGAGCCACCCAGGCGTCTCTCATTGCCCATTTCTGAAAATATTTTAGTTCTTGTGTAGAATGATTTAAAATTTATCTTTTTTTGATTAAAAGATACATGTTAATGGTGATCATATCTCAGTAATGGGATTAAGCTCTTTCAGAAGGTGATTTCTTTATATTTTTAGAGTTTCCTAAAATTCCTGTATTAGAATTATCTCCCTAATGAGAGTATTTTTTAATGGTCTTTTTTAGGGTTCGGCAGAAGCAGAACAAGTACCCCATATTATTTTTGACTCAAGGAAAATCTGATATTTACCCTGAACTCATGGACCTCAGATCTCGGACAACCCCCATTGCAATGAGCTTTGCACAATTTGAAAACCTACTGGTATGTTATGCTTGATTTTTAAATTATTTTAATTTTTAAAGATGTCTTAGAGTAGTAGTAAAGTTTTCATTTTATTTACACATCCCATTGCTTAGTTTTGACACATTTATAAGAAGCTGATAGCTATACTTAAGTAAGGATATTAGATCTCAATGAAAAGCAGTAAATGAACAATAAAGTATTTTTTTGCAGGCCTAGGTTAAGTAAGTTTTTGTAGTTTTCTAAGTGGATTTTATGAATCATCTAAAATGGCTAGATAAAATTTGTAAACTTGTCTGATAAAATAACTTGGAAGAAAAAGTTCTAACATTTTTTCTCTCTCCCCACTCTACCTTGGGGAACACTGATGTAGAGTATGACCATTTAGCACTTGCAGCTAATAATTTACTTTTTCGTGAATAATTTTTCTTTTAGGGGATAAATGCACACACTGAAGACCTTCTCAGAAACCCATCCTATATCCAGGAGGCAAAAGCTAAGGGACTAGTCATATTTTGCTGGGGTGATGATACCAACGATCCGGAAAACAGAAAGAAACTGAAGGAACTTGGAGTTAATGGTCTAATTTACGATAGGTATTTGTTTTTCATAAAAAGTTTTCTTGGATTGTTAAAAAATAAATAGTTATTTTATAAAAAATAATATTAAACTTAGTTAAGTTAAAATTCTGTAGTTCAGCCTGAGGTTTATCTTAACATTTATCAGTGGAATAAGTCTGGAGTGTAGTACAAACACTTGGGAAGCTTATTAAATATTTGGATACGTGGGCTCCAAACTGGATATACTGTCATGGGGTGGGGACGCTGTCTCCTAGACTTCTCTGCACCAACTTTCTTGGGGATCTCCTCCAGTTCTGTGGCTTTTCTTACCTTTATTCTTCCATATTTGTATCTTCAGCCTTTCTGTCTCTTTCTCCTGACCACTGAAACTTTTATATCAGCTACCAAAACCTGTTCTTTTCTATAAACTTTCTGATTTCAGTATAATTGACAACTCATGTCTTTTGGTTTCTCATTCTAAATCCTTGGTGTCTTTGTAGCTCTGTTCCTAAACTCATACTCCAAAACCAGTCAGACAGAATCTTGTTGATGCTGTCTTCAGAATATATCCTGAATGTATCCACTCACCAGGTTTACTACTGTCATCTCCTTAGACACCTCATTTCTCATGAGGCTTATTGAAGTCCATCTGCTGTCTATTTTCAGCACAGCAGCAGGAGGGAGCCTGTTCTAACTGAAGTCAGATCCTGTTACTGCTTTAAACTCTCCCACAATTCTCTTTGTCACCTAAACTAAAATCCAAGGACCTTCCAAGGCCTTATGAGAGCTGATTCCCATCTTCCTCCAGCCCCCACCCCAACATACCCACACAAACATAAGCTCCACAAGGACAGGCTCTTTACTTGTTTTGTTCACTGCTATATCTCCAAAAGTTAGAACAATGTGTGACACACAGTAGGGGTTAAGTATTTGTTGAACAAAATGTTTTTCATTTTTCTTACAAGCTCCCTTGACGTTTATAAGTTTGAGAGCCACTAATCTGAGACGAAAAGATTGCTTAATATAAAGAAATTTTGGGTTAGAAGGGATGTGATTTAGTCTGCTGAGGGGTTACCAGGCTCACTAATACTTGAGCCATAACATTAAAGAGTAAGTGATGGGACAGCCCGGGTGGCTCAGCGGTTTAGTGCTGCCTTCAGCCCAGGGCCTGATCCTGGAGACCCCGGATCGAGTCCCACATCAGGCTCCCTGAATGGAGCCTGCTTCTGCCTCTGTCTCTGCCTGTCTCTCTCTCTCTCTCTCTCTCTCCCCCTCTCCCTGTGTGTATCTCTCATGAATAAATAAATAAAATCTTAAAAAAAAAAAAAAAAAGTAAGTGATGAAATTCTTACCAAGCCTGTTTTAAAAAATACCTTTCCTTGGATTTAGTTCACTTTATTGTTTGTCTTGTCCCATATAGTTAGATGACTTATAATAGACAATTCCAACTAATTAAAGGAAAATAAAATTTTTACATTAACCGTTTAAAAAATGCTGAGTTTAGCAAAATTTTGAGGAATGTTTTTTTTGAGGAAGAGAAAGGAATGATTGCAAATGTTTTCAGGCAAGAAAATGTATTGTGAGACATACTATGTATGACTTTGTAGAGTATTACATATTTTAGGCAGATTCTTAACCTTACTTTGTTAAAGTCGAATTGTCACAATGTGATGGAGAACAGGAAGATACTTTGTGATATAAAAGATCTGAAGAAAGTGAGTTCTTTCTGACCTGGGATCAAAAAGAGTAATTTTAAAGAGGAAGCATTGAGTTAGTTTTTGGGAGTGGCTAAGTTTGCTTTGACAGTATCTGAGTTTTAGGCAGAGCAATAGCAGGACTCAGGGCAAGACTATGTTTTGAAGGTGTGGAAGATATGGAGGAGACAATTCAGGAAGGGGCTCCTATTAGGGTCTGTTAGAGTTGATGCTTACCCTTGAAAGTTTTTATGTTTTATTTATTTATCTTTTCTTTTTAAAGATTTTATTTATTTACTCATGAGAGACCCATAGAGGCAGAGACACAGATAGAGGGAGAAGCAGGCTCCATGCAGGGAACCCGATGTGGAACTCGATCCCAGGACTCTGGGACCACACCCTGAGCTGAAGGCAGACCTTTAACTGCTGAGCCACCCAGGCGATCCAAGTTTTTATGTTTTAAAGAACTACGTGTGTGTGTATGCAAGGTTTACAATAAAAGCCAGGAGTCCCCTATGCCTGTCCCTTTCATTGTTTTTAGCAGAGTGAGGTCCTGTGCCTGAGTTTTGTTTTGTTTTGTTTTGTTTGTTTGTTTTGTTTTTGAGAAAGAAAGCATGTGAACATGTAAAACAGGGTGAGGGGCAGAGAGAGAGGGAGAGGATCTTAAGCAAACTCCGTGCCCAGTGTGGAACATGACTTGGGGCTCAGTCTCATGACCCTGAGATCATAACCTTAAACCAAAATCACACTTAACCAACAGAGCCACCCAGATGCCCCACCCTAATGTTTTTCTAGCTTTTTCTTCTGCTATGTAATATGCTTATGCTGTTATTTTTTATTATTATTACAAATTTAGATATAAAGGTTTTGAATGATTAATAATTTGGGGAGCCTTTGATTTATTTTACATTGGTGAAGAATTGTTGAGAGTGGGTGTTTTAGTTGATCAAAAATGATTCTCTTCTTTTACAAAGGCAATAACACATTGTAGATTTTACATTTAATCATGGTTTTGTAATGCATTATTTCATATGAAGAGCTATCTTGATTTCCTGATATTTTGGATTTTTGCATTTGTGATAATTGAGTAAGATGACCTTTATTTTTTTTTTTTTTTAAGATGACCTTTAATTTACCTTTCTCAGCTGGTTGTTGTCTCATTTTGGTATGGGGAAATGCTTGCCTCAGAGTAATTACACAATGTTTCCTCTTTTTATAAAAAAAAGAATTACTGTGGTCAAATGATTGAAAATAAATCCAATAACAGATATTCATGTTTAAAGAACAGTATCATTAGATTTGAGGTCTCCCATGTGCCTCTGTCTAATTCAATTTCCTTATTTCCTCCTTCAGGTATAACTGATTATCAAATTATTATTCTCTTAAAAAATTTTTTAAATATTTTATTTATTTATTCATAAGAGAGCCCAACATGGGACTCGATCCCGGGTCTCCAGGATCAGGCCCTGGGCTGAAGGCGGCGCTAAACCGCTGAACCACCCAGGCTGCCCCCCAAAAATTTTTTTAAAGATTTTATTTATTTATTCATGAGAGACACAGAGAGGCAGAGACAGGAGAAGCAGGCTCCATGCAAGGAGCCTGATGTGGGACTCAATCCCGGGACTCCGGGATCACGCCCTAAGCCTAAGGCAGACCGCTCAACCACTGAGCCACCCAGGCATCCCTCTTTTTAAAAAATTTAAATTCTTATTTCTGTCACTAAATAATATACCATTTGGTTTCTCGTGGCTTTAAACTTCATTTGTATTTTTTCTCCTGCTTGTTGTAACAACTTTCTAAAAGTTAATGTATTTGTTCTATATAGCTATAATTTATTCATCTTCATGGCTATATAATATTCATGGCTATGCCTCTACTACAGTTTATTCTGTATGAGAACATTTAGGTAGTTGCCACGTTTTTCTTTTGCAGTGTTTGCTGTAAACATTGTTGAGCCAGGCCCTCTAGAATACATGTGTATTTCTAGGGCAATGACTTTTCAAACCTTTTTGACCCAACCCAATTAGAAATTCATTCTACATTGTGACCAAGTACACACATTGGTACAATATCTACAAGTATGTACCTGAAACAGAATTTTAAAAATAATGGCCCTTGGATATTTTCTATTTGTATGTGTACTTTTGAAATGCTAGTTCATTTTGTCACTTGCCTTCACCTTTTTAAATTCTAGTCTTAACTTGCCAAACTTATTTTGCAATCCATTGTAATGCATCTGTTTGTCAGGTATTGGAAGTACATCAGGAATATGGTCCTCTGGAGTGGGTGGTTCTATATTCCTTGGTTCTGTACCCATTGTAGCCTGCTCACAGTTCTCAGGAGTAGGCCAGTGCATAATAAACTGTCAGGTAGAGTGGCTACTTCAGCACATAGTTAAGACAAGCTATATGTAAATAAGATTCAGTTTCGGGCTCACTAGGGCACTCTGTCCTTAGGTTACAGCGCTGGTAGAATGGCATGGCAGTGGCCCTTTTGGAGTGATAGCCCTTAACACACCTTCCTTTTTGCTCAGACTGCTCTAGTATAGACTCACTGACGACTTTGGGTTACAGCTGTCATCCTGAGTGAAGACTGCTCCTGGACCCTTCCTGTGTCAGAACTCCCATTTTCTATTGTCCAGATCTTTTTTGCTTTCCTGTCATTTTTATGGAACACATCCTTCAGTATCTTCTTGAGAAAGGAAGACGTGGAAAGTAAATGTTTGATCTTGCATGCCTGGAAGTACTGTGGCTGGGCATAAAATTTCATGTTAGAAATCATTTCTTTTGGGATTTTAAAAGCCTTTCTCCAGTCACATTCACAGTTTCAGTGTTAGTGTTGAGCAGTGTGAAACCATATTGATTCTTGTTCCTGCACATGTGATTTCTTTGTTTCCTATCTTGAAGCTTGGAGAGTCTTGTCACCAGTGTTGTAAAATTTCATAGAGGCGGATCTTGGTGTGGATCTGGTTTCATCCCTTGTTCTGGGCACATGACAGCCCATCTAATCTGTTGATACATGTCCTTGAAGATGCAGAGAATTTTGTGAATTATTCTTTGATTTTTATCTCTTCCATTTTTCTGGGTTCCCCCCTCCCTTTGTAGAAATTCTTCAATTTACATACTATTCACTCTTGGACCAAACTTATGTTTTCTCCTATTTTCTATTTTTGTCTTTTTGCTCTGCTTTGAAAGATTTCGCCAACCTTATCATCCACCGGTCTATTGAGGTTTTTGTGTCTTTGATTTTAAGAACTGTCTTTTTTTTCTCTGAGTGCTCTATTCTCCCTTGTATATATCATCCTGTTTTGGTTCAGTGAACTATTCTATGAAGGCATCAAGGACCTTTTTTTTGATCTGTGAAGTTTTCTTCTCTTTGACTCCCTACCTTACATGTTAGAAGCTTTTCTCAGTTGTTTGGAAATCCTTGGCTGCTTCTCATGGTAAGAAATTGGGATCTAGGAAGCTTGTTAGAGGCTCTTAGTGTGTGAATGGGGCTTGTTGGATTTCACTGTGGGGTGATCTGGGTGGCCTGTTTGGTCATACTGCTGATGTCAGTAGATTTAGAACTGTACTTTTTGGCTGACCAGATTCCTCACAGAAGAATCTATATAAACTACCTAGAGGATCCAGATCTGGCTCCCAGGGTTCTTGGGATTCAGGTAAGGGAAGAGAGCTGGGGAAGGGAGGGCATGTCTCTGAATTTTGCATGTGTTATATGTACGGACTGTCTAATTCCCCTGGTGCTGGTGGCTTTATAAAATGCCTGGTCTTCTAGTCATCCATTCCAAGAGATTTCCTGTTAAGTTCTCAAAATCAACAGAAGGGTGGGTGGTTTGAGATGTGGGGCAGCCTCTGTGGCAGGAAGTTAGGAAGAATTGGGGGAGATGCTTACTGCTACTCAGCCTTCACTTATCCTCCCTGTTTTAGCTGCTGTCACCCTCCCCAGTGCTAGGGGAATCTGGTGCTGCTTTTAACTCAGCCTTCTCATGTTTTCCACTACTGGCTTGTGATTTGCCCTTTTCTGTTCTGCTAACTGAAATACTTTGTTATTACGTGCATCTGTTTTCCAGCTTCCAAAATTTTGTTGCTGTGTATTTTTTTTCTCCATACGCATGGATTCTTTTTTAATCCTTTTATTTTCTCTTTAATGGGATATACAGGGAAAGTATAGTTGCTTCTGTTTTCAGTCTGATATCTTGACCCAGAGGTCACTTCTCATTCTCTTAGAAATTCTTTCCTACTAAGATGTCACAGCGACCTCTGTTGTAGTACCTTACGTGAGTTGCCTGGCCATCCTCTCTCTGCTGATGGGCAGTGCAGTGCTGCCAGTGTCACATGGGGCTTTTTCTGGCCTCTTAACTATGGGTACCTGGACAGTTCACATAGTGCAGATCTTCAGTGCTTTGAAGTCCCAACTGGGTATGAATTCCAGCTCTGCCTCTTAATAGCTTCCCATCTATCTGTAAAATACAGCATTGCCGATTGGCTTTGAGAGAAGATATGTGAAGAATTGATCAATAGTAAACTACAGGTTTATTTCATTTTCTGATTCAGTTGCTTTGTAACCGTTCTTTTTCATCATGAGCACAAAAGGAAATGCTACTATTCTGCATTTTTGGAAAGATGGAGAAGAAGTATTTTAAAATTGAACTGATAATTACATCTTTTAAAAAGTTGAGGGGGGAGGCCTTTTGTACTATGGATGTTCCAGGCTTTCTGTAATCAGATACTCCTGAAAAGGTTAAGTCAGATCTTAAGTAAACCATAAAATTATACTATTTTATGTTTTGTGTTTGTTTCATCATAGGATATATGATTGGATGCCTGAACAGCCAAATATATTCCAAGTGGAACAGTTGGAACGCCTGAAGCAAGAATTGCCAGAGCTTAAGAGCTGTTTGTGTCCTACTGTTAGCCGCTTTGTCCCCTCATCTTTGTGTGGGGAGCCTGACATTCACGTGGATGCTAATGGCATCGATAACGTGGAGAGTGCTTAGTTTTTATTGGGCAGAGGCCATTTTGGGGCATGCACTGATGTTTTGGGTATTCACTTGTCATCATTGAGCATTGTTTATCTATGCCTTCTAGCTCAGTCCAATGAAGCAATAATGAAGTATTTTACTCTTTCACTACAATTCTTGCTAGAATTTCAAGTATGCTATTTAAATCACTTGGCCAGGTATAATTACCAGTCAGTCTCATTACAATGAAAAAATTTATTGGTTGGCAAGCATATTAAACTAAATATATAAACATATAATGTTAAACAAATGTTCAGTAAAAGCATAGTGCTTTGAAATTAACTATATAAATATATTTACAGTTCTTAACAACTTTCATTTGATCAGGTCTGAAATATTTAGCACTTGAGGAACATGACTGTGCATAATTATACCTGACCACGGAAAAAATAAGTACCTCAAATGCATGCATTTGCACTGGTGATTCCAACTGCACAAATCTTTGTGCCATCTATGTATATATGTATTTTTTACATGGATTGACATGCACAGACACCATTTTCATTCAGTATGAACCTTGAGGCTGCTGCCATTCTCCCTCTTAACCAAACCAATGCCTGTGTAAACAGCCTGGAGGTAATCCTTGAAAAATTGTTTCATAAGTCTTTCAAAAGTTGTTTTGCATAAATGTTAAAATTTCAAAATGCTGCAGGGTAATTTAATGTATAAAATATTAGAAGTATGTACTGCATACTTAATAGATCATAATGTATAAATTCTATTCAGTGCATGCTTTAGGTTTTAAGCATGAGATTGTATACGTTTACTGTAAGTCCTTGCATCTGTGGTGCTAGGTGAGTGTGAGAAGGTGTCAAGGACTGAAAATATTTTGTTGCCTAAAAAAAAGCCTGTTTGTAGGTATTTTCAATATGCTTATTTTAAGTGTCTCTCACTACCTATTACACACCATTGCTTTGTGAGTTTGTTTTGTGTTGTGTGTGTGTGTGTGTGTGTGTGTGTTGTACAGTAGTTAAATCTCCACGCAGAAAAATAAATGTCCTGAATTCTCATATTGGTATTCTTTATTGGTTAATGTATATCAGGCATGTAATTTATTCAGAAGTGTAGAAGATTTTTCTAAATGTAAATGTGTTTTTTTTTTAAGGATTATACTAAGGTTTCTTTAATTAGATGCTGATTGTTTAGGCATAACTGTAACTTAAGAATGAATGTTAAATAAAATATACAGGTTTATTTTCTTCCTTATAGAACAAAATTTCAAGAAGGTATTTTATAGAATTGATTCTATATTATTATTATGAGAAATTAGAATTTAGGAATTGGAATCCTACCCTAAAATGATGGTTTATTGCATCTACCTTTGCATGTTCTTCACCAGGCAATCTCTTTATGCATTGACAAATTTTAGTACTAGCTAAGAACCTAAGACTTGGAATAACATATTGTGTCTTTTTGCTTTTTAAGCCAAACAATGCAATTGTGGTTCAATCTTAATTGTGTGAAGATAGGCTTTGAACTGCTATGGTATTGTGCTGTAACACCAATATTTAATGGAAAAGAGTTTAGGAAATACAGTCTTCGGCAAGGGTTTTATATACTTTTCCCACATTGAATGAGATTTTCCAACACATTGGTGTGAGTTAGGCAGTTTTAGAAAACTTCTGAAAAAGAACTCATTTTCTTTGTCTACAGAACTTTGTACAATACAGTGACTGTTACCTTATGGTAACTTGATTAGCCATAGGTGTGCATTTCTGGTCCTGTTCAGTTTGCTCTCCTCCCCTATGCCTTTCTAGTCTAGTGGCAGTGCAGCTCCATGTTGAAGACTCAACAGATCATTAAGGGAAAGGAGGGGTGATGGGGAGAGGGGGAGTTTCCTAACAGTGTAATTTGCTGCAAAGAGTTCACAAAGACTGCTTATGACGCAGACAGAACCTCACTGCTTCCTTTCTTTCCTGTCCCTTCCCAACCTTAGAAACCAGGATTAGCAGACAGTTCAATCATAGCAAGCATGAGCTCTCCATTTTATAGGACTAAATCCAGGCTTCCATATCACTCTGCTTCGGCCACACTATACCCATGGTAGGCCCTGGCCATGCCATGCTCCTACACTATTCCATGTCTGTAGCCATGTACCCTCTGCCTGGAAGCCCTCTCCCCACACTTTCTCCCTGCCAAACTCCCTTCCCCTGAGCCATCAGCCTGTGTCCTCTGAGTCCGTCCTGAAACTGCTTTTACTTCATAGCCGTATGTTCATAACCTTGATCATGCCATGCATCTTAGTACATTGTAGGTAGGCACAGTTGTTTGTCTCACCTACCAGGCTGCAGGCTCTTTCAAAGGCAGGGGACTTGTCTTACTCTTTTTATTTCCACAGTGCGTGGAACATAGTAGAAAATAAATGTTGGAATTGTTGGGATAATATAATTTGTATCAAATGTCCTTTTAAATTAAGAGATTAATTATGTTTACTAAGAGTGTAAACTTTGGTTTACATTTTGACAGTTGGAAGTTTGTTGATGTCAATTTTAAATGTAGAGGTATAATGTTAAAATCACTTTATATTTTCTGGAAATTGAGTGCAATGTTTGATAAAACACCGCCATTGTTCTCTGGTGTTTTCTACTCTCTGGAATTCTGTACTGTAACTGACTGGATGTAAATGGGAGGAATATAGTTCATTCATGTGTCAGTAGTGCCTGAGGGCTACCACAGCCACCCATTACCTCACTCTCATCGTTCCTTGTGTCTTCTCCGCTCCCAACTCCACGCTTATGCCTACCTCAGTACCCCTTTCCTTTGTCTGAAATGCCTTCTCTGTCTTCCTTCTGTGTCCAGCTCAGGTGCCACCTCCTCCATAAAACTTTGCTCAGCTTTTGATCTGAATCATGATGCAAACAAATGCATACAGCCTTTAAATCTCACTACTTCATTTTACAGCTGGGCTCATAAACCCAGAGAAGTTAACTGACCAGGTTGGTACTAGAACTGGGTTTTGTGATTCCTAATCCCATGTTCTTAAACTATGCTGCCTTCTGAATTCTTGTGGCGTTTGTTAGCATGTGCTTTCTTACAGTCTTTTTATGTGCCTGTTCTATTTCCCTAAGATTGTAAGCCCCTTAAGGGCAGGGACTTCTTTGCATTTCTAGCACTACTATAGTGTTCTCTACTTAGTTATAAACTAGGCAAATAAATGGCGGTGGCAATGATCCTAGTTTCCTAACTCAGATTGTTTCACAGTGTACATTCAGTGTTGTATGGCATGCTTGGCTATGTTGTCTGGAGTGTGTATGCTTGTGTGTATGTGTGTGCATGTGTGTTTGCATGTATACTCATGGAGTTCTCCATGCTGCCCCAGTTGTTTGGGGTCACAGATGGGTTACCACAAACCAATTTTCTACTCTGTGCTGAATGAGAACAAGGACTAAACAGGAAGATGAGGTCCAGTTTTTCCCCCAGGCCTGGCTGGCCTTTCCTACGGTGATACACCTAAATCCTGGGGCTGGTAGTCTGGTAGTGCAGAATGCGCTGCCATGGATAGGACTTGGGTGACCTGTGGGGTGGCTGTCTCATTGGTCCTGGTGGAGTGTCTTTGCCCTTTGTGCCTTGGCCCTTCACACTGTGATTACATTCTGTCCTTCACACTTTCACTGGTTTGGCACTCTAGGTTGGCAGTGGAGTCCTGTTAGTTTAGATTTGAATATAACTTATTTGCATTTTAGGTTTGGATTGTGTATTTTGGGGGTAGGAAGCAAAGTATACATATGAAGAATATTGCATTGTTCTTGAGTGGAAATTTATTCACATACAATCTTAGTTTATATGGTTTCAGAAATGGATTTGAAAGGTTTAAAATGCAAGAGTGTATGATTAAGACCAAATATGTGTCAGAGATAAGAGAAAGACCCTGGGTGGCTCAGCAGTTTAGCACCTGCCTTCGGCCCAGGGTGTGATCCTGGAGTTCCAGGATCAAGTCCCACATCGGGCTCCCTGCATGGAGCCTGCTTCTCCCTCTGCCTGTGTCTCTGCCTCTCTCTCTGTGTATCTCTCATGAATAAATATAAAATCTTTAAAAAAAGATAATAGTTTGAAACAAAGCTCCTGAGCCCTTGCAGAATGGGGTAGAGATCAGGGTTTGTGAAGCCACTTAGGGCCACAGCTTTTTTTTTTTTTTTCTTTTTTAAAAGATTTTATTTATTCATAAGAGACATAGAGAGGCAGAGACATAGGCAGAGGGAGAAGCAGGCTCCTTGCAAGGAGCCCGATGCAGGACTTGATCCCCAGACCTGGGATCACCCTCTGAGCCGAAGGCAGATGGTCAATTGCGGAGCTACCCAGGCATCCCTGGGCACAGCCTTTATAAACTTAGAGGCCAGGGTAGCGTTTGTGGTGTGTTCAGAGAATGAAGGAGCTATCCCGAAAATGGAGAAGATAGGCTTTTTTAACGGATTTTAAAGGGAAGTGATAGAAATGCATTTTAAAATAATGAAGAAAGTAGTAGTAGTAGTACAGGAATAATAAAATAAGTGCAGAGATTAATTTATCTAATCCTCTACTAAATTGGTCCAAGCATACATCTTCTCCAAGCTAAAACAGAAATGCAGACGGGAAAAGTGAACTTCTGGAACTTACTTGCATATTTGCAAAGGTAAACTGTGTAATGTCACAGGAAGAAAACTAAAAGTTTAGCAGAAGTCTGTCCCATGGTTTCAAGTGTGTCTCTTTGCAGCCCAGACTTCACCCGTAAGCCCACATTCACACATCCAGTTGTCTGTCTGCATTTCCACTTGGAGGTGTAATGGGCACCTCACATGTAATATGCCTCCGAAAAACCCTTCTTCCGCTAAAACTGTTCCCATTCATCCTCTGGTGATCTGTGTCACAATAAGTGGCACCCAAGAGTATTACACTAAGCACAAGTTACCAGAAAGAAATCATAAAACTTTATATGTGATAGGTCAGTTGCTCGTTTGTTTGTTTGTTTTTAAATTTTTATTTATTTATGATAGTCACACAGAGAGAGAGGCAGAGACACAGGCAGAGGGAGAAGCAGGCTCCATGCACCGGGAGCCCGATGTGGGATTCGATCCCGGGTCTCCAGGATCACGCCCTGGGCCAAAGGCAGGCGCTAAACCGCTGCGCCATCCAGGGATCCCAGCTCATTTGTTTTAAGTAAAAAAACGTTTAATAGCATAGAATTATCTTACCAAGTGCTGAAAAGTCCCTGTGGGATTTTTGAGCAGTAATGATTTTCTAGATTAATGTGTAGGGGAAGGATTAATGTTTTAAAAATATGAAGTCTTTCCAGAACACAGAGCGTGTTTCCCATTTTTCTCAGAATTTTTACATCTTCCAGTAAAATTTTTTTTCATTTACATGTATATTTTTTAAAGTTTCTTCTTACATTTAAAAAAACTACTTATGAATTTGTTTTAATTCCTATTTTCCTAAAATATATTCTTCAGTAATCTGTTAATTTTTGTTTTTTTATCTCATCTGTAGCTATACTGCTGAATTTAGCTAGTCAGAGTACTTTGTTATTTAGGTGTCTGGGATTTTCTAGTTAGTTGGTCATATCTGCAAATGCGTTTTTATAATTTTAAGGATGGCTTTTTTCTTTTTATTTCAGTAGCTAATAATTGTAGGTATCCTGTTTCTTTACTGACTGTAATGGGAAATAGCATCGTGGCTGCTGGGGTTTCTAGTAGATGACCCTTATCAAATTAAGGACATTTCTTTTTCTTCTTGATTTGCTAAAAGATCTCTTCCCCCATCCACCCACCTCCACTGCCAATCTCCCCCCCTCCCCCAAGGGATAGGTGTGGAATTTATTCAGTGAGTTTTTGAGGAGTTAAAAAACAATCAGTTTTTTACTTACCTGTTAATTTATTTTTTTAAAGATGTAATTTATTCATGAGAGAGACGGGGGGAGAGAGAGAGACAGGCAGAGGGAGAAACAGGCTCCATTCCATGCAGGGAGCCTGACGTGGGATTCGATCCTAGGTCTCCAGGACCACACCCTGGGCTGAAGGCAGCGCTAAACTGCTGAGCCACCTGGGCTGCCCGTCTGTTTATTTTATTTTTTAAAGGTTTTATTTATTAATGAGAGACACGGGGGAGGGGGGGGCGGGCAGAGACACAGGGAGAGGGAGAAGCAGGCTCCATGCAGGGAGCCTGACGTGGGACTTGATCCCAGGTCTCCAGGATCAGGCCCTGGGCTGAAGGCAGGCGCCAAACCGCTGAGCCACCCGGGCTGCCCCCATCTGTTAATTTTAATGGAGTGAATGATGCTAATATTTTCCGTGAACTACCCTTCAATAATTTGTATAAAACGGGTTAATGTTCTTTTAAGAGTGATTGATTCGTTTAGGTTTGTTTGTTTATTTATTTATTTATTTATTTATTTATTTATTTATAAGATTTTTATTTATTTTTTCATGACAGACACAGAGACCGGCAGAAACAGGCAGAGGGAGAAGCAGGCTCCACACAGGGAGCCTGACGTGGGACTCGATCCTGGGTCTCCAGGATCAGGCCCTGGGCTCAAAGTGGCGCTAAACCGCTGAGCCACTCGGGCTGCCCCTAGGATTTATTATATATGTTCATAAATGAAATTGACTTCATTTTCTTCTGTTTATGTCTAGTTTTAGAAACCATTAGGATAACCTTATAAAGTCAGTTGAATTAGCCTTTCAGGTTTTTCTGTCTTGTCGAACAGTGTATATAATAGTATCCTCTGTTTATTGACAGTCTGGTAAGTGTTCCTATAAAACTGTGGGTATTTTCAAGTGTTTTTCCTGCCCTCACAGTTTCTTCTTTAGTTATTATCTATTCATGTTCTCTACTTTTTATTAAATTCATATTTTTGGAGAAAACCAGCCAGTTTTCCTAGATTTAAAAAAAATTACTTTTCTGTCCAGCTATGCTCTGTTTAGTGTGTATATAATGTATAATATTTATATACACATTCTAAATACTGGATATCATACATAAAATCTTCTGAGATGCAACCACTTTTTTATTCTTAATACTTTATTTGGCATGAAGTGGGGAGTTATCCTTGATTTAGATTGCCCAAGATCTTTTTTTTTTTTAAACTAGACTTTAGTTAAAAAACATTGAGCAATGTTTTCACTATTTCATTACTTACTGTTCTTAAATTTAGTGTGTAAAATTCTACCTAATTTGGATTTATTTTGTACCTAAGAGCTTTTTGAGTTGAATCTACCTCAATACTAAGTACATTCCTGGTTCTATAATAATAATAATAGGGTTGACCTTAGAAAAATACTATTTTAGTAGAGATGGAACAAGAACTTTTTTTCCCAAGATTTTTATTTAACTTATTTGAGAGTGAGAGCATGAGCAAGCAACAGAAGGAAAGTCTCTAAGCTTTAGCCTGATATTAGCTCATTTGATGACAGATAAGTCCTATCACTTCCACTTCAGCCAAAATGGCTCTGCTTTGACCTGGTTTGGTTCTCCTGAGATGTGATTTGAAAGTAGGGCTCCTTGGCTAAAACCACTTGAGATGCCTGTTGAATTTTAAATATTAAATAATCTGGTGGGTTTTTTTAATCCTTTTATCTCTTTAAACATTCTCAACCTATTTCATTTTATCCTATACTTTTTAGGCTTTTCTGGAATTCTTGTTCTGATTTTGTTGGCTATCTTTCTTAGCATTGAATTTCCTTGTGTGTTTTGGAGTTTTGGTATGCAGGCTCATGGGTTTTTTTTGTTTGTTTCCCTTTTCCATCCTCTCTGGTGTTTGCCTCCCTTAGGAACTCCAGGATCTCAGTCTAAATCCAGGTATCTGATCACACCTGGTTATTAATAACCGTAAAGAGAGTGGGAGCATTGTACCCCATCCCAGAGTCACCTGGTAGCATCATTTTGATTTCCAGTCCAAGGAGGTTTTGCTCTTTTATTTTTATTTTCTCTTATGATTTCCCCATTCTACCTGTGTATTTGGAGCAAAGATTTGTTTAGTGTTTTGTTTTGGTACAGACTTACCAAATCATCCTGTAGTATTAAAAATTCCCACCATCCCAGGGGATTGTGGTATAGGTTCCTCATCCTCAGAGGTCACCAGAGTTAATACGTGTGGTGTGTGTGGTGGTTTATGGTTGTCTAGCTGCCCAGTGACCGCCTACTTTTGGGAGCAGTATTTTGGTGGGGGCAGGGGATGTTCTCTCTTCCCTGTTGGGTACAGTCTTTTGAGACCTGTAAAATAAAGCAGCATCCTATCCCCTAGCCAAGGGCTAGGTGTATGAATAAAACCAGACCAGCTGAGCCCTGGACTGTTTCCTGGATCACTTAGACTGTTTCCCTTCTAGAACAATTTTAGTTCCTGCAATGAAACCCATAGGATCTTCCTGCCTACTCCTTTGGACCTATGCTAAGGTCTTTCCCTTCAATTCTGTGAGATCATCTACATCCCTCTAGTAATTCCTCTTTTCTAATATTAGAGGCAAATTTTGTTGCCTAACACCCAGGAAAACATGACTGATGGACCATACACTCTTAGAGATGTGTATGCACCTACAGCCATGTAAATGCTCAAATATGATTTTTACGTAACTATGCTTTACAGTAGCTTGTATTTCAGACACTTTGTGTACTTGGGATTAAACAAAAAGAATTAATTCAAGTAGGCTCTAATCTGACTTAGTATGGGGATAAATGAAAGACAGATAGGCCATATCTCAGTTAACCAGGCAAGTGTCTTGGTGAATCAGGACCCCAGCTTGTGCTGCTGCTGCCCTGTGAACAGTGTGGCACTCCTAAAGTGGCTTCTGTCTGTTCTCTTGGATGCTCTATTTCCCCTGTCATCTCCCAGCCTTGTCTCTGGCCATCCTGAACCAAGCCCTCATCTCGTTACACCGCTCTACTCACTGTCTCAGGATGCACACTCTCTTCTTGGTGTCTGCTTTTCCTGTTGTTTATTTCCCTTTTCCTTCCTGTAAGACCAGCTCAATGACCTGAAGCCTTTCTGAATAGCCTACAGGGCAGTGCCTGTCCTCCCACCCCCTAAATTCCCAGAGTAGCTGACATTTGTTCGTTGCTTGCCAAGTTACTTGTGTGTTTGAGTCAGGATATAAAGAACACTGACATTGCTTTGACAGCATGTCAGAGAGACTTATTGCCATGCTTGATACTCATATACTTGCCTTCTGTCTTCTGCGTGCCCATCATGGCATTATATTCACACTGTTTCATCCATTAAGTGAGCAGATCCCATACTCATGCAGGATACTTATTTCATTACCCAACACCAAAGGTAAGGAGGAAGCCAGCTGCCCAAAAAATAAACTTTTGCCTCAGAAACATTCTGAAGCTAATTTTTTCCATGGCTGGTTCTAGTTGTTTAAGGAGCTGTCAGAAACTGTGAGTTGTGAATTGGAGAGACCAAGATCTTGCATGTCCTCAAGGACGGGGGCCTGGACCTCTGGTTACAGATCTGGCCCTATAGGTGCTCTAAGGTGGCAAAGTATATATTTTGACTCTGAAGAGTATTCATCATGTTCATAAAGGGAGGTGAGGTTGCTCATGTTTGTCTTGGCTGGCCAGCCAGCTTACAAGCGTTATTTGCTCATGGTGGCAATCACAGAGGGCCTTTGCCCAAGATACCAGTTTTTCTCCCCTCTGGCTTCATTGCTTCCCTTGGGCAGAAAGAACCCAGAAGATCTGTTCCTGGAAAGTAGGGGCCAGTATGTATCCTGTAAACTGTCAACTTATTTGGGAGTTTAAAAAGCATACTAAAATAGGGATCCAAATACTATTTGGCTTCAGTAGTTTGGAACCTATACTCTCACATAACAAAAGTGAACAAAATCTGGCAGTTTCTTTTTTTTAAGATTTTATTTATTTATTCATAGAGACACACACAGAGAGAGAGGCAGAGACACAGGCAGAGGGAGAAGCAGGCTCCATGCAGGGAGCCCAACACAGGACTCGATCCAGGGTCTTAAGGATCACACCCTGGGCTGCAGGCAGCACTAAACCACTGCGCCACCGGGGCTACCCAAAATCTGGCAGTTTCATGTGAAGGGAAGACACTAGTTGAAATAGACTTGTAGTAAAACAATTTTTTTCTTTCCAGAGTGATACATGTTCATTATTTTAAAATAGAAAATAGAATTAAGTAAAAAATACAAATATCCACAAGTCTCCCCAAATATAATCCTTATTATAGTTTGGTATACTATATACTTCTAGTCTTTATCTATGCAAGTAGTACATTTTAGTTTTAGTAAAATTGTAGCTCTTTTTTTTTTCTCATTTTTGACTTCATATAGTGAAAAATTGGACTCCTTCCAGAAAGATGGAATAGACAGATTTCCCATATTTCTGCTTCTAGTACAACTAAAAACCCTGAACATTATATGTAAAGTAAACATAAGACTCAAAGGCAGAGAGAAGATAGATTGATTAGGGACCTAAGGACTCAAGGAACTACATGGTTGTGAGTTCCCCAGGTTTTCTTTTTGCCTCATCTATCCCAGATAATACTGGAGAAGCTGGCAACCAGGAAAAACAACTGTAGAAAGAAAAACAAACAACATCAAAGTCTACTCTCTCTTGCCAAAGAATCAGGAAAAGGGCAGGCTATCAAGACAAATTTTTTCAGGCAGTAACTGCTCTATTCCAATCAAATGCCATCAGAAAGGCTGTAATAGCTCCATCCTCCCCCCAGCCAGTAAAGACCAAGTGGAAAGCCTGGATCCCACCCCTGCCAGGCTGAAACTGGCACCCCAACCCCCTGACAATGATGTCAGAGAAGGTCTAGTGGGGAACCCTGTACTCTGCCCCACTTGCAATAATGAGACACCACTTTTTTTCCCTTCTGGGATGGAGGCAGAAGAGATCCAGGAGAATCAGGGTTTTTACCACCATACAGTGCTAATGAGGCTGCTCTGGCCACAGTGGAGCACTAAACGGGGAAATATATATGATGATATATAATGATCTATGTACGTGAAAAAGAGAGAAACCATGCAAAAGCTAATCAAATGAAAGGCAGGAATGGCTCTATTAATATTGGATAAAGTAGAGGTGTCTGGGTCACTCAGTCAGGTATCTGATATGTCTTGATTTCAGCTCAGTTCATGGCCTTGAGGTCATGGGATCAAGCCCCACATCAGGCTTGGCGCTCAGCATGGAGTCAGATTCTCTCTCCCTCTCTTTCCATGCTCTCTCTCTCAAATAAATAAAATCTTAAAAAAATATATGTATATATTGGGTAAAGTAGACATCAGAACAAAGTTGACCAGAGACAGAGGGACATTTACAAAATGAGAAAATGGTCGATCCACCCAGAAAACTCAGCCATCCCAAAGACTGTATATATCAAACAACAGAGCTACCAAATATGTGAAGCAAAAACGGATAGAACAGAAAAAGGAAATAGATACACAGTTATACTTGGAGACAATATCCTTCTTTCAACAATTGATAGGGCAACTAAACAAAATGGCAGGATAGGAAGAAGTCAACAGCACCATCAGCCAACAGGATCTTGCTGCCATTTACAAAGCATTCCATTGAACAGTGGAACATCTATTCACCTAAGTGCCCAGAGAGACCACATCCTGGGCCATAAAACAAACCTTAACAAAGTTAAGTGAATTGAAATCCTACAGAACAGGTTGCCTGACTACAATGCAATCCCACTAGAAATCAGTAGTAACAAGATAACAGGAAAGTCTTCCAACACTTGCAAACTAAACACATTTCTAAATAATCCATGGATCAACGAAGTTTCAAGTCAACATCTTAAAAATACTTTGAACTGAATAAAAATGAAGCTGCTACATGTCAAAATTGTGTGGAACACAATAAAAATAGGAAAGAGGAGCCCACAGCATCTGCATGCATCTCTTAGACCAAGGGAGCATCTCAGATCAATAACCACAGTTTCCATCTCAAGAAACTAGAAAGAAAATTCCAATAAACCCAAAGCAAGCAGGAAGAAGGAAGTAATAACAAGTAGAATAAGTAAGCCTGAAAATAGAAGGATAGAGAAAAACCAAAAAAACCCAAAAAAGTTGATTATTTGAAATGGGCAATAAATTTGGCAGTCCTCTAACAAGACTAACAAAAAAAAGACGTAAATTATTAATATCAAAAATGAAACAAGTCCTATGGACATCTAAAGGATAACAGGCAATTATGAGAAACTTCACATATACATTTGAGAACTTAAGATGGAATGGGCCAATCCCTCCCTATTAGACACAAACTACCAGAACTCACCCAAAGTGAAATAGTTTGAATAGCCCCATAACTGTTAAGGAAATGAAGTTTTAAAACCTCCTGAAAAGCTCTAGGCCCATATGTTTCCAATGAAGAAGTCCACCAAAAGTTTAAAGTAGAATTAGAACCAACTCTACAAAATCTCTTCTGGAAAATGGGGTAACTGGGTGGAAGGTATGAAGGACTTCTCTTTGCAATATCTTGTGACACAATAATTATTCTGAAATGAAAAGTTAAAAAATATACATCTATGCAATAACAAATTCACATGTCACTTTCTAATATCATACAACTTCATTTTTAATGGCTGCTTAGGGACCGTGACACTTCTGATCGTTATTTTAAAACATTTTAAGTGTTTTACTACCTTTTAAATGTCTTGGTAGCATTAGCCAGCAGTTCATCTCAGGAAAAGCTGGGCTATGAGGTGTTCCCTCTTTGGGGCTTCTAGGGAGAAGACTATCCCCCACATCCTAAGTTCTCCTGGAGCTGGGAGGGCAGCTTTTCCTCAGTCACTTAGGGCCCTGGATGGCTTAGCCCAGGCTTTTATTCCTGGGAAGGTGTCCTGTAGAGGTTAAGAACATGACAGCCCCATCCATGGCCAAGAATATAGTTGGTAGGTGGTATTGTTAAATAGGAAAAAAAGTTATTTAAATTTTCATTCATAGAAATAAAATAAATTGTAATTAAAATATAAACTTCAGCTGGGGCATCTGGCTGGCTCAGTCAGGAGAGCACATGACTCTTGATCTCAGGGTTGTGAGTTTGAGGCCCATGTTGGGTGTAGAGATTACTTTAAAATCTTTAAAAATTAATTAATTAAAAAGATAAACTTTGGAGACCTAAAAAATGAAAATGATTATAAATGTGCACACATGAATGAATTTTATAGGGCACGTAGTCAGCTCCATGGGCAGATAATGTTTGAAAAAACGAACAATACACTGAAGTCACTTATTTCCTCTCTCTTGCTGCTTCTCTTGAGTCAATGCCCCAATGTTCATGGGGTTGTCTTCTAGAAAATGTTGAATGAGTGGGAAAGGACAAAACTTTGGGACTGCCTCCGTCCACCCTGGAACACATTCTTTTTCAGTCTTTGCTGATATCAGTTACAAAACACTAGTAATTCTAAAATAAGGAGGAAAATGTTTGTCTTTGTCCCTCTCCTGTCCCTTAGTACTTTACCTCCTCCCTATTCATTGAATTAATGGCAAATGTCATGGTAGCTGATTAGCTGTCACTGAGTCAAACCTGCTGCTTTTGGAGGGACCCAGAGCTCTGAGCTGTGGTGATCTCTGCTGCCTTTGTTGCTGGTGAGAATGGCCACTGCACACCACCCAGAGTGGCAGCGCCATCACCACCCCCTCCAACCAGCTGGCAGCCCTGGGCTGTCTATTCAGAGTCCAAGCTTAGCAGGTACCATTGTCTTCTGAGGGGGAGAAAAGAGCTAATTGCATTTCACCAGAGCTCCACAACCGTTTGCCCTGCACTGTGGCACATCAGATCCTGTGCCGAGCTAAGGATTAACAGTGGACACAAGCCAGCCCCAGGGCAGGACATACTCCAGGCTCCTTAAACAGCTGAGTGCGGACTGCTCTGAGCCCAGTGCCCAGCCTTGGAATGAAGCGGTCTGGTCTGATGTCAGAGATGCCTGAAGCCACAGATGTCCCTTCCTGCAGCCGTGAGAAATAATTGTTTTTGCTTATTTGATTTAGGCAAACCAGGTTCACACACACAAAATATTAATAAAAACGATAAAGCACTCTGGGCCAAAAAAAGAAGTAAGTGCGTATTAATTTGCTAGAAGTAAGTCAATAGGTTTAATATATCAAATTTTTCTAAAGGACATGACATTGCTGTGAATTCTAAAGTTTGTGTTTTCCCTGAATTTTTTTTCTGATTATTTTTTGTGAAAGAGCAATATTCACATACCACAGAAAACAAACTATGCAAAGTTTGTAATAGGAAAAGAGTTTGCAATTATAAAGCTAGATATTTTTCTTTGCCTCACGGATCACCTTAGGCAAGGAGATGAGAAGGAGGGGAAGGCGGGGAAGTCCCTAACCCACAAGAAAGGGAAAGGAGAGAAGGCACCGCCCTGCCAGCCAAGAGTGGGAAAAAGGGAGAGTGAGTACCCACCATTTGCTTCGACGTGAATAGAACTGGAAGGTATTATGCTGAGTGAAATAAATCAATCAGAGAAAGACAATCATATGGTTTCACTCATACGTGGAATATAAGAAATAGTGAAAGGGATTATAAGGGAAAGGAGGGGAACTGAGTGGGAAAAATTAGAGAGGGAGACAAATCATGAGAGACTCTTAACTCTGGGAAACGAACAAAAGGTTGCAGAAGGGGAGATGGGTGGGGGGATGGGGTAACTGGGTGATGGGCACTGAGGAGGGCACTTGATGGGATGAGCACTGGGTGTTATACTATATGTTGGCAAGTTGAATTTAAATTAAAAAAACGTTAAAAAAAAAAAAGTTAAAATCCAAAAAAACTTTAAAAAGGGAGAGTGAATGTGAGCAGGTAAGATTCCAGGATCTTTGTCTGGCATTTGCTCCCCCCGAGGCAGAGTGAGGAGGGGTACTGAACAAACCCCAGAGAGATTGGGAGAACAGTAGAACCCTAGAGGCCCCATTGCTGCACAGAAATAGGGTTAGGGGCAGGTTGCACATCTCCAGTCCAGGGGAACTTGGTAGAAGTAGGCACTTCCATAGACGGCTGCTGGCTGGTGAGGGAGTAGTGCGGCCCAGGGAGCAGCAGAAGCCTAGTCTGTAGAAGGTGGCCAGTGATGGAGGACCTCATCAGCAAGCTGCCTCCCATTAGTGGTTCCCAACCCAGAGGCCCCGCAGAGCACACGCGCAAGGACCAATTCCTAGGAATGGAATTCTAAGTCAAAAGCCACATGAATCCTGGGGCTGTGTCTGAAAAGTTCTTGCCTATTAGGAATAGATGATGATGTAATTATAGGTAAAATGATATTCTGCTGTGGATTTGCTTTAAAATAATCATCTAGCCAAAAATAAGTGGATTTGGGATCTTGGTGATATGAGACAAATGTTACTCATTGTCGAAGTTGACTGAGGGGTACTATATTTGTTTGTTAGAGCCATCACAGCAGGGCCCCACAGAGATTTATTTTCTCTATTCTAGAGGCTGAAAGTCCAAGATCAAGGTTTGGTTTGGTTTGGTTTGGTTTGGTTTGGTTTGGTTTGGTTGGTTGGTTGATTTCTCAGAGGGAAACTTCCATTTCCAGCAATGTGGCAAATTGGATATACTGAAACGGCTTCTCACCACAAAGCAAATACTTATTAAAATAATAGGCAAACTCTTGAGAAAGTGAGAAAAATCCTCAAAACACAAAACCAAAATGGAGACCACAGCTACCCTTCAGAAAACTAGAGACTGGATTTCAGAGGCCACAGGGTGGGGACCGAAGGTCATGTCCATGGCCCATTCAAGGTGGAGGAATGGGACCTTCCAACTGGCCAGGAGAGCTGAAAGCCTGCAGTTTGAGTGGAAGGGTGAGCAAGAGAAAAAGTAGCTACCAGCAAATGGCTATCAGAGTATTTCTCAGACCTGCTCAAAGTGATCCTCACACAGGTTCCAGGTTTGAATTTATACCAGCACATGATCAGAAAAAAGCCAGGCCCAGAAATGATTTTTTAATGCTTCCTGGTTGGTTGTACATACAGAAGCAAATGCAAATTCAGTTTGGAAGGAGCCACTCATCCAGCCCCTGTGAAGTCCTTTAAGGTAAGCCAAATATTAGTACACAATAAAAAGTCACCTAACGTACAAACAGGCCACCATGAGTAAGTCAACAGAGATGTCAAACAGCAGTTTGGTATGGACCTGCACCAGGAAAGAGACCGCCAAGGACTCCAGACATAGATTTACTCTTCCAGTTGTATCACAGAGTAGGTCAAACAGAGGAACCAAGATGGAAGAAGCAGGAAACTGGCCCTTGCTTCGCTGCAGGAGGTGTGCACCACAGTGTAAGACCAAGCTGTTGACTGCTTGACGGCTGTGATTCTCAGGTCCCCCTCTGTCCTTCATGAACTCCTTCCCAGTTCTGTTGGATTGAATCTGCCACTTGCTTCTTCCCTTGTGTCTCCATCCCATGGTCCCCACATGTACGTTAATTTCAGGACCTCAGAAACTCTCCCTGTCACTTTTCATCCGACCATCAACCCTTCAAGTGCACAGTAAATATCTCCTCCATTTGTGGCCTTAGCACCACGCAGTGCCCTGGAATGATGATGCACGCACATAAGAAACATTACCAGGTGGGTGACCTTTTAATAAAAGTGAGAGGAGATTATGGTTTCGTGTTTATAAGGGTGTTTTTTCTTCATAGTCATGCAGTGAGGCAGTTACTATTATTATTGCCATTGTCCAGAGAAGATGAGCCTGCTGGTCAGTCCGGAGGGAAGTAATGCAGCCCATGACACCAGCATGGTCCACCAGCATGGCAGGAAGGATGTGGGGCAGGTGGGAAAGCCACGGAGCAGCAGGATCTGCAGGACTCCATATGGGGGCGCTGTGGGAGGGAAGGGTGGTGATACAGACTCCAAGGTTTCTAGTTCGGGCAGTTGGGTGGATGCTATGACATGTGCTGACATGAGGGCATGTAAGGACTTCACCTTTGGGCCTGGCCGGTCTGAAGTGTCCGGGAACACCCAAAGGGAAAGTCCCATTGGCAGCTGGGCATATTGGTCTGGAACAGAGCAGGATAATCAGGAAGAAATCAGAGTTATTACCGTGGATCTGCCCCCCATTGTGTCCCTGCTACACACACACACACACACACACACACACACACACACACACACATGAGCCAGGAAAGTTCCTTTACATTTTGTTACACAGTCAGCAATTCCAACACTTAGTTTATTAGAGTCATAGGCCTATTTCAAAAATGCAAAAACTTCAGGACAAGGTTTCCATAGTGTGTGTCATGGTTTCCTGCAGCCAAAGGTAGAGGTAAGAGGTATTATGCAGGGCTTTTCAGGTGAAAGCTTAGGGAGACATTCCTACCCTCTACCTGTGGAAATTCTGACCAACAACATATCAGAAATTCTGGGGCATCAATAGTCCAGAAATCAGTAATAACAGAATAAAGGAATTGGTGATGCAAAAATATAGTTAACTTAAAAAACATTTGTTTGTAGTCTTTTTCTTGGAAACACAGCTATAGGAAGATTTGGATCCAGTGAGTCCTTTACCTGAGTGTGGATCAATTTCTGGATGCAAGTGCTGGGGAGTGTTCTCATCAGCAAGGAGGACAGGCTGAGAATTTTGGAGCACAGGATATTTGGGCCTTGTCCTGCTTTCCAGAATACAGGTATTCAAGATGGTATGGGAGACCAGGGCCCAGGTAAAGAGATAAAGGATGTAAAGGAGGGTGTGGGAGCCCATCAAAGAAAAAAGAAACTAATACACAGCATTTTGCCTGGTATGGCCCTGAACCAGGAAAGAGACAAGCCTCTTGTCTACCTCTCTCTTCTTGTCCCCATGACCAGAAATTCAGACAAGATGTACGCTGTGGTTCAGCCACATTCATCTGTGGTGGGCTAGCCTGGGACTCTCCACTGCCTCGTAGAACATGCCCAATGGGTAAATGGTATCCAAGTTTCTAAAAACCAACCTTTAAGCAATCTTCAGCAACACAGTTTCTTGTGTCAAGAGTCTCTATTCAAGATGGAACTGGAGGTCCGTCTGCGTTGACTTTTAACAAGGCCGTTCTAAGAGGGAAGGACCAAGGTTTCAGGAAGGAGTGTGATGAAGGTATTCCTGGCTTGGTATTGGGAGGAGCTGGGGGATGGAGAGAGAGGAGTCCAGGCTCCAGGCATGTTTTGAGGGCTCTACTGAAAGGACAAGATTTGTGTATCATGACTCAACCTACTCCTGCCTTGGGGAATCAGCAAGGACTCACCCATTCCAGGGAGGAGCCACCATCTTCCCCTCTGAAGGCATTTCATGGTTGTCTCAAAAGTGTTTGGAGTCTGAACCAACAACTCTATCAACATATTGATTAGGCTTGAGAACCAATGCCTTTGGCTCAAGAGGAGTCCCCCAAGTGTTTTCACCTCTCACATTTTTTTTTCCAGATTTTTTTTATTCATGAGAGAGGCAGAGACACAGGCAGAGGGAGAAGCAGGCCTGTGGGGGAGCCTGATGTGGGACTTGATCTCAGAACCTCGGGATCAGGACTGAGCCAAAGGCAGATGCTCAACCACTGAGCCACCCAGGTGTCCCACTCTTGCATTTATTTTTAAGTCTAGGAAACATTAAGAGAGAAGGAAGCCAAAGGCTGGTGATGCCAAAAATGCAGAAGCAGTGACTGCTCTGCTTTGGTCCTTGTGATATATCCTGTGATGGAATAATTGGTCAAGTATACACAGGGGTCAGTGCCCCAGCTTCTGCTGTCAAGTCCTCAGTTTCCCTGCAGGGTACTATTTGAGGTGTGGGAAATGCTCATGATTTTACATAATCCAGAGACACCTACAAGCTATCTTTCGCCCAGTTGATGCTGGCAGTATGCCAGGCACAGGAGCCTCAACAGTGAGCAACGGTTACCCTTTCATGAGGCTCAACATCTACAACATCTAATGCACTGGAATTCTGGTGTGAATCTGTGAATCTGTGTGAATCTATCTGTCTGAGCCTCAGTCTCTTTATCTGAGTCCCAAGCTAGCAGAGTTAGAGGTAAGTGTACAGCACCTCACCTAGTGTGAGATAGGTGCTTGGTTCTTTCAAGATCATTGTATCATCAGCTGGTGACTCCTGTGGATTCCTGGTGATGCCCTGCCAGAGAGAACCCCAGGGATGAGCACCAGATGGTCCTGCTGCTACTCAGACTCCAATCACTGCTCATGCAGGCCCGGGGCCAGCGTGCCCTGGGAAAAGGGCTGGTGGGGGAGGGGTGTCCCTTCTTCACTCTCTAAGAACAATAGCCTTGAATTATTCTCATCCTCATTTTACTCAGACCAGTCCCCTTAAGCTAAACGAACCTCCTTGTCCAGCTACATTGCACATGTGCTGGTGAAAATGTAGCTGATGCCAAGAATGATCAAAACCCTACACACAAGGGACCCCTGGGTGGCTCAGTGATTGAGCGTCTGTTTTTGGCTCAGGACATGATCCCGGGGTCCGGGGATCGAGTCCCACATCGGGCTCCCCGCAGGGAGCCTGCTTCTTCCTCCACCTGTGTCTCTGCCTTTCTCTGTGTCTCTAATGAATAAATAAATAAAATCTTTATAAAACAAAACGCTAACACACAAAAGCTCCTTCCCCTTCCACCCTGTATCTATGCCCAGTTTCTGGGCATCTCCCCTGTACTTTCAGGACATGGAGCAGCCTGCAGATGAGGAGGAGCTTATCCAGAACTTTCTGGCCTCATTACCCCACCCATGGTACTCAACACATTGAGTTGTACTTTTGATTTATGAGTTATTTGTCTTACTCTGCTTGGGCCGCTATAACAAAACACCACAGGCTGGGTGGTGGTTTAAACAACAGAAACTGATTTCTCACAGTTCTGGAGACTGGAAGTCCAAGAGCAAGGTGTCAGCATGGTCTGTTCCTGGTGAAAGCTGCCTTGCTGTGTCCTCAGATGGCCTTTTCCTCAGTGTGAGCGCAAGGAAAGAGAGCAATCTTTCTCTCTCCCTTTTCTGGTAAAGGTGCCAATCCCATCATAAGAGTCCCACCCTCATGAGCTAATCTCAACCTAACTACCTCCCAGAAGTCCCATCTCCAAATACCATCACAGTGGGAGTTAGGGCTTCAATCTGTGAATTTTGAGAGGATGCAATTTAGTCCCAATAGATACTTGGACAAATAAAAATGACCTAAGTATAGCACTTCAGGTCTGTACCCTGACACTGGAGTCATACCAGGTCCCTCATGTTCCTGAATGCCTGGAGTGTGTCCCAGAGAACCTGGCAAGGCAGAGTCTTGGAACAGCCTTTGTTCAGGGCTTCCTTCCAGACTTTGTCAGAAAAACACCTCCAAACATATACCCTGGGATGGGTGGATGGTCCATTACATGGTATAGTCTCACTTTCTTTTTCCTAAAAATATTTTTCAATTGCAACTTTATTACCTTAAGGAAATTTAGAATATAAATAGGCAAAAGTCTAAAAAAAAATAAAGCCACAATAATGCCTGAGAGATAATACTAATTTGGGTAGGCTAGTTCAGACCTGCCTTCAACTTAAGCGTGTGTGTGCTCACACGGTGTATATTACTTACACTCTGCTTTTCTCCACTGAATTGTACATCTTGGGAAAAATTCAACCTCTTGGGTAGCCTTTTCAGCATCATTTAAAAAGAATACTTAGTACTCAATCTTTGTTGTTTCAGGGAGACAGCTTCCCCCAAGGGCCAGCTGAGGACATGGACTCAGATTGCGGGTAAGGATGTTGCCCTTGGGGAGCTGACCGTGTGGCTGGGGCCCTGGGCAACCATGCTGGGAGAAGTGAAGAGCAAGAAGAGGGGAGCTGGGCGACACTGTCCCTGCTGTCTTCTACTCCAAGAGAGGGGCAGAATCAGCCTGGGACTCCCTAGGCCACTCGGGGCTCTGTAACCTGGAAAGAGATGCTTTCCCTTCTGGGAACAGGAAGGATGGCTCTCTGCATCGGGACAGGTGCCCACTGGAGCCATGATATCATTCCAGGGCATGAAGGAGGAAGCCTCCTTCTGGGGAAGGCAACAAAGGAAGGAGGGGACAGCCTATTTCTCTGTCTCTTTTGTCTGAACACTTGAGACTAGGTTGCAGGCACTTGGAAGCCATGTGGGTGGGAGAAGCCATTCTATCTTGGCTCTCTTAAAGCACAGAGTGGGTGATGGGGAGATGGGATGCTTAGGATAAACTCAAGGGTCCAGGGACACTGTCCTGACACACCAGGAAAGACTGGTTCTGGTAACTGCTTCTCCCAAGAAAAGACATTGTTCCTCCATTTATTCATTTATTCTACAAGCCTTTATTGAGTTCCTGCCATGTGACCAACACCACAGAGTAAGCACATTTCATCTGTATTTTAAGAGGCCTTAATCATCAGAACAGTTTAAAGTTGAGCTGTATTAGGGGTAGTGAGGGCCCCTTGCTCATCCTGAGATGGGTTGGTCACCAAGGACCTTCCTCAGTGAGATGACTTGTAAAGCTAATATTGAAATTGAATGAATATTTGTTGCAAACAGTCACTGGCATGTTGTGACCCCGTAATCTAGCCAGCTTCCCCCATGGTGTCCCAACAAGTTCTGGGCTTCCCTCCAAAGTTGGGTGAGGGCTCTTGGCTGACAATGGGAGGGAGGGAGAAATAAACTTACCAGTCTGGAACCAGATGCTTCCTAGATGGTCTGGCATGCACAGCCTTGCTCCAGGCCTCACCGAGAACCTGCCCCTGTGCTGACTCACAATTGGAATATCCCAGTCCTGGCCTCTGGGCAGTCAGGGGCCACAGCCACATACCCTCTGTCTAAATCCAAGATCTACCCATCCTTTTATGCTGAGTCTTCCATCCCTCCATGGGGAGCTGGTCATGGCCCCTTCTGTTACACTGAACAGGATGAGTGATGGTCTCATCCCATTTGGAAGTATGGATATTTTGATATGCAAATGACAAAGGATATAATTGTTGACCTGAGCAATCTCAGGACAAAATTGTTTTGCAACCTCTTTGCCATGCTAAACAAACAAAGCATTGGACTTCCAGCTTATTCCACTGGACTTTTAGCTTAGTATGTGAGCACTGGGTAATTTCACTCCATCTTCATGCCTCACCCCGCCCCCCATGGCCTCCCCTCTCTTCCTCATCCTCCCTGATTCCTCCACATCCCTGAGTCTCACCTCCAGCTCTGAGCTTCATTCCCTCCTGCTTCTGCAGCTCCTACATCTGCTGTCTGTCCCTTATCTCTGATCCTCAGAAACGGAGGAAGAGTCAGAAGTGGATAGCAGTAGGTGGAAATTTGTTCTTTGGATATTGGATGTCAAAATGTCCATTCCAGAACCTGCCTCAACTGAGCTTATCTTCCTTGGGCCAAGGGGACTGGTGTTTGGAAGGGAAGGGATAAAGGAACGCCTGAATTGAAACTGGATTCTTCCAAGGGCTCACCTGAATCTCCAGAATGTTCTGATTTCTTCTCCTTCTCCCTGTTTCTGCCTATGTGGTTATGAAGCAGCCATGTTAAAACCAAAAGCAAAATAAAGAGCAAAGCAAAGCATTAGATCTGGGCATGCAAAGGACTTCCAAGGCCTAAAAAGAAAAGTGGCATATAAACTCACAAAGTGTAACTCTCAAGGTACTTTGCCAAGCATAGAGATGTTTAAGACTAGCATCTAATGACCACGACTGTTAGCTGGAGGAAAGGGCCAGACAAGCTCAAAGGAATAAGAGGTATCAAGAGAGGCAGTAGAATGTCACACAAGTCCCTCCAGACCAGCAGACAATAGATTTTAACATTTTAACAGGTCTAGGGCAGGGCATGAAGGAGACATGCATGGCATCTCACTCTGCCAAAAGCAAGGAAGGTGTCAAAGGCTAATGGAATGAAGTCAAAGGAACACACAATCCATCTGAAGGGACCTTCATTTGCCTAAGATTGAACAGTTCAGGCACCAAAATGGATAATGTCTACAATGGACTGAAACATCATAATCATACAAAAACAAAATGAAACAACAGAAAACCCTGCATTTGTCACCATTAGAAGTCACCCAATTCTCTGACAATTGGTAAATAAATGTACAGATTCAAGTGTTTATCCTCCCTTTACTGGATCAGCTGTATATCAGGAAAACCTACTAGTTGCTAAGGAAGTCTTCCTTTATAGAAGAATTCCAGCTAATAGAAGCAAAAAGAATGATAGAATCAGAAAATTCATCAAATGCAAGCACCATGAAACAATGAATGCAGGCAGTGATCATCATGAGATGCTGGAACGACAGTGTTAAAGTTGATGGAGTGCTTTACAATGGAGGGATCAGGCCAGTGCCAGATGTACCTGTAGAATGGTCTTAGCACCACCAGACATGGCCAGGAGCTATTATATGGCCCCCAAAGGGTAGCTACAGCAAATTTTCTTTACCTTTTTAAAAATATTTTATTTATTTATTCATGAGAGAGACAGAGAGAGAGAGAGACAGGGACACAGGGAGAAGGAGAAGCAGGCTCCTTTCAGGGAGCCCAACGTGGGACTCGATCCCAGGACCCTGGGATCACACCCTGAACCGAAGGCACTCAACCGCTGAGCTACCCAGGCGTCCCAGCCACAGCAAATTTCCAGTTTGCCTCCTCCCTGTTCTTCTTGCCTCAAAAGCTGAATCTGAATCTTTGCAAGCCTCTACACCTGACTTCCAGTGTACAGGAAATATAGATAGGGCACCATGGGACATGGATGACACCATAGGAAGTAAGAAAACCAAACATAGAATATTCTAAAGACAATTGATCCACTTTCTCTAAGAAATCAATGGCATTAAAACAAAAAGAGAGCTAAGACTGCTGTAAACCAATAGGGACTTAAGAAACATACAACCAAATGCAATGTGTGGGATTTTAAATCCTGATTCAAACAATCCAGCTATAAAGACACCTTTGAGATAAATGGGGAAGTGAATACCGACAGGTATTAGATGATGTTAAAAGAATCATCATTAATTTTATTAAAGGTATTTTTTTATTTTGTAAAAGATTTTATTTATCTATCTATTTATTTATCTATTTAATTTGAAAGAGAGAGCACGAACCAGGGGAGGGGCAGAGGGAGAGAGAGAATCTCAGGCAGGCTCCACACTAAGCGCAAAGCTGGATGCAGGGCTCGATTGCACAACCCAGGGATTGCACAACCTGAGTCAAAATCAAGTCAGGCATTCAACCAACTGAGCTACACAGGTGCCCAGGTTTTAATTTTTTTAATATTCTTATATGATTTAGAGAAGCATGTTAAAGTAGTACAAGAGAAGTGATGTACCTTGGATTTGCTCTGAAACAATCCAGTACAGAAAGAAGGGGGGATAGATAGAACAACACTGGCAAAATGCTGCTCACTGTAGCTGAGTGAGGAGTATCTGCGAGTTCATTATGCTATTCTACTTTTGTATCCACTTGAAATTTTCTGTAACAAAAAGTTAAGAGAAGGCAAAAACTGACCAGTTCTAAACTTGAGCAAGTCAGCTCACCTTTCTGGACTTTGGTTTCCTTATTGATGAAATCAGTTCGTTAAAATAACCAACCCCTGGGGGCACCTGAGTGGCTCAGTCGGTTTAGCGTCTGCCTTTGGCTCAGGTCATGATCTCAGGGTCCTGGCATGGAGCCCTGCATCGGGCTCCCTGATCAGTGGAGAGTCTGCTTCTCCCTCTCCCTTTGCCTCTCCCCCACTCCACTCATGTTCTCTCTTGCTTGCTTTGCTCTCTCTCAAAAAAGTAAATAAATAATCTTAAAAAAAAAAAAAAAAAAAGACGCTTCCAGCCCCTGACTTCTGTGGTTCTTTATCCCCTCTTTGATTTGGGAGCCACTTTTAAATGCCTTTCCAGTTATGTCCATGCAAAGAGGCATCTGTAGTACTGGTTGCATGGGCAGTGTAGGGGCTCTGAGGGAAGGAAGTAGAATGCAGAACTATCTTAGGGTTAAAGGTGATAAACAAGAGTTTATTGGTGTTTTTGTGTTAGCTAGCCAAGGAACTGCAGAAGAGAAGACAGATTCATCTGATGCAACTTCCTTCTTTTTGAATTTTGTTTTTGTTTTTCAGTACATGCTGTTGGTTAATTTCTGTGTGGGAACCTCTCTGCTGAAAGTCTGGACAGGAGGACTGCTTGTTTACCAGTTGGCTTAACAAGGAATAAATGGCTTTCTTTAGCTGGGGTGATGGGGCTGGTTCAACCCCCAAAATTCTTACCCAGTGTTTTTATTTTTTGTTACAAAATCCAAGTGTGTGTGTGTGGGGAATGTTTGCAATGAGGCAAGAGCATCTTGTAAGCAGGGGCAAGCAGAGGGTAAAAAAGTTCTTGATGAGAAGCTATAGATTCTTTATGTTATAAAATGTAGAAATACCAACCTGGCTTCTGGACCTTGTACTTTCTATCAGCTGCTTTGGGTTCGGGGTAATACTAGATTGGGCCAAATGTCAATGGAAGATACATTTGTAAAAAAAAAAAAAAAAAAAAAGTCACCCTACAAAATAAATTGGAAGTTATTTATATCATGATTACTCAGCAAGCTATAAGGAGATAACTGGATGATCTAGAATTCTTTGATCTTAGAATTCACAACAAAGAGCTTTTTAACTACAACCTAGTTGCAAAGACCCTCAGATTTATATCTCTAGCTTCATCTCTCCTGTGAACTGCAGATCCCTGTAGCCAATTGCTCCTTCAAGATTTCTACTTGGAGGTCCGACAGGGTCCTCAAATCTCACATACCCCCATATGAAGTCATGATGTCCACTACCACCCCTCAACATCCTACTTGTGGTCTCCCCTTTTTGATAGAAGGCAATTCCAGGGGCACCTCGGTAGCTCAGCAGTTGAGCATCTGCCTTCAGCTCCAGTCATGATCCTGGGGTCCTGGCATTGAGTCCTGCATCAGGCTCCCCATGGGGAGCCTGCCGCTCCCTCTGCCTATGTCTCTGCCTCTCTCTGGTGTCTCTCATGAATAATTTTTTTTTTTTTTTAAAGGCAACTCCATTCTTTCAGTTGCTCAGGCCAAATCTTAGAGTGACACCTTGACACCTCTTACACTTCCATGCCCCATGTCCAATCCATCAGCAAATCCTGTTGGATGCTTCCCTCAAAGTATTTCTGTTTTCCCTACCTCCTTTGACAGAGTGAATGGGAGTCCCTGACTAGAACTGGATCACTCCCTTGCCTTTAAAGTCACGGCCTCACCATCAGTATCTACCTTGAGAAAATCAGGACCTATCTCTTTCTGACCTTGGTGTCTGCTTTTTCTTGGAACCGCAAGTATCTCAGGGCTCCCTAGACATCTCTCAGCCCTGTGACACTCGTCCTCATGTGACTATCCATTGGCCTTACTGACATTTTCCGGCAGCCCAGCCAACCCCTGAAACCTTCCTTCTTTTTGAATTTTGTTTTTGTTTTTCAGTACATGCTGTTGGTTATTTATTTATTTATTTATTCATTCCACCATGCCTTCTGGAACACTTGGGCAGGTGTCAGCTAAGTGCCCTGTGTCTTCTACCTCTTTTCTAGCTGTCCCTTCATCATCATTCTTTAATCCAGCACTGCCCAATGAAATATAATGTGAGCCACAGGTGTAATTCTAAATTTTCTAGTAGTCACATTAAAATAAGTAGAAAAAAAGCAGGTAAAACTAATATAACATTATATGTCAATTATACTGCAATAATAAAAAAGCAGATAAAATTAATTTAATAATATATTTTATTAGGATGCCCGGGTGGCTCAGTGGTTGAGTGTCTGCCTGTGGCTCAGTCGTGATCCCAGAGTCCCAGGATCGAGTCCCACATCAGGCTCCCTGCATGGAGCCTGCTTCTCTCTCTGCCTGTGTCTCTGCCTCTCTCTCTCTGTCTCTCATAATAAATAAATAAAATATTTTTTTAAAATGTATTTCATCAAACACAATAGATCTAAAATGCAAAAATATATTTTATGTAGTCCAATATATTTCAACAAGAAAAAAGTATAGAAATATTAATGAGATATTTTATATCTTTTTTTCATACTGTCTGAAATCTGATGTGTATTTTACACTTAGGGTATATTTAAATTTGGTTTTTTGATGGTTAAAGTGAAATTTAGTCCTGCCAGAACATTAAAGCTGTGTTTAACAGAAAAAATATTTATAGTGCTTCAATTTTAACTTAATTGGAATTCAATTAAATATTCAGTTGCTCATTCCAAAGTGCTCTGTAGCCATGTGTGGCTGGTATCTGCTATATTAGACTGTGCAGATCTGAGTGAAACCTCATTTTCCCTGCTGCCCTCTCAAGCTTTGGGTCTTTTCTAGACTTTTCGTGTATCTATGGGCCTGAAGGTGGATGAGTATCTTCCTCAACACTCACTGTCCTGGGACATCCTCCCTCGTTTTTACCACAAAGCCTGGGTAGATGCCTCTCTTCCTTGAAGACTTCCCTTCCTGGCTCACTGTCACTTTCTAGAACACTCTCCAGTCATGAGCCTTGGAAATATCAACATCTTTAAATAATATTTCCAACATAAGGGCTTTCAGTTCTCCACCAATGATCTTGTCTGCTCAGCCATTCATTCCCACGGTCATACCCTAGACCTGTTCTGCCCACTGTTGACACCCCTTCAGAACAGAACATGCATCCCTCACTCCTATCACTGTTCCACCTCCTTGTGTGTCCTCCTCCCAACAAGACCACCAGTGCATTGATTCATCCTTAACTACAGCATGCCTCCTGCCTTGTCCAGCTTTAGACAGTCAGTTGTTGAACTCCCTTCCTCACCTGTGCCCCCAGGCCCCACCCTGTCCTGCTTCATCACACCCCTCTGATTACATCCACCTCACTTCCAAGTCTGCATCTTGACCCACACAACTGAACATGCTGGAGAAGGGCAAGCAGCACTTCTACCCAGCTTCCACCACATTCAGCCACTAGCCAGCCTCAGTGGGTCTGCAGGGCTGGCCCGATATCTAACAGTTCTTCATGCATTTAATCCCTGATTCTCTTAGATGATATTTCACTCTCCTTAGCAAGGTGCAAAAGACTTCCACTTAAATAAATTCATTTTTTTCCCAGATAGATCACTTAGGAAAGTTACACGATACCACATTCTCCTGATTTGGAGAAAGAGTTAATGCCCAACCTACAGGGTTAATATGAAGGCTTTATATAGCTTATATAAGCCACATATACCAAGAGTGTGCTATATCAGAAATCAGAGACATTATTTCTAGTGGAAACCCATATGCCAAATACGTTCTGATAGGATTTGGCATTTTCTTTTTTTTTTGTTAATTGTGACATATGACATGTGTGAGTTTTAGGTGTACAATGTGTTGATGTGATACACTTAAATATCCCCAAATGATTACCAGCATAGTGTTAGCTATTACTTCCATCATGTCACATAATTATATTTCTTTTTTTAAAAAGAGATTTAAAAAAAAAGAGAGATTTTTATTCATTTATTCATGAGACACACACACAGAGAAAGACAGAGACCCAGGCAGAAGGAGAAGCAGGCTCCATGCAGGGAGCCGGACGCAGAACTCAATCCCGGGTCTCCAGGATCACGCCCTGGGCCAAAGGCAGGCGCCAAACCCCTGAGCCACCCAGGCTACCCTATATTTCTTTTTTGTGTGAGAACATTTAAGATCTAATCTCTTAGCAACATTCAAGTACATAACATAATACCGTTAACTATACACACACAATGCTATGCATTAGATGGGTTTGGCATTTTCAATAATAATAATAATAAGACACGGACTTCTGATTTCCTATTTCTTTATCCTGAACTGAATTTTGTTTCCTTCCCCCAAATGTGCTTGGTGCCTGAGTGCCTGAGTCAGGTGGGTGAGTATGAACTGCCAGGCTTGGAGTGGCCATGGGGAGGCAGGATTCCCCATGGATGTTCTCTGTGCAGGTGAGGTAAAAGTGCATCAAACAGACTTCACCTGTCTCCCTCCTACCTGCCTGCCTACCTGTCTTTTCATCCATTCACCATCCAGTTACTTAAGTACAACGTGTTGTCGAGTATTTTGATCTCATCCAATCATGGTCATAAATAGGAATTGAAAAAGGCCAACTTTCCAAAGTTTAAAAGAAGGATGTAACCATTCACACCCAGCCACCTCTCCTGCCCCTGCCCAACACCAAAGTAGCCCTGTGTCTGGATGTGGGCCATGCAAAACGAGCTGTATGTGCTTACCTGAGATCTGCACTTCTAGCAATCTTTTGCCAACCAATGACACTTTGGGTGTCAATGTCATTTTAGTCCTACAATTACTGAAGTGGAAAAAAAAAAAAACACCCATCAGGTGTCCATGTAATGTTATGAAACTTTTTTTTAAATAGGTTTCATGCCCAGTGTGGGGCCCAACACTGGGCCCATCATGGGGCTTGAACTCACAACCCTGAGACCAAGACCCAGACTGAGATCAAGAGTCAGGGGCTTAACCCGCTGAAGCTTTTTTTTTTTTTTTTTTTTTTTTTTTGACAATAAGTTGCTAGTTACTATTTTCACTCTTCCAAACTAAGGGCTATTCTCAATCAGTATTAGATCGAACATGTCAATGATCATATTAATAGCAAAATATTCTTGATGAAAGAAGAAAGACCCCTTCAGTTAAATCATTCCTTCTAGACTTCAGGGAATCATGAATCAGTAAAAGCCTAGACATGAGCGTCACCTAGAGGACTCCTCGTGTACTGGGGCCATTGGGAGTCAGGTTGGTTGGGCTCAGAGGGCACCTCAAGGGCTTCGTTAGCTCTGGGCTGTTACCAAAGTTCCTAATGGCTCCAGTCCTTACTTTTCCCGTCTGTAAAACTAAGCTATTAATAATCGCCCCCCCAAACGGCTGCAGTAAATTTTAAAGCATAATCCATGTAAGGCATCACCAATAGGTCCAGCATCTGGCTAAATTCTCAACAAATGAGATGCAGGGAAAGTGTCCAGCACAGCTAGTCTCAAGCCATGAACCAAAGCAGTTAAGTTGTGATTAAGAAATTCTTTTATCATATATGGTTAATTTCTGACTTCAGGTGCAAGACACATACTCTTTACCAAGAGGTAAAGAAGTCTAATGACATGATCTATGGTCATCCTTTGAATCTATGTATCTGCCTAAAGAAATTCTTCATGCATTTGCAATACATTAGCATGAAAGCATGCTTCGTTGTAAACCTTTAAGTGTGGGGTTTTCCAGAGGGCAGAGGCGTTGCAGGTCTGTTTAATCGCGACCTAATGAGTGGGTGAAAGAGCTCCAAATGCTGTGTGCATGTGCTGCCATCTCGTGATACTTAGGGGAACACATTTCTGATGCATTCTGGAGCTGTTGCTGACTTGGCGAGTCCTACTCTTTCTGAGAAGGATTACATAGTGCCATTACACACACATCTACGTATATGTATTCTAGACACCCATACCTCTGCACACACAAAAAATGGGTTTCACAAAGTGGGTCACTTTGCCCATGAAGTTGTTCAAGGTTGTTCTAAATATAGGAGAACAGACGGCAAGATATTTTTATTCATTTTATTCTATTTTTGAAATTTCCCAAGATTTCCATTTTGATTCCTAGATTATTTGGAACGTGTGGATTAGTTCTCAAGTATTTTGGAGATTTTCTCATTATCTTTACATTATGGATTTCTAGTTTGATTGCTGGGCAACTAGCCTTTTACTCCCTTCTGTGCCCTCCTGGCCAATCTAAGCTCCCCTTGTGGTGTGAGGGTAGGGGCTGCAAAAGGATCCCCCCTCATGACCTCAGACTACTCCCCTCAGTCCGACTTGATTCTGAGAATTGCCCCTTGCTTGTCCCAGCCCAGGTCCCAGTCTCAGAGAGACCTATCAGCGCTGTTCTCCCCCACTTCTAGCTCCTAGTTCTCTCTCCCCACCTCATCTGTCCACAGTGAAGTCAATTATACATCTCAGGTTTGCACTAGAAAGAAATATCTTTTATTTATTTTTTAAAGATTTATTTATTCCTGAGAGAAACAGAGAGGGAGGCAGAGACATAGGCAGAGGGAGAAGCAGGCTCTCTGCAGGGAGCCCAGTGTGGGACTCCATCCCAGGACCCCGGGATCATGGCCTGAGCCGAAGGCAGATGCTCAACACCGAGCCATCCAGGTGCCCTGAAAAAAAATATCTTGAGGTTCAAAGAGAGTAGCATTGCCACAGGTTAACAGTCCAGGTGTGCAGATGCCATGAGCAGAAACAAAGAGGAACAGAGTCCCCAGGTGAGTGGCCAGGTTTTGGGAACTCAGGGAAAGGTGAGGTGCTATAGCCTGGGGCTCTGGACCTGGGGAGCAGTGTGGCAGCAACAGGGAGCACAGGAAACCAGGGTCTCAGCAACTTAAGTTGGGGAATAGGGGCAGAGGTTTGACTGAGGGAGCCCATCTGTTTCTGTGTCCTTGGTAGCCAGCAGTGGGACCAGCCTGAGGAGGACAGACTCTGGCGGGTAGGAGGGGCTGTGTTTATGGAGGGCCTCGATGACGGTAGGATTGCCCAGGAAGGGAGCCAGCGCTTTGCCAGCAGAGGCCTGCGACTCCTCCAGGGGACAGCAACTCTGGTCAGTGCTGGCTCATGGCCAAAGAAAGGCCCCCTTTCTATTATTTTCTGGGGCTTATTTTATTTTTATTTATTTATCTTTTCAGATTTTATTTATTTATTTTGAGAGAGAGCGAGAAAGATCACAGAGGGAGAGGGAGAGGCAGACTCCTGCTGAGTGGGGAGCCCGACGTGGGGCTCGATCTCAGGACCCCGGCATCATGACCTGAGCCGAAGGCTACCGACTGAGCCACCCAGGTGCCCTCTTTTCTGTTTTTTAAAAATCAAACTTATTTATTCCCCTAAATAGAATAACTTCTAAGAGGTTTTTATTTCAGGAAAACTCCTCCCCTGACCGGTCCCCATAGCCCGACCCTCAGAAAGCCATTCTTTCCTCTTGGAGCTGAGTCACCAAGATCTTCTATCCTAGTGCCTCCTTCTCCCCACCCCGCCTGCTCAGCCAGCTCCAGGTCACAGCATCCCACTGTCTCCTCTTCTGTTCTGGGAGCTGTTAGATCTCACCGTGGCTGCGTGGGGATTTGTGCCAACCATTTGGGTCAGAGTTGTCTTTGTTCTAACCTTCTGGTGCGCATTCTCAGTGGGTCTTGCTTTGCCTTTTCTTTTCTTTTTTTTCTTCTCAATTATTTCATTTTGTTGTTGTACTTCTCTCCAGCTCTTACCTTGCATACTCTTGAATGAGGTAAGCTCCCAAATCACTTTTTAGCAGGAAGTCTGTCCAGAGGAGGATTGAGCCCTGTGGTCCAGATGCTCAGCAATTTCACTGAAACTAAATTTTTGCGTGTGGGTGTTTTACTCCATCTTGAAAAACGAAATGCAGTAGCCAAACTCGAAAGAACACATACACTGCATCCATGAGGCAGAAAGAGAACTAATCACATAATCTCTCCCTGTGTAGCCACCGCTTGGCTCCAGAAACAGGCCCGCCGTGTGCTCACCACCAGCCACATCCTTGGAAACCTAGATCCAGAATCCTGGTTCTCAATCTATTGCCTTGCTTTGTAGCTTGAGTACAATTCTTTGTATATATGCAAAGAATGCATTGAAGTGTTTTGTGCATCTCTTTACACCGTGTCATTCTTCTGGACTCCTTGGCTGCCCCACCATGTTTGTGACTTTCTTGCATACTGAAGTGTAGAGAGCTTGTTTGCATGTTTTTACCTCTATGGAGTATTCCATGGCAGTGGTCCTACCACAATTTATTCCTCCATTCTTCTGTTCATGCACGTTTGGATTGTTTTTAGTTTTGTTCCTTTGAATAAGATTTACCTGTCCTCTGGGACAGAGGTGTGAAGTTTCAGCTAGTGGCGGAATTGGCAGGGTCCAAGTTACATGCTCAACTTCATTGGATAAGACCACGCTGACTCCCAAAGTGGCTGTACAAAACCCAGTGTAAATTAGTTCCTCCCATTCTACTTCCCTACAAATACATTCATGTTTGCTTTAATACCTTTCACTTTTCACCCAGCTGACAGGGGCAGCTAGCTGTAAGGCTGCTCACAGGAAGTCTCCCTTTCCTCCTCCATTTTTAAGATTTTATTTATTTATTCATGAGAGACAGAGAGAGAGGCAGAGACACAGGCAGAGGGAGAAGCAGGCTCCATGCAGGGAGCCCAAAGTGGGACTCGATCCCTAACGTGGGGATCAGGACCTGAGCAGAAGGCAGAGGCTCTACCGCTGAGCCACCCAGGTGTCCCCACATCAAAGTGTTTTTAATCTCAGCAATCTCCCAGCCCCATATCACTCTCTCTGTATTTATTTGTTGCTTCTTCCCATGCTCCTTCTCAAAATATAAGTTCCAGGGGGCAGGGGTTTCGGTTGCCTTTTTAAAGCTGTTCCTCGGGGTTTAAAAATGTGTAAGGCGGGATCTCTGGGTGGCGCAGCGGTTTAGCACCTGCCTTTGGCCTAGGGCGTGATCCTGGAGACCCGGGATCGAATCCCACGTTGGGCTCCCGGTGCATGGAGCCTGCTTCTCCCTCTGCCTATGTCTCTGCCTCTCTCTCTCTTTGTGTGTGACTATCATAAATTTAAAAAAAAAAATTAAAAAAAAAAAAAGGAAAAATGTGTAAGGCACACGGTAGCTCAATACCTCGAACCTCTCCCGGATCCTGGTTGCTGCAGGGTGTGAATTGTGCTGTGCTGTGCCGTCTGTCCCATCACTAGATGAGGGACCTCTGCTTTTGTGCCCCTCACCCCAGGCAGGTCTTTGCTACAGGCCTCCAGGGAGACAGCAGGAAGGATTCAAGGGGCATCCTCCAGAGGAGGGGTGAGCCACTAGGCCAGCCCCCGTGCCCCTGGGACCCCAGCCGGCCGTCTCTCACAGGAACTCATTGTGGGGCGCCCCTGGCCAGCCTCGGGTTCTCTCCTTGTTTCCCACTCTGCACAAGCAAGTCCCTGCAGCTGCTGTCCACACCCCAACTCCCCCCTCCCCCATGCCTTCCTCTCGTCCACACTTCCTTTCCTCCGAGTTCTGGACCTGACAGTGAATGGCTCCTGACCATCTCGTTCTGGTGTTTACTGAGCGTCTCAGACTCAACCTTCCATAAAACAGAGCCTTTTTTTTTTTTTTTTTAAATATCTGTGCCACAGTGAAAGGAGCAGTGAGCCTGTCTGTGGCTGTGTGTCAGTGCTTGCATAGTGCCTGGCAGGGTCAGCTTTGGGTAGGCCTCTGAATGAGGGGTGCAGGAGTGGGAGGGGGTTGGGGGGTGAAGGAATAAACCGCGGAGCTGGTTTTGGGAGAGCGCAGGGCCAGGCTTCCGTGAGGGGAGAACTAACACCCGTGATGGAGCAGTGAGCCAGCCTCCAGGGAAGCTCAAGAGTGAAACACACTGAAAAAAAATCCCTTAGATTTTTTTTTTAAGATTTTATTTATTTGAGAAAGAGAGAGCGCAGGCACAGGAGCAGGGGGAGGGACAGAGGGAGAGGGAATCTCCAGAAGACTCCACAGAGCACAGAGCCCCATCTGGGGCTCAATCACCCAACCCTGAGATCATGACCTGAGCCGAAATCGAGAGTTGGAGGCTTAAGCGACTGGACTACCCAGCCCCCCTCCCCATCCCTTAGATTTGAGTGTGGTCTCTGGGTTGGAGATGGAATAGCTACAAGAGTCTTAGGGAATAGCTGGGTTTGAGATTTGGGATTAGGAATGTTGTCAATAAGGAAGCAGGAGATTGAAGAGGATACACTGGGGGATGGTGGAGGAATTCTTAGGTATTGGCGCAAAGACCCAGGTGGGTTTGTGTGCCTGAGGCTTGGGACTTATGAGGGACCCCCACGCTCTGGTGGAGAGATGGCTGCTCCATAGAGTAACCAAGTCCCCCTGAAATGTGTAAAGGAAGCATATAGCAATCTCAGGTGAAGAGAGTCCCCGTTAGGGGAGGAGGGGTGTGGCTATGCAGCTGCTGATAGAATTACTACAGTGAGTGAATAAATGAATGAGTTTGAGGGTTGAGATAAGAATGGGAGTCACTGAGGATAGACTGCTGGGTTGGAGGAGGAAGTATTAGGCCCTGGTACAGGGGAAGATGAGGCTGGAGGTTGGGACTGGTGTATGGCAACGAGGATGACCAGCCATCCCTACTGGCCCACGACTGAGCTGGTGTTAGCAGGGAAAGGCTCACATCCTCAGAGTGTCTCTCAGCCCTGGGCACACCAAGACAGTCGGTCACCATGATGGCAACAGATGTTTTGATGAGGGAGTTACCAAGTGACAATGAGGTACTTACTAGAAGGGTGAAGGGTTGGAGCAGAGGGTTTCAACCTCGGCTGTACATTGCATTTGTCTGGGGGTGCTTTACAACTCCTGATGTTCACTCAGCACCACCAAACAGTTGTTTCAGGAGCAGTGGCAGGAACTTGGGGAAGGCTCCCAGGTGGGCTTCACATGCAGCCAGATGACCATCTGGTTACAGCAGAACTCTAACTTTAAATTCCAGCCCAGGGATCCCCGGGTGGCACAGCGGTTTGGCGCCTGCCTTTGGCCCAGGGCGCGATCCTGGAGACCCGGGATCGAATCCCACGTCGGGCTCCCGGCATGGAGCCTGCTTCTCCGTCTGCCTATGTCTCTACCTCTCTCTCTCTCTCTCTCTCTCTCTCTCTGTGACTATCATAAAAAAATAAAATAAAATAAAAATAAATAAATAAATAAATTCCAGCCCAGAGACCCTAGGAGATGCCCTTCCCATCAGTACTAGCAGCCAGCGTGGGCAAGATTCTCACGTGGGACCCCCACCCTGTGGCCTTGGGAGGATCCCTGGGGGGGCAACATGTGGTTTCAGAGGACCTGCTCCTTAGCAGAGTGCCTGGCACCAGGGTCTTCTGGCATGTTACTGATCACTGCAGAGTACCAGATAGAGCCCTGTGGATCTCTCGAGAGCAAGGAGGGTGGTGGGGTCTATGGCTCCACCTCAGTGTGCAGGCACGGCGGGCTCTCAGTGATAAATGGGTCACCGGGACTCATGTCACAGGGCACATAGTGGTGTCAGCCGTGTTGTGCATGTGGACACCTGGAGACACTGATGGGCAGGGACGCATCTCTGCTCCCACCTGCCTGTGCATATACATATATTCTGTTTCTCTGGCAAAGCCTGACAAATACAACTTCTCAAGTGGATCTACAGGTTCAAAAGAATGCCTATCAAAACTCCAGCTGATGTCCAACAAGCTGACAAGCTGATCCTAAAATTCATGCAGAAAGTCAAGGGACCCAGGAGAGCCAAAATAATCTGGCCAAAGAATAGCAAAGTTGGAGGATTCACACTTCCTGGTGGCAAAACTTATTACAAAGCTACAGGAAATCAGAACAGTGTGGTACTAGCACTAAGGATAGACACATAGGGGCAGCCCCAGTGGCTCAGTTGTTTAGTGCCGCCTTTGGCCCAGGGTGTGATCCTGGAGATCAGGGATCGAGTCCCACGTCGATCGAGTCCCACGTCGGAGGCTCCTTCCATGGAGCCTGCTTCTCCCTCTGCCTGTGTCTCTGCCTCTGTCTGTGTCTCTCATGGATAAATAAATAAATTCTTAAAAGAAAAAAAAAAGGATAGACACAGATCAATGAACTAGAATCAAGAGTCCAGAAAGACACCCTTATATTTATGATGAATTGCTTTTGAGACAGATGCCAAAATAATTCACTGGGGAAAGGATAGTTTTTTTAGCACATGGTGCTGGAACAACTGGCTAGCCAGGGGCAAAATAGTAACCTTGGATCCCCATCTCACATCATATACAAGAATTAGTTCAAAATGGATCAAAGACTTAAATGTAAGGGCTAAGCTATTACACTTCTAGAAGGAAACATAGGAGTAAATTGTTGTGACCTTGAGTTAGGCAATGATTGCTTAGGTATGAGGCCCAAAGTACAAGTTACTAAAGAAAAAATAAGTCGGACTTTATCAGAATTTAAAATTTTGTGCTTCAAAGGACACCACCAAGAAAGTGAAAAGACAGCTCACAGAATGGAAGCCAATATTCACAAATTATACATCTGATAAGATACTTTTTTTCTGGTAAGAGACCCTTATCTAAGATACATAAAGGACTCTGACAACTCAATAAAAAGACAAAAAAAATCCACTAAAATATGAGCAAAAGATTTGAATAGATGTTTCTCCAAAGATGATCTACAAAGGCCGAAAGCACATGAGAAGATGTTCAACACCATTAGTCATTAGAGAAATGCAAATTAAAAGCACAATGAGGCACCATTTCACTGGGATGAATGCTGATACCATCCCCCTAGGGGTCTGTCAAAAAGACAGGTAGGAACAAGGGTCAGGTTGGGGCACAAATGGGAGTCCTCACACACACACATTGTGGGTGAGAATTTAAAAGGCACAGGCACCTAAAAAAAAGGAAAGTTTAGTGGCTCCTCAAAAGGTTGAACACTTTGACCCAGAAATTCCACTCCTAGGTATATGCTCAAGAGAAAGGAAAACCTGTATCCATGCAAACACCACAAATGTTCATAGCAGTTTTAGTTGTAATAGACAAAAAGTGGAAATAATCCAAATTCTCATTCATTGATAAATGCATGATTACCATGTGGTTTCTACGTACAATAGAATATTTTTAGCAATAAAGGAATGAAGTGGTTGTTTTTGAGAGAGAATGTGAGAGCGCATGTGTGCAAGGCGGGGGGGGGGGGAAGAGGGAGAGAGAATCCCAAACAGATTCTGCACTCGGCTCAGAGCCCCACATACGGATTGAACTCAGGACCCTGAGACATGACCTGAGTTTAACATTGAATCGACTGAGCCACCCAGGCACCGCCAGAATGAAATTTGATATATGATTTAATAAGGAAGGACTTTGAAAACACTCTGTCAAAGAAGCTGGTTATAAAAAAACACATACAGTATCACTCCATTTATATGAAGTGTCCAAATTGGCAATCTCTAGACAAAGTAGATTAGTAGTTGTCTAGGACTGGGAGGGGGGTGGCGAATAGAGGGGGGACTGCAGATGAGTAGAGAGTTTTTCTTTGGGGTCATAAAAATGTTCTAAGATTAGTTTGTGGCGATGATATGTGACTCTGAGTATACTAAAAACCAGTGTACATTTAAAATGAGTACTGGGGACACCTGCGTGGCTCAGTGATTGAGTGACGGCCTTTGGCTCAGGTCATGATCCCGGGGTCCTGGGTTCGAGTTCCACATCAGGTTCCCCACAGGGAGCCTGCTTCTCCCTTGGCCTATGTCTCTGCCTCTCTCTGTGTGTCTCTCATGAATAAATAAATAAAATCTTTTTTAAAATGAGTAAATTGCATGGTATCTGAGTTACATCTTGATAAACCTGTAGAAAAGCAAAAAGAGGAGAACCGTAAGGAAGTGACTCAGAGAGCCTGTGTTCCGCCAACGACAGCCCTGTCTCCCGTTCCACCTCCCTCTCAGGCCCTCCAGGCTCTGAGGGTCTGTCCCTCCACAGGCAGCTGCTGGCCAGTCGCCCAGGGGCCATGCCGCTCACCGGTCAGCATCACCGCCGGCAGTTGGCTCCCTGGAGACCGTCAGTTAAACCGACAAAGCCTCTGTCAGACTCCGCAGGGCGTCGCGCCATCTGCCGCTCCAGGCTCAGCCGGGAGAGCAGTTCCTGGAACGTTCGGGCTCAGGGAGGCGGCCAACAGTCACAGGGTCGGCCCCGCAGGGACAGGGCGTATACACGGGTTGCCCTGGGCCTGCAGACGCGCAGGTCCCTTGCTGCTGGCGGTGGCCAGAGGAGGAGGTGAGGATGGGGGAGCCGCCACCTGCCCAGTAAGAGGTGACAGCGCGCAGCGGGGCTGGGCAGGCTGACAGGCCTCCGGGCTCAGGCCCACCTCCGGGGGCTGGACTCCCTCCTGCGCCCCGCTCCAGGCCTCCTTGAGAGCACACCGGGGACAGGCTGGGACCCGGGGGAGGTGGGGGCTGGGGCTCGGACCCAGGGATTAGGCCAGGATCCTGGGATCCCACCTGTTGGGGTGGACACGGAGCCGACAGTTTCCCGGGCTGCTCAGAAGAATCGGATCCCGGGCACTCAGCTCACGGGGACGTTTCTGCTCAGCGCGTGCCCACAAACGCGTGGCCGTAAGTGTGCATTCACGGGGTGGCAGACACGCCGACCACGCCCCCTTCGGACACCGCCCTCCTCCTCCCTGCAGCCCCAGAGCAGAAGGAGGCCGCTGGAGTGGCTGGCTGCTGACCCGCTCCTGGGGACGAGGACGGGAGGCCAGCCCCCTCCCCCGCACCCCCCCCCCCAGCTCGGCCAGGCCAGGACAGAGCCCCAGCTCACCAGCTGCCGCAGGGACACGGCCACACCCGGGGCCACACCCGGAGCCGGAGCCGGAGCCGGAGCCGGAGCCCGAGCCCGAGCCGGGCTGAGCAGCCGGGCTGAGAGGTCAGAGCAGGTGACGGGGCCCAAGGACCCGCTCACCACCTGCACACACTCCCGGGCTCCTGCAGGTTCCCAGCACCTTCCTCCAGGCTCCTCCGAGGTCTCTAGTGCACAGGGAAGGCCTGAAGCAGCCCCCGAGCTCCTCCCCCTGCAGACAGGCAGCCCCTTCGGCTCTCACCCCCTTCTCCCCCCTATAAAACCCTGATCTCCACCTTCCCAGGCTCGCCCCACGCTGTACAGCCTCCCCACCTGCCCACCTGGGCTCTGGCCCTGCACGTCCAACAGGAAGGAGGTCCCTGGCTTTCCTGCCCCGTAGGGACCCAGGGTCATGGAAACGAGGCGAAATTTCCATGACCCTGTTGGCGGTGACATTATTTTGTATATGCCCCCCACGCTTGACAACAGCCTCTAAGCAGACACACCAGTCAGCAGGTCGTCCTCAGAGCCGAGCTTGTGCTCGCTGCTGATTCTGCGCCAGCTGGTGTTTGACCGTGCTGCGGGCGTCAAGTGGTCAGACTCCCGGAAGGACCGCCAGGTGGAGAGATGCCGGAGGCCGGGCCCACGGGACCCTGCGCGCATCCCCGGCCCTGGCCACCCTGCCGGGGCCGGGAGGAAACCCGGGGCTGGCCGCGAGGCCTGCCCTCCCCCCACCCGCCCTGTCCACCCCGGCCTCCCGCTCTGAGCAGGACACGAGGCACACGGTTCTGAGAACCGACAGGCAGTGAGGACGATCAAAGCGCTTGGGCCTTTCACTCTCTCCTTTTGCCATTTCCAGGCCGGCGTGGACCGGGGTTGCGAGCTGATGCAGCGGCCGCAGGTGGCCCCGTGGGCGGCTTCCTCCCCCCACAGCATGACCCAAGCCCCTCCCGTCCCCTCAGGTTCACTTTTCCGCCTGGACGGAGCCTGGGAGAGCACAGGTGCCTCCCCGCGGCCCCACTGGGGCCAGGACAGGCCTCGGCGGACCCTGGAGGGACTCTGCGCCCCTGGCTTCCCGGGCCCCTTGTGCCCCGCGGGGCTCCCTCTCGCTGCCCTCCTGGTCTCGGCCCTCACGTCTGCCAGGCCAGGGCCTGGACTCAGAGGCCTGGAGCCTGCCCGCAGCCTCCGCCGGGCCAGCTGGGTCCGCGTCCTCGCCTCTCGGGCCTCCGCCTGCGCCGCCTCCTGAGTGGCCCCGGGAGAGCCTGAGAGCAGGGCAGACACGGGAGGGGCAGCCCAGGGACAGGACTCACCGGGGACTGCCCCCCGGGCTGCGGGCAAGGGTGAGCGCCGCGTGGTGCCTTTGCTGCGCCCCCCCCGGAGCCACCTGGAGAACCTACCCCACCAACGACTGTGCAGGGATCGGGCCAGCACCTGGGGCTCTGCGCCAGGGCCGCTCCTCATTGGGATTCGCTGCCAAGAGACACGCGGAGCACCGCGGCCTCCCAGACCTTGGCCATCCGTGCACACCTCAGGCCTCCATCCAGGGGCTCAGTGAGGCCAAGGCCAGAGCTTGCTCAGCAGCCACCCAGGGAGCCACGTTTCATTCCCTCTGGACTTCCCACGCCCGAGGCCTGTGGACGTGGCTAGTGGGGCCACTTCCCGAGGAGGACTCTCTAGGTGAGGTGATTGGTGCTCCTTTCGGGTGTGTTTCCCATTACTGAAAACAAACGTATGTGACTGTTTCGGGTACCCTCACCTTGTAATCATGTTATCACCTGGGGGGCGGGGAGTGAAGTCCCAAGTTCAATGCTAAGCCCGTGTCTCTCTGGAGAAGGGAAGGAGGTCCTTGCAGGTGGGACATGATTGGGGGCACCGGGGACCTCGCCAGGGTTGGTGCGTGCGTGGCCCAAGCCTGAATTTGGGTTTGAGGACCTCTCTCTGGAAGGGTTTCATGACCAGATGGTCCTGGAGATGGCAGCACGGGTTTCGGTCTTCAAAGCATTTCTCTTACTGGGCCATGACTCTTCTCGTTTATTCTCTGTTCTCTTCCGTTCCGTCGTCTTTGGGGCTCATTTGCTGGTTGTTCACAGGGTGTTACAGAGTAATCCCCTTCCAGGGACCCCTATGCCCTGAGAGCTTATGCTGGCCTCCTCCCATTCTTTCTGGTATCTGCTCCTTTGGAGGGGCCATGCTGTTGTTTTTAATGGGTATCATCTGGTTTAATTTGTTAATTTAATTTGATAATATCTAATCCTTCTTGCATTTGAACTTCTCCTCAGTTCTTGATCAGTACCCTCTCTTAGTGATGCATTCTGGAGAAAAAAATGGCTGTAGGTATAGGCTCTCATAACTCAAGAAAATCTAGGTAAGTCTTGAATCCCTAGGTGTGTAGCCTTAACACTTGATGCATTGGAAAAAATGCACTTTCCACTCTCTCTACAGATGGCCTCTCTGGCCTTGGTGTTTCTGAGCTTAGGTGGCATCAAAGAAGCTTTTCCTTTTACCTGCCTAAACCTTCTTCAGGCACTTCTACTCTCTGGTGCTTTTTCCCTCCACTAGGTAATTAAAATAATTAATTTCACCCACCAGTGACGTTAATTCCCATGGACACTGTCATCTTGATCAATGATGTCCCCATGGTTTTTCATCCCAGGGCCCAGTGGTTAAGTCATTGATCTCTCTTGAAGATTTGTGCTTGATTTTTAGGGCTTCACACTGAGGTCCTGACTTGTCACCTCCCTCATCCCTGCAGTGGTTCATCTTCCTGAAGCAGTCATTTCTACCCTGATTTCCCCAGTTTCACCTCTGTGTAAGACAGGAGAGTTGGATTTGAAGGGTGTTGGGGGGAAAGGATCCAAAAGTATCAGAAGCTGGGGAATCATTTCTTTTTTTTAAAGATTTTATTTATTTATTCATGAGAATACACAGAGAGGAGAGAGAGAGAGCGAGAGAGACAGAGACACAGGCAGAGGGAGAAGCAGGATCCACGCAGGAAGCCCTTCGTGGGACTCCATCCCGGGTCTCCAGGATCATGCCCTGGGCTGCAGGCGGCACTAAACCGCTGAGCCACCCGAGCTGCCCGAATCATTTTTTTTCTGCACAGACTGTCTGCTTTGTGGGCTGAGAATCCAGACTTAAGTCTGGTTCCAAATACTCCTGCCATAGTTGGGTCACAATCAGAGTTTCATATCCCCCCTACTCCACCCACTCCAAATTCATCATCAAAATCTCCCCCAGGCTGCATGTTCTCCAACAGTCTGCTCCAGAAGGAATCACCCCCATAATATCACTTCCTTACTCCAGCTCGATCCTTTCTCTTACCCCTGACTCCACCTGCAGGCTGATCTGTGTGGTGTCAGGAGATAATTTATATTTTGCAGGGGAAGATATGGTTGTTCACAGAAGTGGTCTTCAGAGAGTCACACTTTGAGTTAGAAGTGGGGTAGACCTTTGAAATGGGGGCTCCACAGCGTTGTCTTCTCTCCCAGGGATTCCTGATGTCCAAGAGTCCCAACGAGCTGGGGCGAACAGAGGGCCTAAGATGAGTTGTCCAACCCCACCACCTCCAGAGCCCTACCCGCTGTACCTGGCCTGAAATTGCCATGGTGATGGTAAAGAAACCTCATGGGCCGCCTCTTCCACTGCTGCCATTCCCACTCCATGCTGAATGTCCAGGTGTGATCAACAGAATCAAGGGGGAATGGGATCCAGAGGGAAAAGGGGCCAGACCCAGGGAGTGGCTGTGCTGGAGTCAGAGCAGGGGCTGACAGCCCTGAGGCTCTGAGTTCCAGGGAGCCTTGGGAACAGAGCAGCAGTACCCTGGGGGAACAGGGGACTGGGGACCAAGTTTCTACCCGGAAACAAGAATGAATGTAGGCAAGGTTTGAGGAACACTGAACATCCGTATTCTTCAGCAGCCCCAGCATCCAGAGCCAGGGTAGACTGGGTGCTGGAAGGTTGTCTGAGAACAGGGAAGACCAGTGGATCAACACAGGGTCTCCCAGATCCCGCAGCCCGAACCCTGGGGCGGGGAGATAGCAAGGATGCTCAAACACGAGGTAGAGGTAGAAAGGGGTACTTTTTTCTTTTTAAAATTTTATTTATTCATGAAAGAGAGAGGCAGAGACACAGGCAGAGGGAGAAGCAGGCTCCATGCAGGGAGCCCGACGTGGGACTCGATCCCGGGACTCCAGGATCCCATCCTGGGCTGAAGGCGGCGCTAAACTGCTGAGCCACCCGGGCTACCCGAAAGGGGTACTTTTAATCATTTTTGAAACAAGGCAATTGGACACTCATTCAGTTTCAAGAGTCAAATAGGTCTGTACCAAGAACTCTCACTCTGCCTGCTTCCAGGAGAAACCATTTCAGACCATTTAAGATGGTCCCCCTGGCCCCCAGCCTCACCAGCTCTTTTGTGCTTCTGCTCTCCTATCTCTGCCCTGAGCTCTTGTATCCTACTTTTGCCATAGACCTAATGGATTCATCAGGTTTTAAAATCAGAGTGAAATTCTTTTTTTTTTTTAAAACTGGCTTTGTGGACTCACTTTTCTGGTGAGTTTTCTTTCACAGTCATATATTTGGTTTTTCTACTCCTTTATTTGTGATTTTGACTAAATCGTTGGCTCCTTTTCAATAACTCATGTTTTCTAACTTATGTTTCTCTTTAAGAATTCACGGTAGAGATGGCTTAGGGCTATGTCCTACACTTTTACACATCATCTTAGTCCCCCAATTTAAATCAAATGAAATATCTATTACAAGTGAGAGGTTATACAAAGTTTATATGTACTGTATAGAGAGTCCCAATGAACACCAGTATACCCACCTCTCAGCTTCAGAAATGCAACACTATCTTCATTTTTGACATCTCCTTAGTACTCCCCACAATCCTATCTCCTCCTCTACCCTAAGAGTCATCACTATCCTGAATTTTATTGATCACTTGCTTTTCTTTGTAGTATTTCTCACAAGTGCTCAAATGCTCAAAAAATTTAAGTAGCTTAACATGTTCTTTTTTTTTTTTTAAGATTTTATTCATGAGAGACACACAGAGAGAGGCAGAGGCCTAGGCAGAGGGAGAAACAGGTTCCCCACAGGGAGCCCAATGCAGGATTTGATCCTAGGACCCTGGGCTCATGACCTGAGCCAAAGGCAGATGCTCAACCACTGAGCCACCCAGGTGCCCCTGCTTCACATGTTCTTGAAAAAATATTTTTACACCATGTGTCTTCTTGAGTCAATGACTATCCAATAGTGTATAACAGTTCCAAAATTCATGCAACAATTGGTGGTTATTTCTCATACACATATCTAGGGGTTGGTTGGGGGGCTGGATTCAGCTGGCCTGTGTTTTGGCTCCAGGCCTGCTCCATGCATATCTCACTCCCCGAGGGCCAGTGTCTATCCTGGGCATTCTCTCTCTCTTTTTTTCTTTTTTCTTTTTTTTTTCTTTTTTTTTTTTTAGATTTTATTTATTCATGAAAGAGAGAGAGAGAGAGAGAGAGGCAGAGACACAGGCAGAGGGAGAAGCAGGCTCCTTGCAGGAAGCCTGACATGGGATTCTCCAGAATCATGCCCTCAGCTGAAGGCAGCGCTAAACCGCTGAGCCACCTGGGCTGGACATTCTCTTCATGGGGCCAAAGGCAGGTGCACAAGAGAAGAAGCCCAACCAGGCAAGGACAATTTTACAGTTAGCTTGTGTCTCACTCACCAACATCCCAGTGGCCAAAGTGAGTCCTATGGCTTAGCTTGAAATCCAGAGGTGAGGAATTCTTTGCCGACCATGAGGCCTTGGGAAGAACTGGATCTGTAACACAATAGCAGGAGGTCACATGTTACTCCATCTACCAGAAGGACACAGTTATATTAATATGATTCCATCTAGGAATTATGTAGCCATACTTCATTTTAACTGCTGGGTAATACTCTGCTGTAATGACTGTATTTTATGTTTCTAGGATTCTCTCTGTGGACACTTGAGTTTTGCTAATTCAAACAACGCTGCTTTGAACATGCTCACACATGTCTCCAGTACAGGTGTTTTGAGAAGTATTCAAAATTAAACTACTATAGGAGGCACCTGGGTGGCTCAGTTGGTTAAGTGTCTACCTTCTGCTTAGGTCATGATCCCAGTGTTCTGGGATGGAGCCCTGTGTCAGGATCCCTCTCAATGAGGAGCCTTCTCCCTCTCCTCTGACCCTCCCTGTTACTCGTTCTCCATCTCTCAAATCTTAAAAGAAAAAAAAAACCGTTTAGCAAAATTACCTAAAACTTTGAAATAAAGCAAAAAAATGATCACATGATCTTCAAATAGCTTTGTAAGAACATTTTTATCACGCCTCCTGAAATCATCTAACTTGTTCAGGGATGTCACTTATTAATGATTGGTTTCATAATGAAGTTTTATAGATGAGTTTTTTTGGGGGGTTTTTTGAGAGCACATAGGAGAGTGAGGAGGAACGGGGAGAGGGAGAGAATTTTTTTCAAAGATTTTATTCATGAGAGACACACAGAGGCAGAGGGAGATTGAGGCTCCCTGCAAGGAGCCCAATGTGGGACTCGATCCCAGGACCCCAGTATCACGTCCCGAGCCGAAGGCAGATGCTCAATCACTGAGTCACCCAGGCACCCTGGGAGGGAAAGAATCTAAGCAGGTTCAGCGGTCAGTAGGACTCAGGGCTCAATCTTCAGATCATGACTTGAGCCAAAATCAAGAGTCAGACCTTTAACTGACTGAGCCACCTAGGTGCCCCTATAGATGTTTTATAACAAGTATAGGTGAACTTATAGAAAACTGGTAAGTTGTGATTTTTGTATCTGGCAAAGATGTCAAACCCTGAAGTTTTCAGTTTTATTGTACTTTGGTACAGTAATGTTTTGTATTTAGCAAGTTTTCCTCCAATTGTATAAATCCTAATTTCTCATATCTTCATTAGTGTTGTCATTCATCTGCTTCCTTAATTAAGGAATTAAAACTTTAAATATGTCCACTCTGGTGGACACTAAAAGGCTACCAAAGTAATGGCAAGTGTTATTAGCTTGAGATGAGTCAGAAAGGAGAATACCAACAAAGTGACTATTGCCCAACAGACCTCCATTACTAGAGGAAATGGTATATTCAGGAAAGTGAACCAGGCCTTGATGGCATCTCACAGTATGTGCAAATCGCCCATTCATCCACCAAATACGTCTGTCTCAGATGCAGGGTCTGTGTCTGCGCATTGGGCTTCTTGGGGCTTCACTACACCGAGTTTCCTGAGGATATCTGACCCTGGCTTGCCAATGGATCAGCTAAGGCTGATGGGTTACACCCAAAGAAAACTCAAAACCACATGGAAAAGGGCCCTTTGCTCAATGCAGGGAGGTGTAGACAGTGATGCTAGCCCGCAGAAACACTCCCCAAAATGCACCTTGTACATTTTTGCTGACTTGTGGGCAATTGCCACGTGGAGGGAGAACTGGGTGAAGATGTTTCATCTTCTATGGGGACAAACATTATGGCAGCATAGTGTACAAGACACACACACACACCACCACCACCACCACCACCACCACCACCCCGCAACCTTTGTTTGTGACCCATATGGATACCAAGGAGAAAGGAGCCTTTGAGGATGCACGTCATTGGAATCCACAAGCTGACCTGACCTGTACTGCCAGGTAGCAGGTGCCCTTAAAGGATGGAATGGGCCCCTCCGAAATGAGAAATTGATCAAGAGCACTGATAGCTGAGGCTCTGCTCCCAGTGGAGCTTATGCTTCATATAGGCACTTTGGTTCTAAATGAAGGAATTCCCTGAAATGGTACCTCCTCCCTTTAAGTAGACTATTGGTCAGGTTGGGACACCCCGAAGGCCCAGAATGGTCATAAGGTTCCCAAACCACATAATTAAGCCTTCTTACTCTACCACTCATGCTTACATTTTGGAAACTGAGCTCCTGGAATTTCAAGAGTAGAAAAGAGGCAAGGGGTGGGTGACTCTAATCCAGTGTTTCTCTTGCTGTCTAGCTATACTTGCTGAATTTAGGCAATTATGTATATGATAATGATCAGAAATACAAGGTGAGAACTCCCAAAAGTGGTCTTGGCATGACCCACATATCAGGTGGTGAGAGTTTCTAGGATAGTACAAAGAATATAAGAAAAAACTGTTGAGCACATCAGGGCTGGTCTGAGTGTATGGTGTGGGTAAGACACGAGAAGCCGGGCCAACATAACTGAGTGACAACTGCAGGAACTGAGCATACAGCTCTCCTGGCTGTGGAAGGAGAGGGCCAACCTCAGTTAGTGGGAAGAGAACACTTTAGACCCTAGGATATCAGGTGTGGAGGGAGGAGCATAATCTCACTTTGAGCCTTGTCCACAGGGCATTTAGCCAACATAACCCAGACTGCCACCATTACTCTCAACTGCTGGCCAACATAGACTCTTGGTCAGAAACCTCCCAATGGCCACTGACTCCGGGAAGAAATAACTTCCACTTGAAAAAGCAGTACGAGATCAACTTTATGGACACTGACATTATTGTTACTTTTTTTGTACATTTCTCATTGAATACTGACTTCTAAATGCTGTAGCACGAGTAGTAATGGACAATCACATAGCTCTGGATCTCCTGCTGGCCAGTTAGTGGGGTGAGGGGGTTGCCAACACCTCGTGCTGCATCTGGGTTAATGTCATATTAACTGGATTGGCCCAGATGGAGTATCTGGCTGTGGACCATCTTCCAAATAGGCCTAAGACACTGATGGGAGTGACAGTGTAGACATTCCCGTTCAGTGTTTCCCAAAACAAATAACAGATTGGATCTAAGTCCCTATTAGTGCAATTGCCTACAGCATGTGATGGGATGGGCTACTGAGAATTCTTAGTGGGATATATAAAAAGCCAAGGGTGTGGACATGTAGAGAGATGGCTTGACCTTGGCACCCTAGCAACCTTGTATATAATCCACATAAACCTTACAAGCAAAGGCTTGAATCACAGGTAATCTGACCCTTAGCAGAACACCTTGTGTTCTCCCTGGAACACGGAAGGATGGGATATCTGTGAGGAGGTGCTCTGGGCCGTTTTCTACCACCATTGCCTCTTGGGTTCTTATGAGGGCTGAGGCTTTCTGCTCCACCCCTCTCAGAATAGAGTCACAGAATGTAGAAATTCTTATAGGCAGTTTATAATCAGCTCCTCAGTAATGGGTGTTCCCTACCCTTGTTTCAGCCATCTGGCTCCTTTTATTTCTGTGTCTTGTGTGTGTGTACAGGAACCACATGGAGCTAGGACTTTAGGCTACTCTTCCTTTCATTGGCTATGTACGTAATACACTGGCCAAATCTAAAAGTGGCTTTTGTATATTAACAAGCCAAAGGACTCGTGTATGCTTGACACATGAAAGGCCCTGCAACTTCTGCTCTCTACCAAGAAGTAAAACTGAAAACTCAAAGCCAAACAGCATCACTCAGGGAATTGTACAGGCTAATGCCACAGTCCAAGACCTGATCTCACCAGTTTGGCCTATGCAGTTAATGACTGGTTATCATTAACTTAATCAGGTAGGGACTCACTGATTGCAAGCTCAGATATAAAAATTTTACTGGAGCAAGTGCACATGGCCCCTGGAACTTGATATGCAGCTACTGACCAGGTTAAAACATTTTCCTTCACATCAACTTGCAAGACCTACCAGCAAGTTTGTTTTTTACCTAGCAGTGCTAACAGTATACCTTCACAGTGTTGTCACAGGGCTAAGTAGGCCTATTCTGTTTTCTGTCATGGTCTAGAATACAGAGATACTGATTTCTTGACATTTTACAAAATGTAACACTGATCCATTATACTGCCATTATGCTGATAGGATTTGGTGAGCAGGAAGTAGCAAGTATTTTAGATGCCTTTAGTAGGACAAGTGAACCACACTGTAGAAGACACAGGTCATGAAAATTCAAGAGTTTGTCACTGGAGTGAAGTTTCTGGGGGCGCAGTAGTCTGTAGCATGCAGAGATGTCCTCCAAAGCAAAAGTAAGTTTCTGCACCTTGTACCATCCATCATGAACAAAGGGACACAACTCTTGGTGGCCCTTTTTGGATTCTGGAGGCAATCCGTATCACATATGTGTGTACATTTTTTTTTGACCCATCTATAGAGACACTGATAAGCCTACCTGTTTCAGTTAGGACCAGAGAAAGAGAAGGCTCTGCAGTAAGTTCAGTCTGTCATACAAACTGCTGTATAATTATCCAGTAGATCCAATAATATATTCCCAAAGTGTTTGGGCTAGCTATAATTGATGTATGGAGCTTCTCACAAGCTTGACTAGGGGAATGACAGCTCCATCTCTAAGATTTTAGAAGAAATCTGTGTCCTTTTGGACATATAATTCTTTTGAGAGAAGCTTCTGGCTTGCTACTGGACCTGAAGATACTGAACACCTGACTCTAGCACATCATGTAATCCCGTGGCCTGAGTTTCCCACCACAAACACATGTAGCCATAAGGATGCGCATGTGCAGAAGCATTTATCATCAATGGAAATGGCCTATAAGAGATGAAGTTTGAGGAAGTTGGGGAAATATGAGTACATGGAATGAGCAGGTGGCTCGGACTCCTTTGACATGAACCCGTTGCATTGGTCCTCTCCTTCAACCCATGCCTATGGCCTCATGACGTGTTCTTTATGACCACCTGGCTGAGGAAAACACTTGAATATGGTTTACAGCTGGATTTGCACAAGAAGCTGTAATACATAGGCGGCCAGCTGTGACATTATGGGGTGACCCTGAAGGACAATGGATATGCCTTCCTTGCTACACTACTTCTGCCAGCAACACCATCTGCAGACTTACAGGATGACTTCTCCACCATTACAACAATCAATCCACTGTCATGTCTGATCAAAGAGCTCATTTCACAAAAAGGACATTCAGCAATGGGCTCCTGCCCATGGAACTAACTTTTGACTACATACTTCATCACCCAGAAGTGGGCTCCCTAACTGAAAGATGGAATGGCTGAGGGTTTTTTTTTTTCTTAAAGATTGGGATTATTCCACTGCATAGTTTCAGACCATGATGTTTTATTTGTTTATTTATTTATTATTAAATATTTTATGTATTTATTCATGATAGACACATAGAGAGAGGTAGAGACACAGGCAGAGGGAGAAGCAGGCTCCATGCAGGGAGCCCGATGTGGGACTTGATCCCAGGACCCCAGGATTATGTCCTGAGCTAAGGCAGACACTCAACCACTACATTAGAGACATACAGACTAAAATCATTTATATATAATGTTCTAGGGCATATAAACACAGTTAATGAATTCTGCGAATATAACAAAAATGTAGTACAATTATAAAGAAAAGTGAGTGACTAATAAACAATATTCAGGATAGTGGTACCTTGGGTATAAGGAGGGAGATACAATGTTTGGGGGCACAGAGAGGACATCAGATATTGGCGGTTTATTTCTTAAGCTGAGAGTTGGACACATAGGTTATTAGTACTCACTACAGTTTACTATACAATTATAAAACCCCTCATATATATGATGCATTTCATTCTCCTTCGGATGGGTAAAAATAACCACACACAAAACCTCGAGACACAAGGAAGTATACTGGAGCTTGAGACATAGCCCACATGAAACCTTTACAAAAATTGAGTACAACTAAATTAAACTCATTTAAATGAGTTATCTAAATAGGATGAGCACAAATTGAATCAAAGATGAGAAAAAGGATGAGAAAATCATTCACAAAAAAAAATGTTGTTCACAGGCAAATGAATAGTATGACCAAACATTTTCAATCAAATTAATAAAGCAGTTTATAAGGCTAATAAAGCAGTCATCTCCAAAAGCAAGAGGCAAATGTAGAGATACAAGAGACTAAGGAAGAAATATCAAGGGTAAACGATGAGATGAAAAGAGAGCCAAAGGAGGTCTTTTTTAAAAATACAAGCTCAAAGGACAGCGCTTCGGTCTGAGGACAGACAGTGGGGAGAGGAAGAGGAAGTTCTTTGTGCACTTGTAAAGCTACTTGTGCACTTGTAAAGCCTTTTAAACTGTGAATTTGTCACTTGGATTTTGAAAATTTATACAAAGCAGCCTGTCCCTACCCCATGTTGGAGTCCCCTTGGCACTGTCCCCATTGCAATGTCTGGGCCTCTGGGCCTGGGAGATCCCACATTGATCCACATGTCTGCCCTGTTCTCAGACAACTTTCTAGCATCCAGGCTTCGATCCAGCCAGATCCAGCTGTGTGTGCTGGGACCACATAAATATCATTACTCAGACCATGTCTATAATCTTGTTTCCCAGTATAAACTTGGCCCCCAATCCCCCTGGGCACTACTGGTCTCCTGCCAAGGTGGGAGACCTTGAACCCAGAACTTCCGAGCCTCCAAGCCTCCAGCCTCTGTTCTGACTCTAATACAGCCACTTCCAGAGTTTGGCCCCTCACCTTTGGGCTCCATTCCCCAATTCTGTTAATGACATTTGGACATTCCTTATGGAATAGAATGAGATGAGACATGGCAATAATGGAAGAGGCAACAGGTAAAGTTTATTTACCATCACCATGGAAACCTCAGGCCAGGTGCACTGGGCAGGACTTCCGAGGAGGCAGGCTGGGACAACCCTCCTTGGGCCTCCTGCTTATCCTGTCTCATAAGGACAGGAATAAATCAGGACATCAGGAATTCCCGGGAGGCTGCCCAGTATTACTAAGCTCTGGAATGAGGTCTTACCTCAACTTGTGAAGACCACTCTTTCTGAATCCTTTTTTTTTTTTAACCTCTAAAGCATGGGACATTTCTGACTCCATAGGGAACAGTGAACAGGTAGGATGCAGTGGGAGACAGGCCAAGATGAAAGAAGACAAGGAACAATGTCAGGATGGTTCCCTCTGCAGCATGGACTCAGAGAGCAAGCAGATCAGGGAGGTGACTGTGGATGAGTCACAGTGGGAAGGAATGGGGGGATGCAAAGGTCTCACTGAGATCCAATTACAGTAGGAGCTGGCTGTGGCCAGGTCATCACTGAGAGGAGATAAAACCCCTGGGGACAAGACATAAAGAAGTCTGGGCACAGAGATTCTCCAGTCCCTGCACTTCTTCTGCCACATTTCTTTCTGACATCCTACAAACTCAGCTCTTATTTATGAGTCCACCTGGTACCACTGGGGCAGTGGGACATAGCTGGGGGGAATGGCTACTTCAAGATGATGAGACACTATAGGGATGAGGAAGGTGGCAGGTCACTGCCTGTAAAGCCCAACAAACCAGTAACAAACCCCCTATAGGGGAGGTTCACGTCTCACTGGCCATTCCTTGGACCTTGGATGACAACTACTTAGTGACACTCCCTAATCAGCAAGGCACTTACAAGAAAGGAATTGAAACATCAGTAAGTGAAATAAATGAAGTCCATTTTTCCTGGAAAATATGAAAGGACATGAGAAAACGAGTCTTCTACAGGAAGTGCCTATGCCAGCTCTGACTCGTTTGGCCCTTTGGAACCAAAACACTAAACTGTCACCATAACCTTAGAAGATTAAGCTACAGACAGGAGGATAAAGATTGGATTGGTACTGGCGACCCAATCCAAGCTCACAGACCTATACCAGGTTTATTTTTTTGAAGTCTCAGCGGAGCCCATTATGACCATATTTTTCTTTTGAAACTGTAAGCCAACGATAACAGGGGATCAATGATGGATCTGGTAAAAACTCAAAAAAATGTCACCAGAAAAAAACAGGGACAATAAAAAGGGAGAGTGTTAAAGATGATCAGATTATGAAAAAAGGAAAAGCCAGCAGGGAATCTTTAGAAAACAACAGCATGGCCCCTCCAAAGGAGCAGATACCAGAAAGAATGGGAGGAGGCCAGCATAAGCTCTCAGGGCATAGGGGTCCCTGGAAGGGGATTACTCTGTAACACCCTGTGAACAACCAGCAAATGAGCCCCAAAGACGACGGAACGGAAGAGAACAGAGAATAAACGAGAAGAGTCATGGCCCAGTAAGAGAAATGCTTTGAAGACCGAAACCCGTGCTGCCATCTCCAGGACCATCTGGTCATGAAACCCTTCCAGAGAGAGGTCCTCAAACCCAAATTCAGGCTTGGGCCACGCACGCACCAACCCTGGCGAGGTCCCCGGTGCCCCCAATCATGTCCCACCTGCAAGGACCTCCTTCCCTTCTCCAGAGAGACACGGGCTTAGCATTGAACTTGGGACTTCACTCCCCGCCCCCCAGGTGATAACATGATTACAAGGTGAGGGTACCCGAAACAGTCACATACGTTTGTTTTCAGTAATGGGAAACACACCCGAAAGGAGCACCAATCACCTCACCTAGAGAGTCCTCCTCGGGAAGTGGCCCCACTAGCCACGTCCACAGGCCTCGGGCGTGGGAAGTCCAGAGGGAATGAAACGTGGCTCCCTGGGTGGCTGCTGAGCAAGCTCTGGCCTTGGCCTCACTGAGCCCCTGGATGGAGGCCTGAGGTGTGCACGGATGGCCAAGGTCTGGGAGGCCGCGGTGCTCCGCGTGTCTCTTGGCAGCGAATCCCAGTGAGGAGCGGCCCTGGCGCAGAGCCCCAGGTGCTGGCCCGATCCCTGCACAGTCGTTGGTGGGGTAGGTTCTCCAGGTGGCTCCGGGGGGGGCGCAGCAAAGGCACCACGCGGCGCTCACCCTTGCCCGCAGCCCGGGGGGCAGTCCCCGGTGAGTCCTGTCCCTGGGCTGCCCCTCCCGCTGTCTGCCCTGCTCTCAGGCTCTCCCGGGGCCACTCAGGAGGCGGCGCAGGCGGAGGCCCGAGAGGCGAGGACGCGGACCCAGCTGGCCCGGCGGAGGCTGCGGGCAGGCTCCAGGCCTCTGAGTCCAGGCCCTGGCCTGGCAGACGTGAGGGCCGAGACCAGGAGGGCAGCGAGAGGGAGCCCCGCGGGGCACAAGGGGCCCGGGAAGCCAGGGGCGCAGAGTCCCTCCAGGGTCCGCCGAGGCCTGTCCTGGCCCCAGTGGGGCCGCGGGGAGGCACCTGTGCTCTCCCAGGCTCCGTCCAGGCGGAAAAGTGAACCTGAGGGGACGGGAGGGGCTTGGGTCATGCTGTGGGGGGAGGAAGCCGCCCACGGGGCCACCTGCGGCCGCTGCATCAGCTCGCAACCCCGGTCCACGCCGGCCTGGAAATGGCAAAAGGAGAGAGTGAAAGGCCCAAGCGCTTTGATCGTCCTCACTGCCTGTCGGTTCTCAGAACCGTGTGCCTCGTGTCCTGCTCAGAGCGGGAGGCCGGGGTGGACAGGGCGGGTGGGGGGAGGGCAGGCCTCGCGGCCAGCCCCGGGTTTCCTCCCGGCCCCGGCAGGGTGGCCAGGGCCGGGGATGCGCGCAGGGTCCCGTGGGCCCGGCCTCCGGCATCTCTCCACCTGGCGGTCCTTCCGGGAGTCTGACCACTTGACGCCCGCAGCACGGTCAAACACCAGCTGGCGCAGAATCAGCAGCGAGCACAAGCTCGGCTCTGAGGACGACCTGCTGACTGGTGTGTCTGCTTAGAGGCTGTTGTCAAGCGTGGGGGGCATATACAAAATAATGTCACCGTCAACAGGGTCATGGAAATTTCGCCTCGTTTCCATGACTCTGGGTCCCTACGGGGCAGGAAAGCCAGGGACCTCCTTCCTGTTGGACGTGCAGGGCCAGAGCCCAGGTGGGCAGGTGGGGAGGCTGTACAGCGTGGGGCGAGCCTGGGAAGGTGGAGATCAGGGTTTTATAGGGGGGAGAAGGGGGTGAGAGCCGAAGGGGCTGCCTGTCTGCAGGGGGAGGAGCTCGGGGGCTGCTTCAGGCCTTCCCTGTGCACTAGAGACCTCGGAGGAGCCTGGAGGAAGGTGCTGGGAACCTGCAGGAGCCCGGGAGTGTGTGCAGGTGGTGAGCGGGTCCTTGGGCCCCGTCACCTGCTCTGACCTCTCAGCCCGGCTGCTCAGCCCGGCTCGGGCTCGGGCTCCGGCTCCGGCTCCGGCTCCGGCTCCGGGTGTGGCCCCGGGTGTGGCCGTGTCCCTGCGGCAGCTGGTGAGCTGGGGCTCTGTCCTGGCCTGGCCGAGCTGGGGGGGGGGTGCGGGGGAGGGGGCTGGCCTCCCGTCCTCGTCCCCAGGAGCGGGTCAGCAGCCAGCCACTCCAGCGGCCTCCTTCTGCTCTGGGGCTGCAGGGAGGAGGAGGGCGGTGTCCGAAGGGGGCGTGGTCGGCGTGTCTGCCACCCCGTGAATGCACACTTACGGCCACGCGTTTGTGGGCACGCGCTGAGCAGAAACGTCCCCGTGAGCTGAGTGCCCGGGATCCGATTCTTCTGAGCAGCCCGGGAAACTGTCGGCTCCGTGTCCACCCCGACAGGTGGGATCCCAGGATCCTGGCCTAATCCCTGGGTCCGAGCCCCAGCCCCCACCTCCCCCGGGTCCCAGCCTGTCCCCGGTGTGCTCTCAAGGAGGCCTGGAGCGGGGCGCAGGAGGGAGTCCAGCCCCCGGAGGTGGGCCTGAGCCCGGAGGCCTGTCAGCCTGCCCAGCCCCGCTGCGCGCTGTCACCTCTTACTGGGCAGATGGCGGCTCCCCCATCCTCACCTCCTCCTCTGGCCACCGCCAGCAGCAAGGGACCTGCGCGTCTGCAGGCCCAGGGCAACCCGTGTATATGCCCTGTCCCTGCGGGGCCGACCCTGTGACTGTTGGCCGCCTCCCTGAGCCCGAACGTTCCAGGAACTGCTCTCCTGGCTGAGCCTGGAGCGGCAGATGGCGCGACGCCCTGCGGAGTCTGACAGAGGCTTTGTCGGTTTAACTGACTGTCTCCAGGGAGCCAACTGCCGGCGGTGATGCTGACCGGTGAGCGGCATGGCCCCTGGGCGACTGGCCAGCAGCTGCCTGTGGAGGGACAGACCCTCAGAGCCTGGAGGGCCTGAGAGGGAGGTGGAACGGGAGACAGACTAGCCTGAAGGGGAATGTTGGGGCTAACCACTGGCTCAGCGACTTTCTGGAGCCTCGGCCCCATCTGCTCTCCTCTGTGTGGCCCTGTAGTGCTCAGAGCCACTTTAGCGAAGTCTTGTTGTGAGGTCTAATGAGTCCAAGTTCCTGAAAACATGTTCACCTTTGTCAGGATAGGGTGCCCAGTAATTACCCAGCTCTTAACGATCACCATCTTAGACCTAAAAGATGGTACTTAGCTGCTGAGGAAGGTCAGGAAGATCTCAGAATAATAGTCTCCAAGTCCCATTTCCCTGTTCCCAGAAGCCCAGGGTGGCATGGGGGCACCTCAGGGGATGCCAAGGCTTGGGCTGGAGGTGACAATGAGTTATGTCCTTCAAAATTCATAGGGTAAAGCCCTAGCCCCCACTGATAGTTTTAGGAGTAGGAACCTTTGGGAGATAGTTTTAGGTGAAGTTTGAGGGTGAAGGTCTTGTGATGGGATTAGTACCCTCAGAAGAAGAAACACCAGGGAGCTCCTCTCTCCCTCTCTTTGCATCCCTGACATGGTGAAGAGTTGGCCTCTACAAGCCAGGAAGAGATCCCTCACCATCAACAAACCCTCCTGGACCTAGATCTTGGACTTTGCATCCCCAGAACTGTGAGACATAAATTTCTATTGTTTAAGCCATTCAGTATATGGTATTTTGTTATAGCAGCCCGAGCATGCTACAAATTCGGGAACTACATTTTTTCCTACTAATGCCCTGTGATTCTCTAGGTGAGCTACCTATCAGGCATTGTGGATTTCAGTAACGAATCCAAATAGATCAAACGTGTTTCAAATAATCGGGGAGCTTCTCTTAATAACAGTTCTCCTTTGCCAAGGCTCTGCATTAGGGAGGTAGTAGGTACTATCTTCCCCAATCTTCACGATCACCTTATAAAGCAGCGTGTCCACTTAACAGACAAGGAAACTGAGCCTCAGAGAGGTGAAGTGATTTGCCCAAGATGATCCAGCTGGGGCCAACCAGAGTCAAGATGAGATTCAAGACAATTCTGCTACCTTCCTGTCTTTTGCCTGGAAACTAGATGACAGTTGCAGATGACTGTGACATTGTCCCCATGAAAACGAACCCTGGAGGAGAGAGAGGTGCTCCTCACCAAACACCCTGTGCTTCAGCCTTCTCCCAAGCTCCCCACCCACATCCCAAACATTTCGGATGAATGGAACCCGCCTCTGGACAGGTACTTTTTGCCTACCACCCCCTCCACCCGCAATAGGACTCCTCCATCAGGCTGCCTTGGATTAATTACCTAATTCCCTGCAGCCCGGGTGCCTCCCTATTGATTTCTACAGCACACAGGCCGGTGCAGGATTCAGGCATCCAGGTGGGAGGGCGTGAGATACCATGGAAGGCATGGCAGGGGGCAGAGAGGGCACATCTATCAGAAGAGGCCCAACTCCCTGGCACGTGGACATTTTGCCTAGTGGCGCTTTGGAGAACAACTGGGGCAGTTGATGGATGAGTCAGGAGGAAGGGAACGAGGAGAAGGCCCTGGAGAAGGGGAAAGCGGAAGGGAGGCCAGGTCTGTCCCCTCCCACAATGGAAATTCATTTCTCCTTGAGCACTCAGACACTGGCTTCCCCGGAGGGGCCTCCCAAATCTCTGTGGCCGCCTCTCCGTGGCGGACACTGCCTTCTTGCCTTCTCTGTAGCCCCCAGGCCTCTGTGGGTCGGCATTGGCCGCTCTGGCTCTGCGGCTGGCGGCCCCCGGGGTGCCTCTCTTGAGAACCCAGTAAACGTTAAACTGCTCCAGGCAAGAGCCACGTCTCCTTCCCTGGGGTTGCAGCAGCTCCAGTCACAGGGTGCCTGGCACACCCAGAGACTGTCGGCTGGGAGCCAGTGCTTCTGGGGATGCAAGGACAAGTGAATGTGTCCTGTACAGAGCGTGCACCGGGGAGCACTCACGGTGGAAGGGCCTCGCTCGACCCCAGCTCTTTGGCTGCAACGGCTTTGCAGCTCCGATCGGGAATCAGAATGCTGCTCCCTGCCGGCCGCGGGAGGGCGCTCCGAGCCAACTCACCCAGAGGCGGGAGGCGCGGGAGTCCCGGCGGCCGCCGGTGTCAGGCGTGGGCGGTCACAGTTTGCTGGGAGAGCAGAGGCAAGAAAATCACCAAATTGATGGTGGCCTGTTTGCTGGATGAACAGGGCAGGAAAAACCCCACCAGGGCGCTGGGGCCACGGTGGTGCTGAGTCCTGAGCTGTCTTGTCTGGTCCCTGCTTTACCAATGTCTGGAAGTGTGGCCTTAAGAAAATCATTCTCTTCTCTGGGCCTGGTTTCCTTCTGTGAAATGGCTGGACTCCAGTTCCAGGCTGTGGGGGGACGTGAGCTCTCGGAACCCTCCTGGGCGGTAGGTGTGCATGCAACTCAGACCACGCACGAGGTTAGTCCCTGCTTTCTGCCTCTCTCCGGGAATCGCAGTCACCGGCACTGTGCAAGCCTGCAGCCCTTGCTGCAGTAGGAACTGCTAATGTCCTGGATGCTCCCCGTATTCTTCGTGAGATGATCCAGGCCCAACCAGAGGAGTGAAACATTCAGGAGAGCCGAAGCAGTCCGGGGCATCCTTCAGAAGTGAGCCTCAAATGGGCACATGCAGGAGAAAACTATTCACACAAGTTCTTCCAAAGCACAGAGATGATGATGGCTGTAATATAAGATGCGTTCTTGTGCGTAACAGTAGAGTGACATGCAAATGCATGAGGCACCATTCAGGATGGGGGCAGCCTTGGAAAGGAGACCACAAGGAGGAAGGAGAGAAGGAATTGTTTCTGTAGCATTCTATTTCAGAAGAGGCAGGCAGACCTCAACCATCTGTAGCAAAATGTCAACTCCGATAAATCTGGTTGGTTCTTAAATTGTTCTCCATAATCCTGTGTTTGACCTATTCTTTTTTTTTTTTTTTTTTTACCTATTCTTTTAACTGTAAAGGAAAAAAGATTTATAGTTATTTTTAAGATAACAGAGTCCACCAGACTCTCGGAACACCTCAGAACGGAACTGGCCTAAGGCAGTTCCCACCCCCCACCCCAACAGAACTTTCCATAGCTAAAGACATGCGGGCATAGAGAGTCTTAGGTTTTCCAGGCCCAGGTGGGGCAGAATGATCCTAAGGGAGGGCAGCACACTGTAGGGGAGGTACCAGGCCCTGCTCTGATCTAAGCAGCCCTAGAGAGACACGGATCTATGGGGCTTTGTCTTCCTCATCTGTAAAATGGGATGATGTTTGTCCTCTCTACTGAGTTAGGACTTGCCTTAAATGAGGTTATTTGTACAAATAATGACCTGGCTGAAAATAATGATAGAAGCAGGTAAACAGTTATTTACTTGTCAAGCTAGGAGTCCCAAGGTCTTATTAGTAATGTTAGCAATAACGTGGAAGAAACGAAGGGAGGCCGTACAAAGGAGTATGGAAAGAAGGAAATGTGAGTAGGAAAAACCTAGTGATGAAAGCTTAAACCTCCAAGGAAAGAGCTCCTCTTTCTAGATCCCAACTCAAGGCCTGTCTTTCAAAATAATGAAAATTATGTTCTGTGAAAAATGATCCCAGTGGTCATTGTGATAAGAATTTAGAACAATATTTGTATATCTCACCACAGTGACTCAACGGTTATTTCCTGTGAAAGCCACAGGGCTTCAGTTTTCAGAGTTTAAATAATGGGCATAGAGATACCCCCAAAGAGACACTTATTAAATGGCAATATAGAATAAACTGGAAGAAAAGGAGAAAAAACATCAAGCTGCTCACTGCCTTGTTTCCAGCTGAGACTCTGTTCCACAGACCCTGCGGGAGCGACATGAACAGTTTCCTGAGGCCCAGGTTAACTGGGTAGGCTGCAGACTTTCAAGGGGGAACGGTGTTGGGGGAGGAGGGCAGGAACAAGTCAATGTGTCTTCTAGAAACCTGTCACAAAGAAAATCCAAACCCATCAAATGGACACTTTGCAGGAGGATTGTTAATGGTATAAAAGAGTGCTCGAAGGTTCACCCACAGAGACTTTCTGACAGCCGATGTCAGGATCAGCAAAAGCAAAATGCGCAGTGGGTGGCCGTAAACTGGCCCCTCCCAGCTCTGCTCCTTAGGCCTGTCTTCTGCTCAGTGTCCCCTGTTTCTCTCCCCTTATACCAGGCCCAAGGATCCAGGCTTCTCCACCTCTCTCACGGCATTCCTAATATAATCAGCTTATCTACTCCATGCTGTTGCAGGCTTTAGGTAATCTCCCTTTCAGAAGGACCCCCAAATTCAAAGAGAATGCTTGAGGAGGGCAGCACAGTGAGGTCAAGGGCATTGCCATCGGATGGACCTGGATGGGAGCCCTAATCCCCACATGTGGTAGTCATTCTCCGCCACAGCCCATGGTGATCCTACCTTTGGTATTCATGTCCTTGCCAGTTCCCCCCATATATTGAATCAAGGCTGGTGCTAGGGGACCAATAGAACATTGTGGACATGACAGTGTATGAATTTTGAAGCGAGGTCACAAAAGGCATTGTGGCTTCTGCCTTGACCTCCTGGATCACTCTTTCGGGGGAAGCCAGCTATCACCTAGTGAGAACACTCAAGTTGCTCTCACCCACGTGGAGAAGAACTGATACTTCCAGCCAATAGCCAGTACCAATTTGCCAACCTTGGCTGTGAAGCCTCTTTGAAGTGGGGTTTTTAGCCCTAGGAGACATATAACTGCAGCATTGCGAGGGACCTTGACTTTGAGTCACCCAGCTGAGCTGCTTCTGAACTAGCTCACTGAAACTATGAAAGATAATCACTGGTGGTGGTGGTGGTGATTTTAAATCCTACATTTGGGGGCAATGTGTTACATGGCCATATTAACAAGAACTTCACCTTTCTAAGTAGTGGTGACAGTCAAGGCTGATAATCATTTAGGAGACAACTATACACCCCTATTGTTAAAATATTGAACTATTTCTATGCTGCTTTGTAAAGAGTTTGTACATGAATTAACGATCTTAGGTGGCGTGTTCCCCAAGGTCCTTTGCAAAGGCAAATCAAATCCTCTTCGGAAGAAGGGAATATTATCCTTGGCCTTAAATTGTTTCAACAAATATTTTACAAATGCCACGTCCAGCACGCAACCAAAGACGACCCAAGATATGGTCAAATGCAGAATTTTCTAGCCACCCAGAAAATATCCTTCACCCATAGCTTCTGTGGTGGAAAAATTAAGCAATATGATGGTGATGGATTGAGTGTGTGGTGGAGAGGGAGAAACCAAAGGTTGGAAGGGATGCAAATGGGCCTAATGAAAGAGGGAAGAGGCTCCAGTTGCTTCCTCAAACTGGGACCCAGCTCTGAGAACAGCATAGAGCAAACCCCTCTTCTCAGTGCTTCAGAGCATAGCTGGACCTCAGGTGCAGTCTCCAGAGACCCCTATAGCCCAGATTTTCGTTTCTCTACAAACTCCCATCTCCAAGCTTGGCTGGAGAATGGTGAAATTGTTTCTTGAAGGTGGCCCAAACCATGGACCCATGAAAGGGACTAAAGTGTTTAGAAGATTCTTAGCTGAATGTTCCAGACTGCATTAGATCCAGAGACTCCTAGAAAACATGCCTAAAGGAAAATGCTTCTCCATCCAGGAAGCTATATCAGATCTAGAGGAAAAAAGGTAATTTTTTTGCAACAAACAATGTAAAATAAAATTAGAACCCACTCTAGGACATTAGCAAGATCTGTAGCAAATTCCTCATTATGCAGATGAGGAAAATAGGAGCCGGAAGATTAGAAAGTGAGTCCTAGCCTGCTGACCCACACTGTGTGCAGCTCTGCCCTGGTGGGTGTTGTCACATATGATTTCTACCTTACTCTCAGGCTACCAATACCCTGAATGTCATAGACCACCTGGCACTTCTTTCTCAACAAGCTAATTTTGGCCCACACAAATGGAAAGGCTCGGTTTGACATCATTTGAAGTATCCTCTTTTTTCTTTCTTGAACTAAATTTCAACATCCATTGTTTTTTCCAGGCAGACATCCACACAAAGTCTTTCTCTGGACCCTGCCAACTCCTCATGGCATAGCATTTTGAGTGGTAGTATCTAGAATATCTTATTTCTCTGAGCCTTTGTTAAGAATTTTATATACCTATATACTCCGACAAATAGGAGCTTCTTCCTTCCTCTTTATAACGTCATTTTGATTAATGATTCCCCAGTGGAGCAGATGGTGTGGTCAGAATGTGCCAAGGGCTCCCTGCCCCATGAGGAGATAGGCTCCTGTCCCTAGAGATATTTGAGCGGGATCTCAGTGACGGTCTGCCAGTCTCTCGAGTGAAGGAAGTTGCTTCAGGTATTGAAGGTTATTTCCAGAATTAATCATTATACATAAAATATTTTGATTCCTCACCATTTCTGGGGTGCATACTCTGCCTTGCCAATTGCCCTCCCCCCATCCTATCTCCATTCACAGTGATTTTTTTTTTAAGGTTTTTATTTATTCATGAGAGACACAGAGAGAGAGAGAGGCAGAGACACAGGCAGAGGGAGAGAAGCAGGCTCCATGCAGGGAGCCCGACGTGGGACTCGATCCTGGGTCTCCAGGATCAGGCCCTGGGCTGCAGGCGGTGCTAAACCGCTGAGCCACCGGGGCTGCCCCCACAGTGATTTCCATTCCCTTCTTCTCTGCACCTCCATGGCAACCTCTGTCATGGTCTGGAGGGACCCAGCTGTTAATCCCAACTTGACCACCAAGTAGCTATGAAACCCTGAGAATTCACTAACTCATGTGGACCCCGGTCTCCTTCTCTCCTCTTGCATCATGGAGCTGCTGTGGAAAGAGTGATAATGAATATGAAGGACAAGCCAGTATCCAGCACAAAGTTTCTCAGTACACAGACGCATCTGTAGCCTGGCAACCGTGTCTTGTGACCACCGATTCACTTGTCCTCCCTCCCTCTAGCCTCCCAGAGGGTAGGGTCTGGGTCTTCTCTATCTGTATCCCCAGGCCCTAGCCCAGAGCCTCACAGTTAGCAGGCACTTTATGAACTCATTACTCAGACATTACCGAGGCAGAGAAACGGTGCTGTGGATACAGGGCCAGACAAGATCTAGACTCTCAAGGAAGTTACACTGGAGCAAGTGAGATAAAAACAGGCAAATGCCGAGTTCTGAGAGCTGAGTTGTATTTTTTAGCTTTCCATGATCTTCAAATATGACTGCTCCTGCTTTAGCATAGGTCAGAATAATTGACCTAGATGGGCAAAAAGTCATCCAGCAGGGAAGCATTTCAATTAAGGGCTATTTTATTTTCCACGGGGTCTTGGAGAGCTTAGAGAGAAAAGAAGCAATAGTAAAATAATAGCAAGCAGACTGCTGCAATTAAATTAAATGTGATTTACCACAACTTAAGTATCACTTTCAGATAGTGTCAAATTAAAGCATGTAAGAAGATTGCTGAAAAAAGACTTTTTTTTTTTTTTTCTTATCTAAGTGAAATGCTGGCACAGGAGTCCTCAAACGGGAAACTGCCAGATGCTGTTTTACATGCGTGGCATGTTGGTGCCTAACATCTCCTTAGTGTTTTTGAATTCTACATTGTCTGCAAAATTGCCACTTCATTAAAACTGCCTCAGAAATTCCCTTTGCAATGATGCAGGTCACTGTCATGTCTGTCCTGCCTCGTTCGTGTTTTAGGAACACAGGAGTTATTTTCAAAAATATCTTTATTTAACCTCAAATTTTCTGCACTATCAAAAAAAAAAAAAAAACGGTTAGTCAAGGAAAGGGACATTTTCAAGTTGACATATTTATCTCTTTGCTTTCACTGTTTGGAGCTAAGCATTCCTGAAGTTTGACCTTCCTGTAGCCATGATATATGCCCTACACCTTCAACATAATTTGTTTTTGTTCAGACTATAGTCTCTTGCTGTCTGGGGTTCAATAGGATTTGAGTAAGTGTGTGTTATAGAGGTAGAGGCAGACACAGACATAGAGGTGTCAAGGTGAGGGAAACAGTTTAATTTGTAAATTTTTAAAAAATGGATATGCACAAAGAGGATTTAGCCTAATAAGAAACTAGTATGGCTCATTTCAGCCTGGGGTCAAGGCTTGGTGTGGTTCAAGATCCTAAAGTTTATTTCTCAGGAAAAAATCATGTATAGGTTCAAACGCAGTAGTAGAGAGGAGAAAATCTTCCTTGATGACAGGAGCCAAAGTGAATTACATTTGGTAGGTGGCATCAACAATATTGGACACACCTGATAAAAAAAATAGGTCAAAAATATATGTATGAAAAGCTTACTGGTGATAATTTATATTAGAGCTTTTATTTATCTCAAAAAATTGATCTTTTTATCTTTTTCTACAACTTTCTTTTTCCCAAGCCAGTGAAAAATAAAATATAATTTATATTTAATCATAGGACATTCCTTTATTATTGATATAGTGTCCAAGTGTTTAATTATTGGTTCAAAAATGACAATCTCTGGGGCACCTGGGTGGCTTGGTTGGTTAAGTGCCCGAATCTTGATTTTAGTTCAGCTCATAATCTCAGGGTCCTGAGATTGAGCCCTGCATCTGGCTCCATGCTCAGTGCAGAGCTCTGAGTGCACTGCTTGTCCCTCTCTCTCTCCCCACTTGCTCTCTCTCAAATAAATAAATAAAATATTAAAAAAAAAACTTTGGAAAATTACAATTTCCAATATCACTGAAGTGGCTAGGAGAAATGATGCTGACCTAAGTAACTCTGGAAATGAGTGGAGTCTGGGGGTGCCTGGGTGGCTCAGTGGTTGAGCATCTGCCTTCTGCTCAGGGCGTGATCCCAGGGTCCTGGGATCGAGTTCCTCATCAGGCTCTCCGTGGGGAGCCTGCTTCTCCCTTTGCCTACATTTCTCCCTCTCTCTCTGTGTCTCTCACGAATAAATAAAATTATTTCAAAAAAAATAAAAGGAAATGAGTGGAGTCTGTAACACTGAAGATAAAAGGAATTGCACACAAGCACTGTACTCGAGTTGATGAAGTTTTTTATGGGACTACAGATTAACAATTCTGACACTGATATATATGTATATTGGAATCATACAATTAAACAAATGGATGGCAAAAGGTAGGAGCCAAATTTCTTGTTTGTGGAGTGAAAATTATAGATAAGAAAGGGGATTAGAAGAATAGAATGATCCATGTCTAATGGATTAGAGTTGGAGACATCAGATGAATTTGCATTTACTTAACATAGCTACAGAGGATTACATAGAAACGTTTATAGATGTGCATATATATGGGTTAGTAGACACACATGTATTCCCTTGAGGTGTATGTAACTACAAGAAGTGAAACCCAGTAGCAACTAGCACCCCTGGATCCCAGACCTTGGTTTCTATTACCATTCTCCATTAAAGGAAATAGAGCTTCTTAGAGAAATGACTGATTCTAGGACCAGGGAAGGAAATATACGAGATGAGTCTGGAGCATCTTGTAGTGCCTCAAAGGAAATGCTGAAAAACGAAAACTCAACAACAATAAAAAAACATTGATGGGAATGCATCAGAGGGACACAGGAACCAACTGAAGATCTCCCAATGCAAAGCAGAAGAATGTGAGTAAAGAAATAAAGTAGTATTGGATTAATGTAATGTAATGTAAATATCAAATATAATGTAAATAATGTAAATATCAAATGTAATGTAAATATCCATGAGACCATAACTGTATAAATTATTTTTTTACAGTTTTATTTATTCATGAGAGACACAGAGAGAGGCAGAGACACAGGCAGTGGGAGAAGCAGGCTCCCTGTTGGGAGCCTGATGTGGGACTTGATCCCAGGACCCCAGGATCACGCCCTGAGCCAAAGGCAGGCACTCAACCACTGAGCCACCCAGATGTCCCTGTATAAATAAATTATTGAATGAATGAATATATAGGAGAGAAGAGACAATGCAGAATTCCAAATAATTTATGTAGATACTTTGCTCTTGAAGAGAGGAAGGGTAAATTCCCACTTCTTAAGTGTAGGCTATACGTAGTGACTTCCTTCGAAAGAGCATGGTATGGAAAAAGGGCAGGAGCAGAGCAGTAGTGTCTTTATAATGGAGAAATCTGACAAACACTACCTCAGGTAATCAAGGTCAACATCAATAGTGAAAGGTCATGTTGATAGTGTGTTCTCTTTACACTATGATGTAATGAAAATGGCATTTTACCAGCATACTTTTCCTCCCTAAAATCCATAACTCTAGTCTAATCATGAGAGAAACATCAGATGAATTCCAATAGAGAGCCATCCTACAAAGTACCTGACCAGGACTCTTGAAACTGTCCGGGTCATCAAAACAAGGAAAGTCTGAGAAACTGTCACAGTCAAGAGTAGCCTAGGGAGACATGACAACTAAATATGATGTGGTATCTGGATGGGATTCTGAAACAGAAAAAGGACATTAGGTAAAAGCTAAGGGAATCTGAATAAAGCATGGACCTTAGCTAATATTAATGTGTCAATATTTGTTTGTTAGGTGTAATAAGCATCCATAGTAATGTAAGGTGTTAGCCATAGGGGGAAGTAGTACAGGGTATATGGGATCTCTCTGTACTATCTTCTCCATTTTTCTGTAAGCCTAAAACTTTTATAAAAAACTCTAATTTTAAAAAATCAAAAGTGATGTGGGCTATAGGCCAAATGAAAATTCAAGGCTATGGAAGTACACAGAAGATCATTGATATTAATAATGCCTATAAACTTTTATAATTCTCACATGAAGAATGTGCTATTAATATTCTCATTTTAAAGATGAGGAAATTATGGCTTAATAAGGTTTAACGAGTTGCCCAAGTTTGACAGTAAGTAATAAACACAGATTTGAACTTGGGAAGTATGAATCCTACACCCCCAGACTTAACCCTGTGTGTGCATACCAACATTAACAACTAAAAATAATGACTTCTGTTTTAGGCAAGTTGATTTGTAAACTATTTTTCTGACAGAAGCTTGAAATCAGAAGTCTCTGACTATTGGACATCCTATGGGTTTGTGATTTAAAAAACTCATACAACTTGCAAAAAAAAATGACCGTCTCAGAAAAAATTATCTTCATACTACAATTTTACACAATATTGAAACAGATGATTAAAATTGGAACATCAGGTTTTTGCCTGAAAACTATTTCTACTTATCAAGAGATATTCTTCAGAGGAAGCAACATTATGTCCAAGGCATTGACTTCTCAAAAAAAAATTAGAGAGAAATGCTTTTTTCCCCCATGAGGACATGGACTTCTCACCATTGGTTACTCTTAGTACATTATGAGTGAAATTCAGATTGTGTATAATAACACTTCAAAGGAGCTGCTTATCCTAACATACACATTTCCCAAGACATAGTCTTCGACCAGGAAGACTCAATCTAGCAAATGATCTTGCTCCGAATGTGACTCTCAGGCTAAGATGATACCAACAAGTTTTTGCCTTCAGGAACTTAAAAACTTAATTTTAAAATTCTTTTTTAAAGATTTTATTTATTCATGAGAGACAGAGAGAGAAAGAGGCAGAGACAGAGGGAGAAGCAGGCTCCTCATGAAGCAGGGGGACTCGATCTTAAACCCAAGGATCATGACCTGAGCCAAAGGCATACGCTTAGCCAACTGTGTCACCCAGGCACCCTAATTTGAAAATCCTAATGTACTCCACTTAAGGTAAAGTCAACAACAATCTCTAAACTTAATAGAACACAGGAAGACCTGAGGAAGATGAAAAAGCTCAGTAAATTGAGCCTTCTATTCTACGATTATGGAGGATCCACATGCCCTACTTCTGAGGCTGTACAGTGTGATCTGAGTTCCAGCTCTGAGCTCCATGTTTTGATCCCTCAGCATTGGTTACAGGAGGAGGCTTTGTGTGGCTGATGCTGAATTTCCTTAGGTCTAACTAGACCGTGTCATCAGACCTCAACATTATCTTTCATTCTCTCCCATTTGAGTCTTCTTCTTCCATTTTGTTCAGAAGAAATGATGGAAGATAAAGGATAATTCATTCTGCTTTTATTTTTATTTCTTTGGGCAGATAGTTGGCAGTGGTGGCAAAGATGAGAAGACACCTGGAATGGGGCATGGTTGGGAGTCGGTCACTAAGCCACTGGCACAGAAGAGAGGAAAATCCATGGATAAGACCATGTGATGCCTTCCCATACATTTTTCTGTATAGCTCTGTGGTGAGTGAGCTGGCAGGGATGCAAGGCTTGATGGGAGCAGCACACCACTCAAGGCCCAGAGGGAGGACTGTCTAAAGCCTAGGCCCACATCTTTTAACACACACCATGACAACCCAGGTAAGAGAAGTAGTTATCTTAACACCTGCTCTATTTCATTCCAGGCCAGTATAGTATTGTCTCTATCCTCAGCTGGGAGAGTGCCTAAAAAGGAGAGTGAGAGGCTCATGGAAATTCATTCTAAGCCTAGGCTCTTTCACTTGCAGCAAGATGAGTCACCTCTGGGCTCCAACAAGTGGGAATAACAGCCCTGTCCTGCCTTGCTCATGAGACTGGGGAAAGAATAACCAGCCACACAGGGTGCGCTGGCCTCTTGCCCACACAGCTGTCAGGGACTCTTTCCCAAGTTCCCCAACCTGCTCTACTTTTACCTGATATTTTTAAATACAATTGTGGAAGAGGCAAGTATTTTAGTCAGCAAGTGTCAGGAGATAGATGATGTTCTAAAGGCATCTAGGGAATCTAGGGAAGGGGGCATGAGTCTAATTCCTACCGTGTTTCACTGGCCTCCAGCACAGCCTCCTCTTGTATTAGAGAAGCCCGTTTTGATAAGTATGGACTGCCAACAGCAGGACACATCTCAGGCAAACCACCCAACAGATGGTTCAACTCCATATGCACCAGCCAAAGGCCAACGGAGCATGTAGTAGCTGCTGCCTGTTGCTTTTCTTCTTTTAATGTCGGCTCCATGCCCAGCGTGGAGCCCAGTGCAGGACTTATACTCTCGACCATGAGATCAAGACCTGAGCTGAGATCAAGAGTTGGACACTCAACCAGCTGAGCCATCCAGGGTCCCCCAGATAGTAGCTTCTGTTTGTGCCTGAAGGCAGCATTGTGAACATAGGATAATTGTGGGATGACAGAAATCCTTAGTACAGTTCCATCCAAGGCAGACTTGAGACATGCTCTTTCAGAGATTGAAATACATAGACTTTTCTGCTGCCCCCACAAAGCCTTGACCACCCAAACTCACTGGCAAAAGGGATTAAGGTCTGGGGGAAGGCAAGCACATTTTTATGTGGCACAGAGAATGGGAACCAAATTTTGGACCTTCTATTCTAGCCAAGAGCTTGGTCCTTTGACTTGTGGGCAGCACTGGGGACCAGCCCAGGGAGTAGGACAGTGGCCTTGGCGGGGGGATTCTTGTTTTCTTCGGGTCCCTGAAGTAAGATGAGGAAGAGGCAGAGTGGAAGGTGGGCTTGGGGAAGTGGGGTCCAAATCCTGGCTCTGTCTTGGCTGGTTACTTAACTTCTCTGAGTCTCAATTCCCATCTGTAAGATGGGCATGACATTAGCACATGGAGCTGCCTTGAAGAAAGGTCTATCCTGCATGGGTCTTGGAGCCTAACTTCTCCAAATTTCTGTTCATTAGTTACACTTAACAACAGTCAGGCTGCTGTAACAAAATGCCATAAACTGGGTGGCTTACAAACAACAGAAATTGATTTCTTGAAATTCTGGGGCTGCTCCCTCCAAGTCCGCCCGCAGTCCCAGCCCCTCTCCTAAAGCTGCAGGATGAGGCCGTTGCGCAGACTGGTGCTGACATCCAGCCTCACCACAGTATTTTGAGCTCTTTCCGATGATAAAGCTCCAGCCGCAGTCTCCACATGGAGCTCTTGCCAAGTCAAGAGATAATCAATCACAAATATTATGGGCTATAAAGAAGTCAGGTCCTGAGAAGAACAGAGTGAGCAGCCTGTGCGGTGGCAGAAGACCCATTCGGAGCCGGCTCTGAGGGGGACTTGTGTGCTTTGGGCTCCTACAGGCTCGCAGCCTCAGCTCCTCCATCCATTAGATGAGATTGATGGTTCCAGTCCTTAGCTGAGGCCGTCTGCATATTACTAAAATAACATCTGTGAAAGTGTGACACTGATAAGGGAACAGTTGAATGACCAAGAGTACACACATCTGTCTGGAAAAAATAAAGGCCGGAAGTCATGAGGAAGCAGCTCTTCTTTGGGAAGGAAAACAGGGGGATTGGAGGAGAGTCCTGAGGCCTGGGACAGAGTCCAGAGGGGAAGCCAGGATGCTTCTATAAGGAAATGTGCTTGCACAATGGCCCTTTGTGGAGACTGTGCTCTCTGAGGGGCTGAGTGTCACACTACAGGCCGTGCTGGGTGAGGGGGAGTTGGAAGGGTGTCCTGTCTCCTTTTCTGTAACAGAGGGCTGGGTCATTAGGGACCGGTGGGCAGAGAGGACCAGGTGCTGGGTAGAACCAGAACAGGGTCCCCATGGTGCCTGGTGCCATGGGCTCTCTCAGGCCCTGGACCTTCAGCATTTTGGGTGCCTGGATCCTGGTAAGGTTGTCCCAGGCTGGAGGTAGGGGGCTCCTTCCTGCAGGGCACCTCTGCTGGGTAAGGAGGAGCCCAGAGATGGCCTTTCTCTCGTGTTTAACTCAAATGTCTGTGTGGAAGCTGAGATAGAGAATGCTTAATTTTTATAATACATTCAGTCACAGAACAGCAAAGGGGACAATTCAGAGAAAAACAAAACAAAACCCCCGAGGTGCTACTGCTACTGACTCTGTGTGTCTCAGCTGTCTGCAGAATTGGGATTTCCTTATATGGTTTTGTTCCAGTAAAGTGTCTCCAGATTTCTGTTAGCAAAACACTGCGGTGGTTTAGCAACTGTGCACCGAACTGATCTCCTCTAAAGCCTCTTCTCACTCCATTGCTAATCTTCACAGTGCCTTTCTTCTAAGGCCCGATTTTCTCTTATTTTATTTTTAAAAATATTTTATGTATGTATGTATGTGTGCAAATATCCTAGGATTCTTTCTTTCTCCCTTGGTAAGGGAGAAAGATGTAAAGTTAGTTCTAGAATAAGGTTAGAATATTTATTCCAGATCCCTTTAAAATGGAGGGGGGCACTTGATGGGATGAGCACTGGGTGTTATACTATATGTCGGCAAATCGAACTTCAATAAAAATAAAAAAATAAAAATAAAATAAAATAAATAAGACTGTGTCAAAGGTCAAGCTCTGAAGACAGAAATACACAGGGAGTTGCCCACCTCAGGGTAGGCTGACCGTCAGAGTATGCAGCCGGAAGGGGTTTCCTGAGCAAGGCAGCTCGCCCTGCCAAGGCCACTGCACCTTTCTATCAATACGTGAGGGATTTCCACTCTCATCAGAGGAATCGTGCTACCACATGACCCTTTCCTCTGTCAAGAAAATAAAAGTCAAGAAAGTCAGAAGGGGTGTTTTGAGAACAAGCTGGTGATCTTAATATTAATATTATTATATTAATCTACATATGATTTTAGTTTCTGCATATTAATATTTTCCAAATATGCTGGAAACAGAATCTTTAAAAAATTATTTTTTTCAATAAGGAGAAGATCAATCAGTAGAATTCAACTGAAATGGCTTTCAATATTCTCTGAGCCCCACAGGATTTGTATTGGGTATATGTCCATGAATGGTTCTTTTCTAAATGAGTTTAAGATAAATTTGAATGTCCTGTTTCTTAGGGAACTGAGGGAAAGCCAGTTGGATTACGGGATAACTAAGAACAGGTGACTATTGCAGGTAAAACTAGGTAAACTTACTCCAGCATTCACATTTCATTCTGTTTTCAGCATAGGAGTTGTTTACCCGAGGACCAAGTCTGTGGTTAAAGGATTGGAACTTTCACTCACACACACCCGCCCCCACCCCCCCCCACCCCCATTATTCATGAAAAGGAGAGGGGCTGGGGACCGGATGAATCATTATGGCCAATTCAATTCAATTACTCATGCCTGTCTAATAGAGCCTCTCTACAAACTCTAAATGACAGGGGTGGGGAGCTTCTGGGTTGGTGAAGGGATGTACATGCTAGGAAGGAGGTGAACCCCAAACTCCACAGAAGCTCCTGTGCTCAGGACCCTTCCAGACCTCTTCATCTGGCTAGTCATTTGTCTCAGTTATAATATCTTTTATAAGAAACCAGCAGTAGTAGTAAAGTTGTCCATGGGTTCTGTGAATCATTATAGGAAATTATCAAACCCGAGGAGAGAACCACCCACTTGGAGCCAACGTGGACTGAAGTGTGGGTAATTCACCACTTCCTGGAGACAGTGCTAAGACCACATGATTGGAGGCCTACCCCCAATGGGTCGCCCTGCATGGAGATTGTGGGCTGCAGTCCATGTCCTGATTCCAAGGAAGGCTGCCTAAGAGCATTTGCAATTAGCCTATGTATCCCCTTATGTGACATACTCAGAATGGCTGCTGCTGCCTTGCATAAGGTAGGAAATGCCATGTTCTTTAGAGTGAGTCTTCCACCAAAGGCAGGACTTGGCCCTGCTGGGAGATGAGGTCTGGTATTTAACAGGATTATAGTTTGGTTCTCCCTGCCAGAGGGTGAAGGTAAATCTGCCAGTATTTGCACTCTCTCTCTCTCTATGTATATATGGAAAGATTAACTTGGTTTTTTTCCTAATTAATTATGTCTATTTGAAACTATTCCAAATGCTAGTGGAAGCATAGTAGATATGATTTTGTCTGTCTTTAAAATCTGACCTAATTGCTTATTTGTGCTGAGTTTGCATTGCAAGGGAAATAAAGACTTGCGTATTAATCTACATATGATTTTAGTTTCTACATATTACAGCAAAATGTTTTTTCTCTTTGCAAACGAGTTGAAATTGTACTAGGGAAGCTCTTAAAATGATCTGTCCAATTTCCAACTATTACATTTCCTAGTTCTATACTAAGAATAGGTCTGGATTTTTTTTTTTAAGGTCTGGCTTTAAATGAAAATTTCCTGAAATGCTTATAATTAAAACAACTACAAAATAGTCTCCTATCCCCAGCTTTTGCTCCCCAGAAACTTCTGAACATTTAGCTCTTTTCATCTTTTTTTCTGGTTGCTTCCTGCATATTTCTAAGTAATATGATTAGGCCGTAATTTCATGATTTATCAGTTTTAAACAAATCAGCTTCCTCTTATTCAAGGTGAGGAGTTAGTTTTATAAATCCCCCAGTCTCTTCTTCTCGTGATGATTAATATTTTATTTTAAATTACTAGTCACCATTTACATTATCTGACTTTTAAAAATTTTGTCCACAGCAAAGTACTTAGTGTACTGTGAAACCATTTCTTTTTGAAGTAGCTTCAATAAAGTGGTTACAGTTGTCCCTTTGAGACTCTAGCTGATACCAACACCTTCTCCAGAGAGAAAAGCCCTCACCCCTAACGGTACCTAGAGGGCTCAGGACCACCATACCAAGGCTTGACTTTATTGCTGCTGCTGTGCCCACCAGTGGCCATGGCAGAGCTCAGAGAAGTCTTGGTATCTCAGTAGACTCCCAGAGAAACATTTTCTGTGTGTGTGTGTCTCCACAGGAGCTGTGTGGACCACAGGAGCAGGGGGCATGCCCTTGGGTAGAGCATGGCATTTGGAGTCACAAAGATCAGAGTTTCCATCACTGTGGTAGAATAATGAGCTCCTGTGATGGTTAATTTTATGTGTCAACTCAGCTGGGGTAAGGGATGCCCAGATAGTTGGTAAAACATTATTTCTAATAAAAAAATTTCTGTGAATTTTTTTCCAGAAGAGATTAACATTTGAATCTGTAAACTAAGAAGACTGCCCTACCAATGTAGGTGGGCAGCATTGTGGCATCATCCAATCCATTGAGGATTGAATAGAACAAAAAGGAGGAGGAAGGGCTAATTTTCTCTTTTTGCTTGAGCTGGAACATCCATGTTCTCCTGCTCTCAGACAGAGCTCCTAGTTCTTGGGCCTTCAGATTTGGACCAGAATTTACACCATGGGACTCTTGAGTTTTAGGCCTTTGGACTTGAACTGCACCTTACGCCTTTGACTCCCATGGTTTTCAGTCCTTCAGACTTGGACTGAATTACACTACCAGATTTCCTGGTTCTCCAGCTTGTAGACAGCAGTTCGTGGAACTTCTCAGCCTCCATACTTGTGTGAGACAATCCCTACAACAAAGAAACAAATAAATAAATCCTAGTTTTTCTTTCTCTTTAGAGAATCCTAACATACCACCCAAAGATATCCATGCCCTAATCTCTAGAACCTGCAAATGCCACCTTACCAAAGAGGAATAATGTTAAATCTTGTTCCTTTGGAAGCCCTAGGTCTAGCAAGGGTGGTGTTTTCTCAAATCCTTCCAGCTTGAGGAACCCATGACCAATGAGGAATTCAAAGATGAGAGAGATAAATGTACCTAGAAGAATTTAGTAGGAACCCAACGGGGTTGTGAAAAATGGGCCAGATATGGAGACACGAATCTTCTTTCATACTTGGGTAAACTGAAATGAAGCACTTTATAAGGATAAATGATCTGTTTTCCATCCTCTAGGTGAAGTGAGTCATGATATTCACTCCCTACTTCTGGGAATAGGAAACCTCACTGTCCTGTCTCCCTGACAGCGATGGGGCCAAGTGGCTCAGCCTGGCAACTTTCAAAGCTTTGCTCTTCTAACGTTTTCCACTTTGGCACATATGGCAGATAGATACTATTTCTACTATCTCTTTAAAATTATTGGACCATGAAGGCAGGAAACTTATAGACCATGACACTGTCTTTTTTACCTCTGCCCTTTAAATGAAATAAAATTTTGCTAGATGGAAGTTAACAAGATGGAACTAAAAATCCCTAAGAGTTAATACATTTTTCATGATGGAATGTGTCTATTTTGGTAAGGTGAATTTCTAACTTGAAATATGAAATTACTTGCCTTTGGAACAGGTTTTGTGCTTATGTCCTTATGGGAAATGAAAAATCAGAGTGGAACAGTTTTTGAGATTGTTAGTTAAAAATAGCATCTCCCATTATAACAAGTAACTGCACCACCAGATTTTGAAATGTTCCGGAAGAAAATCAGCAGAAATCAACAAAATAGGGTTGGTAATGGAGATGTACTTTCTTGAAATTTCTAGACCACATTTTCCTTTTCATTGAAATGGACTCCCATGGAGGTACAAGATGGGGCTACTACACAGAGAATAACATATTTAAAACATGAATGCTTGGAAGCTTTCAGAGTATGTCTGTCCCTCCTAGGCAAGAACTAAAGAAGAAATAAAATATATACATTGAATCCAGATCTTCACCTTCACCAAAATGGTGCAGTATAAATCCTGCTTCAGAGCATTACTGGGCTCTTTTAGGACAGTAACTGAGTTCTTCTCCAAACTATTAAGCTGATTTATCAATTCCCCTTCCCTTTGTTTTCTTTTTACATATAGGTGCTCATCCTTCCCCCCCCCCCTTTTGTTTGGCTATATGCTTAAATCTTTAATTCAAGGGCACCTGGGTGGCTTAGTTGGTTGAGCATCTGCCTTTGGCTCAAGGTGTGATCCCGGCTAAGGTCCTGGGACCCAGTCCTGCATTGGGCTCCCCAGAGGGAGCTTGCTTCTCCCTCTGCCTATGTCTCTGCCTCTCTCCATGTGTCTTTCAGGAATAAATAAAATCTTTTAAAACTATATTTAATTCAAAAATTGCCTTCAAGCAGAAGCAGCTATCAGCTAAAATCCAAGGTAATGATGACTATGATATTTTATTTTTAAAATTTTATTTGTTAATTTTTTTTAATTCCAGTATAATTAACATATAGTGTTATATTAGTTTCAGGTGTACAATATACTGATTCAATAGTTCTATACATTACTCCGTACTCTTAATCCCCTTCACCTATTTCACCCTACCTACCTCCCCTCTGGCAAACCACTACCAGTTTTTCTCTACAGTTAAGAGTCTGTGTTTTTATTTGTCTCTTTTTTTTCTTACTTCATTTGTTTTGTCTTTTAAACTCCACATATAAGTGAAATCATATGGTATTTGTCTTTCTCTGATTCATTTAACTTAGTATCCTACCCTCCAGATCCATCCATGTTGTTGCAGATGGCAAGATTTCATTCAGTTTTATGGCTGAGTAATATTCCATTGTATATATATGTACTACCTCTTTATCAATGGACATTTGGGCTGCTTCCATATCTTGGCTATTATACATAATGTTGCTATAAACAGAGGGGTGCATATATCACATTTTAAATTTTTTTGTAAAGATTTACTTATTAGAGAGAGAAAACAAGCAAGCAGAGAGGGGGCAAAGGGCATGAATCACATTTTAAATAGATAAGAAATGTCGCGTTGGGGAAAGGTGTAGTTCACTAAGTGGATAGAGATAGAGACATGTTCTTAGGAGCATCCTATGGTTGTTTTTTGAAAATGTCTTTTAGCTTTGATTGCAAAAATTTTGCAAATTTTTTCTATTTTGGTCAACACAAGGACAAGTCCACCTGGGCAGAATGGAATGTTTATGGAAATGAATCTGAGTTATATCCTAAGAGCCAGAAAATAATTTGTGGTGTTCTCATTATTGAGTTCCAGGAGTTCCTCTGTCTTCAAAGGTTAAGATGCCACCATGAAAGCGCCTTGTAGGAAAAAGTATTCGGATTTTTAAAGGTTTTATGATCATACTATGATGGACTAAGGCTATAAGAAACACATAGTGTTTAGGAAGCTATGATTTTGTATACTAACTGTAGATTTTAACATTTATTTCAAATGTTTCCTCCAGCTGATGATCATGTTTTCCTTACCAAGTAGCAATGACTTTGGATAATTATTTTTCGTTTTAAAAAAGAAGATTATTAGAAAAAGTAACCAAACTCCAACTCACTGAGCTGATTGGACTTGATGTTATCGTTGACAAATAGTGGTAAAGAGGCTGGCGGCTGATTAATCCAAGCCATCCGCCCTAATATCCCAGAGCCCAGAGTCCAGGAAGGTCTAGAACACAACCCATTTTTGGCTGCCACTCACTACTTGAGCATTTCACTGCAGGAGATGTTCAGGGACAGGAATGAGGACCTGCAGTGCTGTGAGCTCCATGAGGCAGGGATGATGTCAGTTCACTGCCCTGGTCCCAGGACTTGGTGGCACTGAAAAGGTGCTCAACAAATATCTGATAACTGGGTGTGGACTGGCCAGTTTATCATTTGCTGGTAGATCTGCAGCAGTTCTAATTGTGAAACATGGTGATTTCCTAAGGGTTTCCATGATATTTGCCTTGTGAATCTTCTCATGTCAAATGTCTCCAAAGCACAAGTCTGGGGCATTTCATCAACTAACATATTGAAATTTCTTGACTACTGGGACAATGGTCCACTATCTTCCCTTCCTAAATTTGTAGGTTAACAATCTGCGTGAAGCTAGCACCTTTATATGATGGGATTGATATGGTAGAAAAACATTTAAGAAGAAAAAGAAATCCTCACCAGTAATAAATGAAACCATGCCATTGGCATACTTCTGGTGTCAAGGGTCTTCTAAGCTACCTGGGCCTCTGGCTGGGCAGTAGCAGCACTAATTCTCCTCTTTACTCATTCAGGAAGATAGGATGGCCCATATTATGCTTCTTTCCTACAACATTTCAAGCAACATCTACCAGAGCCTAGAATTTGGAACAGTGTCTCCAATTACTTGGCCATGGCAAATAGATTGACCATCTTTGTCCTCTTACATGGCATACTGTGAGTATGGATTGAAAGCCACCACTTCTGTGTCCCGAATGTTATAAGGCCATGCAGAAAGAGCCAGCCCAGAGCCAGTGTGTCCTTACCAAGCAGACATTGCTGCCCCTGACCTGTGCCAGGTACTGCACTGGGTACAGGAGATACAATACATGAACAATTAAGGTGCGATCTCTGGTGGCCAAAATGGCACCAAATCACACGGTCCTTAAAAATAAAGAGGTGATTTAAACGGGAGGAAAAGGAAGGATGTTTCCAACTCCTTCTTCACTGTTGGGTGGCAGCCACCAATGTTTTCAGCTCCCTCCAGGTGTCAGCTGCCTCCCAGTGCCAGGGAGTCAAGCATAGGGATGCCAAGTTAGTGCTCCCCCCAGATGCATGTGGCAATTAAGCCATCAGCCACTGCAGAAGCCTGCACTCTGGTTGCTTTTCTCTCCAACAGAAAATGAATCAAATTACAGGGAAGGTTCCTATCTTCCCCCCCCCCCCTCCAGGCACTATTATCGGTGCCAGGGAAATGAGGCAGATTTCTCTAAAGAGCTAATTGCCAATTTTAACAGAGTAAACTTGAAAATCCACGTATGGACTTAGCCTAAGAGATCAGGCATGGGTCCCAGAGCAGAACCCAACACACAGAGCAGGGCCTGTGGGATATCCCAGGAGAATCAATTTCACGGCCAGAATCCTTGGAGATTTTACTTCACAATGATCCATTCTGAAGACGTAGACATTTTCTTTCCAACCTGATCCCTCAGGAAGCTGCGTGGGTCCTGGGGCCCTCCTTTCTGGGACAGAGCATACTGTAGGTGTGAACTCCCCAGGGGGCCCAGACACAAGGGGGCAATGTCCCTTTTGGTGTGGAATGTAGCTGAGGGCATAAGGGAAGGGAAGTGGAGTGAGCCACAGCAAGGGGTTGGTTATCTTGACACCATAATGTTCTGGCTCAAAAATCCAAGGGATATGAGAATTTGGACACTGACCAGGTGGTCTTAGAGATATGTGTCATGGTAGAGGTTAGAGCATTTTATTTACCATTTGTGAACTTATTTTATAACTTTAAGGATCTTTATTTGTATTCTTTCCCCAAGCCCTGCAAATGTCCGAGGTAGGCCTGTGGTCCAGGGCCATGGTGGGGGCAGGGACACTTAGTGCCACATGGCTGTCCCCTCAGGTATCAGGTCCAGTTTGTTAATTCTGGGGTCCCATTTCAGGCAGTTGTCAGCTCATGATAAACCTCCTAAAGCTTTATTCAGCCCAAATCATGTTTGCTCATTTATATTTCATAAGCATGTTTCCCAGCCCCAGAACTGCATCTCAACTACACTCTGTACCTCATTCATTTATTTCAAATTTCCTGTGCATTCACAAGGACACAAAATCACCAGCATGGACTGCATTTTTATTAACGATGGCGGAAGAGGCAAACTGAAGCAAGGATTTATCAGTCACAAGAAGTCTATAGTCAAATAGAAAAGAATGAAAATGATCAGACCAAGATTTTTTTAAGATTTTATTTATTTATTTGAGAGAGAGAGAGCACTAGACAGAGAGCAAGCAGGAATGTGGGGCAGAGGGAGAGGGAGAAGCAGGCTCCCCACTGAGCAAGGAGCCCAATGTGGGACTCTATCCCAGGACTCTGGAACCATGATCTGAGTCAAAGGCAGGTACTTAACCGACTAAGCCACCCAGACAGCTCCAGAGCTAGATTTCTGGGGGGAAAGGGAATGGGGAGTAGAGTCTGGAGAAGGTTCTATTGCAAGGGAAGCCAGAGAATTTCAGCAGAGCCCCTTCAGAAAGCCTTATCCTATTGTGACTCATAGAAGCCTTCAAATGTTGAATTGACCAATTGATACGATCAAATATAAAACTACCAAGAGTAAAAGTACTAATGAGCCAAAATTAAATGTGCCTGCATAGGGATCTAAAGGAAATATTGTCTTGGGTGAAGACATGCTTTGCAGAAAGTAAAGACATAGGCAACTGCTCTGCGACCATCGGATCCATGAACTCTTGCTTCTGAGCATGAAGGCCTCAGACTAGTAGCCTTAGCGTTACCTGAGAGCTTGTTAGAAATGCAGAGTCTTAAGCCACCTCCATCAAGCCAAATCAGAGCCTACTCTCTAGCAAGTGGTTCCCATGCGCATTAAGATAAGGGCCAGGCTGCCGTCAATCCTTTGAGATGCTGGTTTTTCAGCTCTGAGGGCTTTGGGCAGACTATAAAAATGAAAGAGCCATTGGCTGGAAACCACTCCTTCCTCTTTCCCCACTACTTTTGCCCCTCACTCTGTGTGTCTCTATGCCACCCACCTCTATTCCTACTGTCTGAGATCCTGGGCGCCCTGGCAGCCAGGCAGAGAGAGGCTTTTGAGGGCCCAGGGCAGACAGGCTGCTCCAGAGACTTTGTGAGTATGGGGCTAACCCTTGACTCTCCACCACAGGAGCTGTCACTCCCATCACTACATTCTTTCTCATCCTAAAAAGCCCACTATAATGACCAAACCTCATTTGCTGTCATCTGACAACATTTTTTTAAAGATTTTATTTATTTATTTGAGAGAGAGAGAGCAAGTGTGGGGGGAGAGGCAGAGGGAGAAGCAGGCTCCCCACTGAGCACGGAGCCCAATGCGGGGCTTGATCCCAGGACCCCAAGATCATGACCTGAGCCAAAGGCAGATGCTTAACTGACTGAGCCACCCAGGTGCCCCCATCTGACAGCTTCTAATGAAGCAAAAAAGATGACCAGAACAGCAACAATGCTATTCAAAAATTCAGATGCCTTCATGCCATGAGAAGTTTTAGGAAAAATGCTCCTGATTTTGAGCTCAATTTGAAAGCCTTCAGAACAGTGAAGAATGCCTATTTTTACTCCAGGGACATTTTACTCAAAAACATGGAAGACATCTCCAATCTCAATCTCATTTAACTCATGCTTTCAGAAACCCTTGCCAGTCCAGGCCTTGCAGAAAAGTCCACCCAATTTAACCTTCCTAAGATTAGTTTTCTCATTTGCTTTCTTACTTAATAAATCCTTGCTATGTATGTGTGGGTGTTTTGTGTGCTTTGTTTTATTTTCATAATCAATTTTTATATTTTTATGAAATAAATGGATTTCTGGAAACAGAACCCCAGCTTATAACTTTGTGCCTCTAGGAAATAAGGGTTTCATTTATAAAGTGTTGATTTGCAGCCATAGCTCAGGAATTTAATGAACTCATAAGTCAGGTGAATTGTACTTCCTTTCCTAGCCCAAAGCCAGAGTCCCTGTGTGTGTGTCTGCGTGTCTATGGCGGGGTGGTGCGGGAGGAAGGTTGCTAAGCATGACCAGGGTGCCCAGAAACTCTGGGAAGCAGCAGGGCCATTTGGGGAAGCGCCAAGGCTGTGGAGCAGGATTACGGGCTCTGGAGCCTGACGTTACCTTTTCCTAGCTGTGTTCTTCCCCTCTGTTTCATTATTTCTAAATGGAGATATTGGTCAGTGCAGTTACAGATTAATGAGACATGTTCATCACAGCGCCTGGCGCTTAATAAATGTGCAATGAGTAGGAGCTAGTAGCTATCCCTCCCCAGGAGTCAAAAGCCATGTATAAAAGAGAAAACTGCCTCCCGCACCCACCCCAAGGCACAATTCTGGATGCATAATGCAAGGTCTTGGCAAAGCAGGACTTCTGGGGAGCCTAAGTCTCATCTTTCAGCAGTGACAAGTGGTGAATGGCTTTGAAGTGTAACCTTGGCCAAACCGAACATCCAGGCTGCCACCTGTCCTGTGTGGTTAGGCGAGTGCCTTTCAGGGATTACAGATTATTCCCTTACGATTCTGGATGGAGAAGGGGTTTTGGAAACCTCAAAGGCTTTTGGCAAGGAGCAAATAAAACCTTTCCCTGTGGTTGGCCCCACACCCATCTCACTATCAAACACCCTCTGGGGCATCTGAGTTTAAAAATGATCTGCTCAGAGTTGCTGAGACGTTGAGCTCACCAAGGAAGTGTTTTCAGGGGTTCTGTGCAATGGACAGCACATGAGCCCTGTGGTAAGGAAGCTTCGGAGCCTTTGCCTCATTCTCCATCTGTTTCCACTGAGAAGCAGAGCACCCTGGAAAGCAGTAAGAGAGTGTTGTGGGGAGCTGGAATGTTCTATATCTCAAAGTGAGTGGTGGTCACATGAGTGAATCCATTAGCAAAAATGTTCATTGAGCTCTAACGTGAAGACACTTCACGTGCACTTCATCCACTAGATACATATATTACTAAGTTTCAATTAGAAAATAAAAAAAAAAGAACTAGAGAAGCTGTGGAAATCAACAAGCAGAATGTGGATGCCTGAAACACTCAGTGTAGACTCTCAGAAAGGAAAAAAGTAAATTCTGCTTCTGATGAAGAAATGAGAAAAATCTGGGTGCTAATCACAGGACCATTGGTAGCTTGGCTTTCTGTTTTATTTCTGATTTTCATGGATTTGGCTGTTGACCTTAATTGAAATCCAGTGGTAAAGTTCACAGCAAAGTGAGTTGAGTTCATTGCTTCTTGGACAGTCCTTTCCAACCAGACACTGAAGATAGTTCTCTCCACACTTGGGTAATCCCCTCCAAATTTCTTCAAGAGGGGCTGTGAGATCAACAGTCTACAGGAGTTTGGACGAATTCAAAATCGGAAATCATTAGCTGCCTTAAGCATTTGCTGTTAGAAATATTTTGCCGCAGACACAAATGGTGGGTTATAAATTATTTATGGACCCAATTAGGGACATAATTGGAATGATCTGGCTGGTTGCCACAGTACTAATGCATCTAAAGTTTTTTTATCTCTCAGTTAAACTTTTCCCTGATTTCTATAACATTTTGATATTCTTTTTTTGTTTGTTTTAAGATTTTATTTATTTATTCATGAGATACACACACACACAGAGAGGCAGAGACACAGGCAGCGGGAGAAACAGGCTCCATGCAGGGAGCCCAACGTGGGACTCCATCCCGGGACTTCAGGATCAGGCCCTGGGCTGAAGGCGGCGCTAAATTGCTGGGCCACCCGGCCTGCCCCACATTTTGACATTCTAATCTGCTCTCCAGAAGTTGATAAAAAATGTTTATGAATGTTTCATAAATGTGTACAAAATTCAGCTTTTGTAAAGAGTCTTTGACTATCAGTGACTTAATCCTGCTTTTGCTTCATCATGTGTCTACAAGTGTTAGCAAAAAGCACCGAGGTCAAGTCATTTATAAAAAAGTGACTTTGAAGTCTTCACGAAGACTTCTTCCTCCTCCAGGGCCATTTTAGGGATGTTTCATATCCTTTCTCTGTCCTTATGGCTATCTTCTTCCTGTTGAACTTAGTGAGATATTCTAGTCTTCTACAATGACATCTTTTAACTGAAATTAGCTTGACTGGGTTTGGGTTTCTTGCACCAAACTGTTCCCATGATACAGAATGAGCTCAGTTAATCCCTGCAAAATAAATGTGCGTACTCTTCTTCATTTGGTTCTGCACCATTAAAACACTCAAGCTTCTTCATCTTCTTAATGCCCAGTCCCACACTGACACACTCCATGGTTTTGTGCTAACCTCAACCACTGGGACACCTGTCCACTCAGAGACATCACGACTCACATGGATTTCCACAGTCATTGTCTGGCTGTGTATCTCTTAGCCTGAATCTCTCTTTCTTATGAATTTCCTATACTTCCTGTTACCTGCTTGGTTGATTCCACTGCTCCTCAGCAGGCTCCAGAATCACCAACAATGACCACATCTGTGGTAAAGGCCTGGGAAAAGCCTGTTGGCTTCTGAGACAGCAAAAGGGTTTTCCTTGGTGTGGACCACAGGCTACCAGGTCAGAAATTTGATTTTTCGCTGTCCCAGAAGTGATGGGACTTAGGAATGGTGTTCAAGCCTGTATAGCCAGAGAGCTAACCTGTTAGGGCAGGATGCCACCATATTTATTTAGTTTCTGCAGCCTGACCACACAGGAAGCCCAAATGCCTCCAGGGGAGCTCAGGCATTGAGCAAGGAGTTCGGGCTAGATAGTGGGAAGGCAGCCTGGCACCAGGAGGTGATGACGCCTGCAGTCATCCCTGGAAGAAGATCCTAATGTTAGGAGTTACGGGTGTTCTATGGATACTGCTAGCCCTTGTCTCCAAGCTCTGCTTTTTTCCGGTCTCTATCTCTCTTCAAGTCAGGCTAGTTAACACATTTGATTTTTAGAAGTTTTAATAACATTGCTGTAAAATGATGTGATTCACTGCCCACACCCACCTTCAGAACCAAGGGACTCTGTCCCCCAGCTGCTGTAGCATCATCTGCTGACAGTTAGAGCTCAGTCCCTCCCTGGGAAACTGCCTTGCCCACGGTCCTGCTCAGACTCGGTCCCTAGGGACAGTTGGCATCCAATGACTGGACCATGCAGAGGTATAAAAGCCCATCCCAACTCACTGCAGGCCATGACAGCTCCAGAGCTCCCCTATAAGGCTGGCTGAGGTCTTTATTACAGCTCCAGCGATACCCAACACCTCCACCTGCCCTCTTTAGGTGTTTACTCGTGGTGTTAGTCCTCCAGCACACAAATTCCTGTCTTAGAGGCTGTTTCCTGGAAAATAGGACCTAAGACAACTGATGCTCTGAGACTGAGCCTAATGGATCCTAAGCTAGTTTTCTGTGTCCTCCCTTGGGCAATACCTGTGCATTTAGAAACTGTTGTTGGAAACTGCTATTCTCTCTTTTTTATACTCTTTGGGGAGCACCCCTCAATGTTGGTTTCTGTGTATCTCTAGGAGACCCATCTGTATTTTAACCTCTGTAATACCCTACCTGTGTAATTTTAGGCAAGTTGCATAACTTCTCTGTGCTTCAGATTCCTCATCTGTAGGATAGAGTTCAAAATAAATTCCTGATAGAGGCACAGTTTTGTTTTGTTTTTGTTTTATGCTGTGCTCACAAGTGAAGCTACCATCTGTCACTATGCAACACTATTACAATACCATCGACTATATTCCCTCTCCTGTAGCTTCACTAATCATCAGGAAAATGCAAATCAAAACCACAATGAGATATCCTTCATATCCATCAGAAGGGCTAGACTCGAAGTAACAAGTGCTGACAAGGATGTAGAGAAAAAGAAATCCTTGCACACTGTTGGTGATCAGGCACAGTTTTGATTGAGACAGCAAGTAGGAACTCATGTTACCACACGTGGTAGGCAGCAAATGTGTTTGTCAAATAAGTGAATGAGTGAATGAATGAATGAATGAATGAACAAATAAATAGTATTAACAGTGTTAACTTGACAAGGTAGCCAGTTCTCCTTGTGGGACTGGGACCAAAAAGCTTGAGGCTCAGCTTGCACATAGGCATTCATTGATTCACTCGCTCACTCATTCATTCAATAAGTCACTCATTCATTCTACAAATATTTGAGCACCATGCTTGATGAATCACACAAAGAACACACAATTCCTATTCTCAAATATAATGAGGATATATTAGACTTTATGTTCTTAAAACATTTTAAAGCTTACTATATGTTTTTTTTAATCTATCATCTCATTGATTTTTATAATCACTTGGTGAGGCCAGGACTGTTATTTACATGTTCAGGTGCAGTTAAATGATTTGCTCAAGATCTTGAAGGGAAAAGTTGTATCTGAAATCCACTGTTTTGAATACAGGCCCAGGGGGCTTTCCATGACCACATTCCAGGCTCCAGACAGACAGATGTGAAAAATTAGAGTGCGTAATTAAGTGCCCAGTGATTGAGCCAAAAAACATTGCAGGCATACAATAAGTGGTGAGAGAGTTATGGGAGGGATAGATTCCAGCATTTCTTCTGCTTTCCTGCTATGAGCTATGGTGAAAACCACCTATTAGTGATGTCCAACTCTCTGCAAGTGCCCATACTCCCTTTTCCAAACCACCAAGATAAACTCTGAAATCTGGATTCCTTTTTTATTTTTTATTTTTATTTATTTATTTATTTTTTATTTATTTATGACAGTCACAGAGAGAGAGAGAGAGAGAGAGGCAGAGACACAGGCAGAGGGAGAAGCAGGCTCCATGCACCGGAATCCCGACGTGGGATTCGATCCTGGGTTTCCAGGATCGCGCCCTGGGTCAAAGACAGGCGCCAAACTGCTGCGCCACCAAGGGATCCCTGGATTCCTTTTTTAAATTGCTATATTCTCACCATCTTAGCCTTTCCCAGAAATTAACCTGGCATCTCGCTTTGAAAACTACCTTCTTAATAAATATGTAGATAACTCTAGATAGTGACAAAAAGTGAAGACCAAAAGTCCAAAGATTCCACTAAGGTTAAAAGAGAGTCTCAGTGGAGTCTTTGATAGGAGGTGGTAGTTAGAATGGTACATTTGAAGTTGTCATTTCAGAAGTCATGATGTAGGGTTTGACCCTAAGAATGGAGGCCAGAGGCAAAATGGACAAGTCTTTAGAGATGATTAAGTCAAGGAACTGGGGATCCAAGATGGAAGATGATTCATCCATATGGAAGTAGAAATCTTCATTCATGTGGAATGAAGCAAATGTTGAAGAGAGAAGAAGACGGTGAAAATGGAACCCACCTTCTTTGGCAAATGAAAGAAAGTGATGAGGATGTTGGTCATTTATAATAATGAGAGAGAAGACAGAAGACAAATGGAGTGATCCTCAAAGGAACAGAAACTTTCCAGAAGAAATGATGGGTATGTGGAAATGTGAATCAAGAACTCCAACTCCACTTCCTGGTGTGAAGAACTTGTGCTGCATGAGTGGAAGATAAATAAAAACCAGGCTTCATTGGGAGAGCTGTAAGCACAAGAAGGTCTTTGAAGGAGATCCCATTCAAGTCCAGAAAGAAGGAATGCTTTGAGAAGGTGTTGGTGACAGGAAACTTTGATGACATACCAAAGGATGGCTTTGGGATGGAGAAGAGGTTTGAAGGACTGGTCTATATTAGGGCACAGACTCAACAGTACAAGGATGAGTGAGTGATCGCAGTGGCTATTACCGAGATGTGACTTAGGACTCACCCAGAAGCCAAGATGCATGGAGCCAGCTGCCCACTCAGTTTCTCCACCTGATGTCTTATGCATTCCTCAAACATAGAGTCTTCCTCTTCCTCCTCCCTTCTCCAGCCCAATTTCCTCTTTCATCTCATTCATCCAGTGCCCAAGTCTGGAAAACAGGAATTATCCATCACAAGTTTATTTTTTCCACCCCAACAGGTAATAAGTTATCAACTCTTGCTGCTTTTTCCTCTTGAATATTTGTTGACTATGTCCCATCTTCTCCATCTTGCTAAGCATTCTCTCACTTCTGCCCAGATTGCTAGCTGCCTCCAGGCTTGCCCATCTCAAACTTCTCTTATGCTTTGCTGAAGTAACCTGATGAAAACATGAGTCTGACTCATCACTACTGTCTCTAAAAGCCCACTTGTTCCTTGTAGGATGACACTGGAGACTCTCAGCAGAGCACACACAAGAATGCCATGACCTAACCCCATTACCTCTGTAATCTCATTTCCACCACCTCTCCAACTTGTACTTTCTTATCTAGAAATATCAAATTGCTTGGAATTCCCCCAAACACCACACGGTTCCTCATTCCAGACCTTGTCCATGTTCTTTCTATAGCTTATATGGAAGCTGATTCTTTCTGATATGAAGAATACAGACATACTAGGGTTGCCTGGAGAAAGGTCTTTCAGAATAAAATTTACACTGAGTGGCATGTCCTCATGGCAGGGCTAGAACCAGGACACTGACCTTGTAGAAACCAGAATGTGGTTCAGGAACTAAAATGCCCTTTTGGGTGCTCCTGTACTATTTTATTCCTTGCTAGCTGGCTGTACATATCCATGGCTTTTTACCCAGTGTTTCACCATACAGCCACTCCAACCCAATTTGTCTGTGCTTTGTCTTTTGCTACCACTGACTGAGTGCTCTGCCCCTTCCATCTGATTCATGGCTCCTGCTGCCTTGTGGCTCCTGCTTACTGTCTCATTTTCTCTGCATGCCTTTCTGTTTCTGCTCCCTGCTGCCAAATGCTCATTATCTCTCCCTCCTCAAATTAAGACTCCCCCAAAGAAGGGCTCTGATGGGCTGAGCCAGTCAGTGTCCAGTGTGTGCTTATAGGGGTTTTGAGGAATTGAGGGCTGACGAAGGAAAAATACATGACTACAGAGGCAGTAACACACAAAAAGCTTTATTGAGCAGTGCTTAGACATGTTTGCACGAGAGGGGACATCCCTTAGAGCATAAGACTGTCCAGAGGCTTACAACATAGGAAATACCAGAAGGAGAGGAGGGCAGGGGAATGCTTAAGGGAGAGGGGGTTTGCGGAAGGGGCCTACCTGTCTAGGTGATGTCACTCAACAATACAGTGAGGTCTCTGGATCAGAGAGCTCCAAATGGCAGGAGCAGTTTGGGCCTTATAACCACAAGGTTTTTTCTTATCAATGGCCAGTAGATACTGGATGCAGTTTCACAGGGTATGCCAAGCAGATGGGTCCTAAAGAGCTAAAAATCTACTTGTTCGGGTATTTTAAAAATAACATGTAAAATTTTGAGCTTGGTGCCTATGGGCTTTTGAGCTAATGAGTCTCAGCCTGCTGTGAAGACATCACCAACCTGGGGACTAATATGCCGAGGCCATCTTTTGCTTATTTCTATAGCAGGGCTGTTCTCACATCAGTACCTTCCTATGTCTCTGGCCAGCCTATAGAGTGGCTGCCCTTTTATTTGGTACCCAGTTCTGCTCCAATCAGCTAGGACTAAAGTGGGAGGGCTGATGTGCACTCAGAGGCCATTACAAGCTTGGCAAACTCCAGACAGATTCTTTGACTCCCTACCTCTAAAAATCCCAGAAAGTCCTTTATTCCTTGTTATCTTTGCCTGTTACAATCACTCATGAACAAAGTCAAATACTATCATTCAAGGTAGGCTTCTCCCTGAACACCAGCCCACCATTGCCCTTTATCCTATCTCCATCGCACAGAATTGTCAGATGTCTTATCTTACAATGTCTTATGTCTATCAGATGTCATTTAGATAGCATTGTTTACATCACTTTACACCTCATCTTTGAAACTGCAAACTGTGAACTGTCTTGATTCATTCCCATGTCCCTAGGACATTTCGGGGTTCCTGGTACAAAGGTGCTCAATAAATGGGTGCAAAGTAGATTATTTCTAGAAAAGATAAAGATGACTCCACAGATGAAATAATGCCTAAATAGTGCTTAGGAGGACTCATGGGAGTGACCCAAGAGATGAGAAGGTGGAGTCCATAAAGAGAGAACAATCTGGATAAAAGCTCAGAGGTATGAAAGCATGACATGGGTAAGGAACCCTAAGTAGCTTGGGAAGGGGGTGGGAGTGGATGGTCACCAGAGCCTCCAAGGGTAATATCGTCTGGGTGAATTCATCCCAGACCTTTAATTCTGGCAGAACCTGATTCATTAATTCTAGGCAGGCTGAATTGTACTAACAAACCTAATTTAATAAGAAAGTATGAAATCAGAATGCCAATTTCTTAATTAACACTGAGAAGTATAAATGCCAGACAGAACAGAATGCTTGCATCAACATGACCTGTACATTATCTCCTTGTGAATGGATTTACAGGTGAAGCCAATTTATAAACAGAATAATTCTTGGTGAGGATGAGATTGGGGCAAGAGAGTTTGGATATGAATGCTTAATGATATCAGGTCCTGATCAAGGATCCAGCAGGAAACAGATGGCACACTTGAATTGGATAATTTGGGGACAGCGCAATACCACCATTACTCCCTGTGGGCCAGAAAAAAATGTGAGAAGAGAGGCAGCTGGAAGTCAGAGCTTTAGGAGAAGCCATAATGCTGAAGCTGTGGCCTTAGGTCAGGATAGCCAGCATGGAATGGAACTAGAGAAATCAATAATCCAACCTCGTTCTCCTTTCTCTCTCTCTAATCTCCTATGTTCTCCATTAAGTAAATGGAGTATAAACCAGAGGACAAAGGAACTCAGAGGTTCAGTCCATTCAGGCCAGCCTCCCAAGGGGCCAACTGAGAATAACCAGCATATTCTATCCACCAGACAAAGATGCATCTGTGACGAGGAGTAGACAAACTGCCTGAGCAATACTTGAACCAACATTGCCAGCTCTTCCTTGTTGTAAACTCACCTTCCTATCACCTGTACCCCTATCCCTTATGCATGACATAGTTTCTTTATAGGTCTTTAAAAATGGACATCACTTTCACTTTGCCTGGGATTGGTCTGGCTCATGTAGACAGGCTGTTTACTCTTGCTGTTTCTGATCCTGGAACTATTATATCTCTAAGGAGATTTTCATCTATCATTCTTATCTATTATGAGTTGACGTTTATAGTTTAACTGCCAGAATTTCTGGAGTGCCTTGCTATAGCTTCTCCCATTCTAATGACCTTGAATTAATTTCTATAGACATTGGGGATAGAAGTTGTTCATGGCAGCCACTGAGGAACAAGATATTTGAGAGAAATCAGTTAGGAAATTATTTCAGTGACAATGTGAATGGAAATGAGATTATTTTTTTAAATTTAAATTCAATCAGCCAACATGTACATCTCTAGTTTCAGATGTAGCATCCAACAGGAAAGGAGATGGTTTTTAAAGTTATTTAAGAAGCAGAGATGCCAGGACTTAGGGGATATAAGAGGGAAAACAGGTGACTAAGAGGAAATTGACTTTTGTTTTGTACTGTAAAGTTTGAGGGGCCTGCAAGACACCCCAGAAAGGTTCTTCCCCCAAACTGTTCTTGTTCATTGTTCAGACTCTCGTGCGTTTCCAAGATCTCTGGTTAGTACAAGTTCAAAGTTAACTTTTCAGCACCCCAGCGGAGGACAGCTCCCAGTCAGGTTCTCACTAAGTCACCTTGTGACAGTCAAGGTGCTAGACCACTATTTGGAGGACCATATCCATATCCTTGGGCAATAAGAAGCATGATTGTTCAACCACAGCTACTTTATGCTGGGACAAGTTAACTGGCTCCCCTATTCTGGGCTTCACTTGGAGATTTTACATACATCTTATTCTTTTTATCTGCAAAACTATTTAAAAAAAAAACCATCTTGGATGTTCTGTGATTATCCAGATATGCAAACTAAGCTCCATTGAAAACTGAGGGTTTTACATTTTCATATATTCATTCATACATTTACATATATGAGTATGTAATTCTTACTGCGCAGACTCCAAAGAAGGGTAGGTTGTATTCATGGAGCCTACAATCTAATTGGATGGACAAAACATTTACACATTGAAATGATAATTATATGAAGCAACATTGGCATTCTAAGGAGGGAGAGACTACTATTGGGGGATGGCTGGAAAGAAGAGGCTTGTAGGACATGCAGAATTCAATTATGCTGAGAAGAGAGGGAAGGGCACTCTGGGTAAGGGGAAAGGCCTAGGCAAAGGCATGAAAATAGGGATATTTCATGTGTCCTGTGTATTATGGAAAGGCAGAGAATGTCAGTGAGCAAGCATCTGTAATTAGATCATCAAGTAGATGTGGTAACTATAGAATCAAGATATGAGAATGTCCATGGCCTTTGGCTTCTCCTAAACCTGACTCCAAGGAAAAAACAATAAACCTGGTACAGAAAGCTGAAAACAGGGGTTTTAAGATCACTTTAGCATTATAAGGATCTGCTATGAACAAGACTCCATGGACACAAGGATGGATATTTTTGAGTACCTTCATTTTTATTTAATCCACTTGATTACTAAAATACTTTTATAAAATCAACAAAAAAAAAAAAGATATGTGCAATGTCCAAGAGGAGAATACTGAGCACAGAGCTCAGATGGCTTGAGTAAGGCCATGAGATTATTTAGTGACAAAGTCAACACCATCTTCTGGGTCTCTTTTTCCACATTGGGGTATGACTGAGTCCAAACTTTACAAGCAACCCTGTGTCTCACCTAGGGAGTGATGGATGACCAAGAGAGTGAGAAATAGTGTCGACTGAACACTAGTAGTTCATACTGAGTGCCTACTATGCAAGGAGGTGCTGGGATTCAGCTGTGAACAAGGGAGTCATGGTCCTGGCTTCACAGAGGTTGGTTTAGACTTTAGCTATCTCTGTCCTAACCATTGATCCACACAGTGGTAGACGTGCAAAGGCAAGAGTCCTACATGGTAGGAATACTGCAATATTGAGCAATCACACAAGCTGATGCCCACCTTTTTTCTGCTTGACTCTTTGTAATAAGCTAATTTGGAAAGAACTCCCCTGGGTCTCAAAGCCTACACTCTAATTGGCTTGATCCACCATGTAGACATCTACATAGATATGTCCCCAAAGTAAATTGATGTCATGTTTAAAGAAGGCTAGGCAGATGGGATTCCCTTCTTTTAGGTCAACAGTCAACTGGCCATTATGCAGGGGATGTAATTGATCCCTCGGGATTCTCCAGGCTTCTGTAACTCAGTCCTTTTTTGCCACTGCTTGCTTTTTTAGCCATTTAATTAGCACAATTACTCAAGAGTAGTTAAGGATAGTGAAGGGAAGGAAGCCATGTGATCCACTTCAGCACAAGTTTTGGCAGCTCCACCACCAAATTTTTCCAGTCACACCACACAGCCAGACCTGCTAACTACATGATTTCTTGAAATGATTCTTAGTCAAGGAAGGTATTAAGTCAGACATCATGTCTTATACTTCTTGCTTACCCCAGAAATAATACCTTGTTTCATTAATAAATAACCATTTTTAAAAATAATGGTGAAAAAGCAATGAGGACACATAGAATTGTCTGAGCAAACTAGAGAATTTAGGAATCATCCATCGGAGATATATCCCATTACTTCAAATTTAAAAAGACCTTCTCTACTGACTGCATTTATAACCTTAATTGAGATAAACACTCTCATTTCTCAGTATATTTTTCTACATACACATGCATCCTTGAAATGCCGGAGGTTCCAAAGTATCTCAGCAGACTGCATCTGTAACCTTCCTAGGTCTAATGTTTTCCTTGAAAATATTTTCTTCTGCCAGGAATATGATCCTAGCAAATTGTTATGCAGAAACTAGGGATAATTAGTTTCATCTTCTATGTCCAATAATTACCTACTTAAATATTCTGAAATATTTTTTAATCCCCCCTATGATTTTTAACATATCTTCATCTTTCCATGGATAAAGAAGATGTGGTTTATGTATACAATGGAATATTACTCAGCTATTAGAAATGACAAATACCCACCATTTGCTTCAACGTGGATGGAACTGGAGGGTATTATGCTGAGTGAAGTAAGTCAGTCGGAGAAGGACAAACATTATATGTTCTCATTCATTTGGAGAATATAAATAATAGTGAAAGGGAATATAAGGGAAGGGAGAAGAAATGTGTGGGAAATATCAGAAAGGGAGACAGAACGTAAAGACTGCTAACTCTGGGAAATGAACTAGGGGTGGTAGAAGGGGAGGAGGGCGGGGGGTGGGAGTGAATGGGTGACGGGCACTGGGGGTTATTCTGTATGTTAGTAAATTGTACACCAATAAAAAATAAATTAAAAAAAACATATCTTCATCTTTCCCCAGATGTGGAGACAGTATAATAAGTCAATGCACTAAGCTTACAGTACTTCTAATTCTTTGTCTTCAGGCTACTATCCCATCACCAACTAAGGTGATTCCATACACAAGACAGATTTTTTTCATAAGTATTTTTAAGAGTCACAGTGTTCTTTTGAGGCAAGTTGCATTATCTTAGGTCCTCTAGCTACTAGTTATTAGAACTCAGTTAAAAGTGGAAGTGCAGTAGGTGTAGCTCCTACTGAGTTACCTCAGTTGTTCTTATTTGTTGCTCACAATTTTATTATGGCCCAGACCAACCAGAAGGCTGCAGCTCAAGGAGATGGGGTGCTGATAGAATAAAATCAACAACTGCACACTTTCTTCCCAAACAACTACTTATCATCTGTGGATTCAGTGCAGTAAATCACTGTGGAAAAAAGATCAACCAGTAGATCACTGGTATTTTCATTTGTTTTACTAGCGAAAGTTTTCTCTCAGCTGATCCCCAAGCTAGAGAATTTGAAAGAAGAAAATGGTTAGAGCATCAGTTTTTAACCTTGGCTGTGCATTTGATTCACATGGGGCAGATTTTTAAATCTCCAGTACCCAGGCTGCATCCCACATCCATTAATCAGCATTTCTGGGAGTGGGTCCAGGTATCAGTATTTTTTAAAGCCTCCCAGGAGATTCTAAGCATGCAGCCAAATTTGAAAACTACTATCATCAAAAAACAACTGATGCTTGGGTCCCATCAAAAACATCTGGATGCAAAAGATCTGGGGCACAACCTGGGTGCCGGGAGTCCTATAAGCCCCTGAAGTGGTTCCAGTGGTGGAGTCAGGCAGAGAATCACTGGTTTGGAGATGAGAAAGCAACACAGTGACGTGTAAAATAAAAGGTGTTCTATGTGTGGTCCATCTTCTTATCCATCTTATTCTCCACCCTCTCAGGAGAAACTATGTATTAGGAATGAGTGGCTTGGCAAAGAGCTTTTTTCTTGTCAAGCTATTGAGGGAGGCCTTTGCAATGCATTGGGAGGTAGACAGATAAATCTACTATGTAGATCTGCTGAGGGTTTTCAACAAAAAACTACCTGTAATGCTGTGAGCTATATCTGAATTTTAGGCTCTTGGGAAAGAGGAAAAAGATTCTACCTGGAGTGGAGAGGCCCTACCTCATAACCTCTCTTTCCCACATAGGGATTTTGAGTTCCTCTAACTGGCAGAGATCATATCAGAGGCCAACCATCAGCTATAGAACTGGTAAGACTCAAAGGGGAGGTGGGAACTTAGTGGTTCTTCATGCTGAAAGGGAGAAAAATGTTTGAATCTTGGGGAAGGATTGAAGAGGGAGAGAAAGATAGAACAGAGAAACGAGCAAAAGAAAGTCGAGGCCCTGCGGATAATCAGTTTGGTGGTATATCAATATTCAAATTGTTCCAAGCTCTATTACCCACAGGAGAGCCACAACTAGAGAAGACCTACAAAGGTGATATTTAGGGCAAGATTTCAGGCCTCCTTCATCTCTGTAGATGTACTGATCATCAACAAATATTTAAGCCAGTACTTAGACACTTGGACAACAGAAAAGAGCAAGTCTGTCACATGGGAAGAGAGAAAACCAGGCAAATGTAATAAAGATTGTTACATTTGCAGCAGTCACCTTCAGCCCCGGGGAGAGCTTCCTACCCTCCTGGTGCTAAAGGGCCATAAATCATGTAACTACCTTTGTTACATTTGCTGTGTCTTTCCCAACCTACAGAGCTCATCAGCTCAAACATAGAACAACATTTAGTTTTATGATACCCCCAATACCTATTTTCTTTTTTTTATAAATTTATTTTTTATTGGTGTTCAATTTGCCAACATATAGAATAACACCCAGTGCTCATCCCATCAAGTGCCCCCCCTCAGTGCCTGTCACCCAGTCACCCCCGGCCCCCGCCCTCCTCCCCTTCTACCACCCCTAGTTCATTTCCCAGAGTTTGGAGTCTCTCATGTTCTGTCTCCTTCTCTGACATTTCCCACTCATTTTTTCTCCTTTCCCCTTTATTCCCTTTCACTATTTTTTATATTCCCTAAATGAATGAGACCATATAATGTTTGTCCTTCTCCGATTGACTTACTTCACTCAGCATAATACCCTCCAGTTCCATCCACATCGAAGCAAATGGTGGGTATTTGTCATTTCTAATGGCTGAGGAATATTCCATTGTATACATAAACCACATCTTCTTTATCCATTCATCTCTCGATGGATACCGAGGCTCCTTCCACAGTTTAGCTACTGTGGATATTGCTGCTATTAACATTGGGGTGAAGGTTTCCTGGCATTTCACTGCATCTGTATCTTTGGGGTAAATCCCCAGCAGTGCAATTGCTGGGTCGAAGGGCAGGTCTATTTTTAACTCTTTGAGGAACCTCCACACAGTTTTCCAGAGTGGCTGCACCAGCTCACATTCCCACCAGCAGTGAGAATGGGGAAAATTAACAAGGCAGGAAACCACAAATGTTGGAGAGGATGTGGAGAAAGGGGAACCCTCCAATACCTATTTTCAAACATAAAGCAAAAGTTGAATTCTTGAGTATGTTTCTGTGTTCTCTCTGAGATAGCAGGAGCCACAGGAAGCCTCTTGCATGGCCCCTTCTTCCTACCCTGCTCAGCTAGCTGGTTTGACCTTGTGCCTAGGTGGCGTTCTTGGTGGACAGAGGCTTATTGGTCTCAGTCTCTGGGATGATGAGATGGTGATGGGACTAAGGAGATTGAGGGGGTGACTGGCATAAGAGGGCTGTGCCATTACGGCACAAAACACTCTTATCCTGGGATTGATTTCTCTACTGATTCTTTGGTCCAAAGCCAGTGGTCAGCCAGCACCATGACCAAGAAGACCACCCCCCGCCCCCATCACTCCACCTGTTCTACCTTCTCACCTGCGCTTGTAGCCTTACTCATTAGGCAGCATGATTTGCAGGGCTTCCCCTTTTGATTAGCTTGTTATCTGCCTTTGAAGCTAAGCCTTCATTAATGAATCCCCAGATGGGAGAGTAAGCCTGGCCATTGCCAGCACATCCGTCCCTCAGGGAATCCTTTACTTCCCATCAGAAAGCGGCAGACATTTGGCTTCCGTCCAGCCCAAGGCTTCACAATTCCACTTTGATAAAGCCTTGGAGAGTCTCTCTTTCTCTCTGGGAATCCACTTTCTCAATCACATGCATTTCAGGGCTAATTACACTGATTTAATGCACCTGGCTTTCTCCTACACTTAAAATCTCAATGGGAGAGAAAATACTTTGACCGATCAGCATTTATTGGAAAGCCAGAGAACCAGTGGTGAATAGTCCATTCCAGAGCATGCGCTGGGTGAGAGGGAGCAGCAGTCACCTTCAGCCCTGGGGAGAGCTTCCTACCCTCCTGGTGCTAAAGGGCCATAAATCATCCTTAGAGTCTTAGAGCTGGGGCATCTGTGTGCTAGGGCTGTTTTCTAAAGATTTAATGTGGGGGGTGGGAGTTCTTTCCTCAGTAAACAACGATAATAGATTGCAAGTTAGTGTTGTCTCTGTGGGAGCCCATAGAGAGGAGTGGTAATCAGAATGGACTCTGAAGCCGGATAGCTCTGGGTTCAAGTCCTACCTCCATCATTGACTATGGATTTTAGATAACATAATTAATCTTTCTAAGCTTTAGTTTCTTTAGCTATAAAATAAGGGTATTACTACTTTGCCCATATAGCAGTGGTTCTCAACCTTAATCTGTATTAGAGCTACTCTAATACAAACTGGCCTCACACCCAGGGATACTGACATGATTAGTACAGCTGCATCTGAGGATTAGAAGGCTTAAAATCCCCCCCAGGCACAGTCAGGATTGAGAAGCATTACCATGAGAGCTTATTTTGAGCCTGAACAAGATGGCACATGTAAAGCCCTGCTATTCCAAGTGTGGTCTGTGGATCTGCAGCATTGTCTCTAACAGAGAACTTGTCAGAAATGTAAACTCTTGGGTCACATGTGATGTGGGAAACAAAGACAAAAAGAGAAATTAAATCTCCTTACTGCCTATAGCTCACTGACAAGTCCTTAAAACAGGCAGAGTGAGCTTCCTCTAGGAACTCCGCTGCCTCGATGTTAATACTTTGCTAAGGGCAAAAGGCAATCTTAGCCCAACCCTCAGGACCCTGTAAGTCTACCTTAACAAATAAAAATTCCTTAGGAAACTTCGTTTATCTCTACCCCCCAAGATATATGTTGGCAATCATCCCTCAAGCATTTGACCCACCGATAGACATCTGAAGGGTCTCATGACTAAGGTTTTATCAGGTAGTAGTAAATGACCCCTTCCCAACAATAGCTAGCCCCTCAAGGTCATGGAAACCTGGCTTCCAAATTCCTTAGGGACTTAACTCTATCACAACTTGAAATTATGTAATGGGCCACTCCTCATGACCCCAGGGTAGCTCTTTCTGCCCATAGGTCTTGTCCTCGGCTTTCATAAAAACCATTTTTTGTGCATGTGTCAAAGATGTCTCAAGAATTCTTTCTTAGCCATTGGCTTCAAACCCTAACATCTTTCCTATACCACCATCAGACATGCCGAATCAGAGTCTGCATTTTAGGGATGCCCAGGTTACTGGGGTCCATACCACAATTTGAGAAGCGCTGGCATAAAGCACCTAGCATCAGCCTGGCACCAGTAGAACCTCTCAGGGGAGGTGGTGGTTTTGTAAGTATTACTAATGTAAAATGCAGGCTGTGAGCTCATGGTGCAATGGATAGAGGGCCTGCTTGGAACAAGAGGCTCTGAGGGGACACCTGCAAACTTACTGGTTAAGGAGGGGAGCTCAGCCATTCTGAGCTTATTTCCTCAACTGTATGAGGGGGAACTGTCACAACTGCCAACACCTCTTCTCGATTATTCAGGTGCTGTCAGGATGAGCCAATGAAGAGGAACCTGTTCATAAACTGCCAAACTCTGCAATAGTCAGAGGACAAAAAGATACTAGTATGGCAGTTTTGTCACTTTCCCTCTCCCTTAGCCCACCCAAAGGACCCTAAAACCAAAACCTCATTTCCTCTCCTCCTAGAGTAGAATCTTTCTGGCTGAGAGGACTAAATTGACCTACATCATAAAGGAATGGAAAAAGGAGACATCCGGGGGCGGGGGGGGGGGGTGGTCAAACAGTGTCAAGACTGGGGTAACAAGGAGGTGCTCCAAAACAATGGTTGGACATGTGTAAACAAAGTGAATGGGAGAAGAAAGGCTTCTAGGGTGTGGTTTATTTAGATCTCTTTCACACAGATTTAATTTCTTCCTTTTTTTCTTTCTTCTTTCTTTTTTTAAATTATTTTTGTCGTTAGAGTCTAGTTCCTGGAATGGGACATTACTCTGGGGTTTGACTACAAGAGTCCCACAGTTTAAGAGATTAGTACAATGACATCCGTCAGTGCCCACCAGTCAAATATAACCAGGCACACTTCTGTAGTCAAAGGGGAAGTGGGGTTTATTGAGCTCGCTGCAGCAAACAGGATGCATACTGCAGTGGCAGGGAGTGCCTCCTTAGGAGGGAGTTGGGAGAAGCTTAGTATAGCATTTGGGCATGTGCTAGGAGTTTACAAGGAGAGTTTAAGGAAACAGAAGGCCAGTTTTCCAACAAATGGGCTGTTTTTCACATTCTAAGGACATTATAGACTTTAGTGCTTATCAGAGCATAGATGAATTCTTGTGCTGGCTCATGCTCATTCCAGGCTGAGTTCACCCATCAAAACAAAATTGTTTCTTGGATTATAAATGCAATATCATCAGCTTTTCTTTTTTAATTTGCTGTGATCGTGTTTTAGGGAAAGGGTCTTCTCAGGGTGTGCAGGGACATTACTGCAATTTATTTGGATCAGTTTCTCTAGGTAACTGAAGATCTAGAAGATTGTATGTAGGCTTTTTATAACTCTCCATCGGGGTCAATTTGGTAAACTATATTTTTCTACAACTGTATTTTCTTCCTAAACCGTATTTTTCTAAATGCATTCATTTCATCAAGATTTTCAAATGTATTTCCATATGGAGTTGTGCAAAGTAGCTTCTTATGGGCTTCTTTTTAAAATTTCTTTTGATGATCTTTCTCTTTGACATTTCTAATTTTGTGTGTATGCTCCCTTTTTGCCTAATTAGGTTAGCAGTTTATCTATGTTATTGATTTTTTTTTAAAGAACTAGTTTTTCTGGGGCACCTGTGTGGCTCAGTCGGTTAAGCATCTTACTCCTAATTTTGGCTCAAGTCATGATCTCGGGGTCGTGAGATTGAGCCATGTGTCAGGCTCTGCACTGGGTGTGGAGTCTGCTTGAGGTTCTTCCTCTCTGCACCCCACCTAGCTTGCATGCTCTCTCTCTCTAAAAAAAAAAGAAAAAAGAAAAAAGAAAAGAAACAGTTTTTCTAATTATCTTTTGTTTTTTTGCCTTCATCCTTATTCTTTCTGCTTTGTCTGGTTTATTTTTTGTTCTTTTTGTTTTTTTTAAAGTTGGTTATCGAATTCATTAACTTTATGTTTCATTTTTGTTGATTTAATTACATATAGATATGCTTTTTCTTCTGGGTTTATTGTTTATCATTAGCTTCAAGTGGATTCTACAATTCCACTTAGTATTTCTTCTATTTCTTCTTTGACTCAAGAGTTTGTTGAATAGGGAGTTTTTAAATTTCCAAGTAGGGGGGATCCCTGGGTGGCGCAGCGGTTTGGCGCCTGCCTTTGGCCCAGGGTGCGATCCTGGAGACCCGGGATCGAATCCCACGTCAGGCTCCCGGTGCATGGAGCCTGCTTCTCTCTCTCTCTCTCTCTCTCTCTCTCTCTCTCTCATAAATTAAAAAAAAAAAAGATATAAAAAGATATCAAAATAGAAGGTTTTTATTCTCTATTAAGAAAAATCTGAGTAGAGAGATTACAAAGTAAGCCAGATTCATACAAAAATCAGAGAGAAGAAACCTGTTCTTGTACACACTCTGGCAAACTAATTTAGCTACAGGAAGAAAAAGTTGTAGAAACACCCAGGAAGAAGGAGAAAGTATTTGGGTTAAGTAGTAGCAATAATTAAGATGAACACCAGGATTTTCCAAGGCAGCATAAAAATGCCAGAAATCGATAGAAAATGAAGACAGAACTGAAAAAAAGGTTTTCCCGAAGAATTTATATCCAGACAAGCTACCCTTCATGTGAGAAAGTAAAAAAATGCCACCTCAGATGTGCAGGGGCTCAGAAAGGGGAGGGACAGGTTAAGGTTATTCTTCCAACTATATAAAATTCAGAAAGGCCCCTAAAATACAGAGGTACTATTCACATATGCCAAACAAAACCATCAAGGTCAGGACGAAACTAAATAATGAAGATAAACCTGATTATGAAACAAAATGCATAGGTCAAATTATTCTCCAAGAATATGCTAGGTTATGTGGAAATGTAATTAATAAAGCAGGTCGAGCAAGATGACATTATTAAAGACTGAAGATAGGCAATAAGATAATGCTTAAACTTATCTCCCAAACATGCAGGACTTTTAAAATACCAATGGATCTTAGGGATGGGATAACTACTGGAGAAATGGGGTTTTTATGTTTTGGATAGGTTTTTAAAAAGTGTTTTTTACTTAAAGGAAACCACTATTAAAATCTGAAACAGAAAGACACCTGGGTGGCTCAATGGTTGAGCATCTGCCTTGGGCTCAGGGAGCGATCCCAGGGTCCAGGGAACAAATCCCCCATTGGGCTCCCTGCAGGGAGCCTGCTTCTCCTTCTGCCTATGTCTCTGCCTCTCTCTCTGTCTCTCATGAATAAAATAAATAAAATCTTTAAAAAAATGGGAACATTACAAACTAAAACACAAACTAAATGTGACTTAAATGCAAAGTATTCTCAGATGTATCAATATAAATGACAATGCCCAAATGTTCACCTTAAAGTGACACAAGAATAAAGCAACATTAATGCTGCCTCATTTTTTTTAAATATCAGACACTATGAAATCATGCCAGGAAGTATCAAATGGGGGGAGAAAAAGGCTAACTTTCCATTGCTAAAGTAAAAAATTCAGACCAGAAATCTTATGCCAGTTTTTATGTTCCAAACAGTATTTCACTGAAATAAAGTCCACACTGGCTAACAATATGGAAGAAAGGACCACGAGTTCATAAACGTACCTGTTTCCAAGAAGATGGGGGCAGAAGGGTCAAGGGACAGGGACACAGGCGCAATCTCCACATGGGCTTTATTTTTTATTGATTAGGAAATGTGACCAATATAACAAATAAGACTAACATAATAGGTACCAAACTGTGCACCCCACAGAGCTTTATTTTCATTGGTTCCAGAACATTTGTTAAAACTGGTCATCATGCCAAATGAAAAGTTCAGCCCCCAAGAAAAGGAGCATTTATTATTTCTCACTGCCTGACCATAATGTCAAAAGGATTATTAAACAACAAAGTCGCAACAACTTCAAAATCTTCAACTTTCTCCCAAGTAACTGATGAAACTGAAACTGTAAAAACACCCTTACAACAATAAAGAATGAGTAATAAAAGTACCCTAAAGAAAGCATAAGAAATTAGAGAAAGACAGAAAAATTGGCAAGAAAAAAAAAGTAAATTAATATAAATACATCCAAGAAAAGCTTGCCGGGGATCCCTGGGTGGCACAGCAGTTTGGCACCTGCCTTTGGCCCAGGGCACGATCCTGGAGACCCGGGATCAAATCCCACATCGGGCTCCCGGTGCATGGAGCCTGCTTCTCCCTCTGCCTGTGTCTCTGCCTCTCTCTCTCTCTCTCTCTCTCTGTGACTATCATAAATAAATAAAAATTAAAAATAAAATAAAATAAATTATTATAAAAAATAAAAAAATAAAAAAAATAAATTTCCAAGTAGGGATCTGATTTTGTAATTAATTTATAGCATTTTGATCAGGATCAAATTCTTTACAATTTGTGCAAGTTTTCTTTGTGGTCTAAGATGTGGTCAATCTTCATGAATGTTCCATGTACAGGAGAAATTATATATCCTCCATTATTGAGATGAAAAGCTAGACTTTTATAAGATCTACTTGATTGTTGTGTTGCATAAGTCTTCTGCATTCTTACTGATTTTTCCCTAAGTGATCTGTTTGGAATTGAGTAAGGTATGTTAATCATCTACTCTTGATGTATTTTTTTTCCTTCTCCTTACATTCCTTCTAATTTTTGTTTTATAAAAGCTACTATTGGGTGCATAGATGTTAATAATAGCTCTATCTTCGTAAAGACTTTAGCCTTAAAAGTCTCTTTTTAAAAAAATGTTTTTGGGGGCACCTGAGTGGCTCAGTAGGCTAAGTGTCTGACTCTTGGTTTCGGGTTCAGGTCATGATCTCATGGGTTGTGACATCCAGCCCCATGCTGGGCTTCGCATTCAGCAGGGAGTCTGCTTGAAGATTCTTTCCCTCTGCCCCTTCCTCTATTTGCATGTGTGTGTGTACGTGCACATGCTCTCTTGCTCTCTAGCTTGCTCGCTCTCTTTCTCTCTCTCAAACAAATAAATAAAATCTTAAAAAAAAAAAAGGAAAATGCTTTTTGGGCTTAATTCTGCCTTGTGAGACATCAAGATTGAGGCTTCTGCCCTCTTTGCATGTGCATATGCCTGATATATCTTTGTCCATCCTTTTATTTTTAACCTCTGAATCCTTCTGGTTTTAGTTTTTAGGTTTTTTTTTTTTTAAGATTTTATTTATTTATTCATGAGAGACACAGAGGGAGAGGCAGAGACATAGGCAGAGGGAGAAGCAGGCTCCATGCCGGGAGCCCGACATGGGACTCGATCTTGGGACTCCAGGATCACGCCCCAGGTTGAGGGCAGGCACTAAACCGCTGAACCACCCAGGCTGCCCTGTTTTTAGTTTATCTTATATACAGCATATTGTTAATTTGCTTTGTTAATCTGTAAATTTTTAAATTAAATTTATTGACATGATCATTATATTCAAGCTCAATTCTTACATTGTTTTGTCATATATTTTAAACATTTGTGTCTTTGTATATAGTCTTTTTTTGTATATAGTCTTTTTAAAAAAGATTTTTTTATTTATTCATTTGAGAGAGGGAACAAGCAGACGGGAGGGACAGAGGGAGAGGGACAAGCAGACTCCCCACTGAGGGGAGTGATCCCAGGACCCTGAGCCAAAGGCAGACCTTTAACTGACTAAGCCACCCAGGTGTCCCCATATATGTCTTTATATGGTTTATCTGTTCTGTCTTTGGAGGAGAAGAATTTTTGCTCTTAAGAAAGGTTTGTATTATTGTTCTAAGTTTTACCTTTATACCATTATCTTTACATAGTACTCTTAGTCCCTTCTTTTTTGACTATTGAATATTGGTGTTTTACTATAAGGAATACTGAAATTAATAATGTGATTTTCCTATCTCTTTTTCTCTCCCAGTGTTTGATTTGAGATATAATTTTTTATTCCCAGTCAATATCTAGTGGGCAATCAATGATTATTCTATTCTTTATACATTTCCTCATCCCTCTTATTTTATATTTGAACCTTATTTACACTGTTAAAGAACATAGCCATTACATACTTCCCTGTCTCCTTAATATAGCCACTAAAATGCTGTGTTTAATGCTCATCACCAGACTTTATACCATGTCCCTTTAATCATTTTGCTTTGTAAGCCCATTTTAGAGTAGATTACTCAGAAAGGACCGAAGAGAACTATATATTTTAAGTTATTATGTATTCATAAAAGTTTGTCACCTTTTGAACTTTTTTTAAAGATCTTATCTATTTATTCATGAGAGACACAAAGAAAGAGGCAGAGAAGAGGGAGAAGCAGGCTCCCTGTGGGGAGCCTGATGCAG